>NC_081138.1:8019310-8375840 GCF_958295425.1 Solea solea
TGTCTCAATGCTACAACAAAAGACCTCCTACCAGCAAGAACGGATCAAGATGAACAATTGTGAAAGGACGGAGGGAATACGACTGAAGAAAATCGTCACACCACACATCTGTTTTGTGAACGAACATTTTCACTGTACATTTTTGACAGTGACCAACACGCACTTTAATTGTCTTCAAATCTGTGGAAGAACAATGCTCATTTAATCAGTTTGATTTGTTTTTTTCTCATTGTAAAGGTTGTTCAAACGTTCTGTTTTATTTCACGTCTCACAGATCAAACTGTAGAAGGAAAGGACTTTCATTTTGACCCCATTTCTATTTTTTTGTATTGTTTTATTATTCATGTTATTACTTTTAAATCATTTTGTCCACAACCTCCTCAGGAAGGCTGTGAAGGTCAACAGAACACAAGAAGGGAGTACCAGGACCAAACACAGCCCAAACATGGCTTGATTGTGTATCAATCCTTGTCATCAGTGTGTAAAATCATGCCCTGTGTGACCAGGAGTGGGTTTACGAGGGATAGCTTGTGTTTTTGTTCTGCGCACACTGAGTCAGATAAACCCGTGGGTGCTTTATTTGTCTCACTCTACACTGAAGCATGGCTGAGTGTTTGTCGAGTTTCAAATTCTGCGAAAGTACACTGAATAGCTCATGAAGCAGAACTATTTCTATGAGCTAAGAAGTTAGATTACATCCAAATGTTAAAATGTAAACATTGGTGCATAAGCACATAAAATGTAATCTATAAACACAATTTGAACCAAATGTGCTTACAATACCGGTAGCTCTGTATATTACTATTATATTTAGCTGCTCTGCAGTAAATTCTGTCTTTATCTACAACTTTCAGTTTTTTTAAAAGCATTTTTTAGAAATATTTAAACTAAATTCCTGTTCAGGATAAAGAAAAAAATGTTATTTACAAATACGAGCAGAATTGCTTGGGCATATTTTTCTTCAAACCAAGTTGAACAACATTAGGCTGTATTTATCTTTTATCTGAGATAAAGCGGTAGAAGTTGGATGAATGGATGGATGGATGGATGAATCTTTTCCTGATATACATTTAAAGGGCTAATTTCTGGGGTAATGAAAAACAATTCATACAATCAGGAGATTGTACCATTTTTGAAGTGAAAGATTTTACAAAATTTCAAAATGAAGTATGATTATTTGTTCTTATCTCTGCCAAAAGAAAATAATATCACCTAAATGTGACACACTGGACCTTTAAGGAAGGGATCACTTGTAGTATAATAATATATGAATGAACAAATGTATTCCTATTTTAAGTGGTTGTGATACTTGTACCTGACGTCCAGTAAATTGACTCAAATAAGAGCAGCATATGCAGAGATGATGAAGGCCCGTGTTTGTGGAAAAATCCCAAAAATGATTTCAGCTGTCACAGAAACTGTTTTATTTCTACGGAAGAGTGTTAGGGCCACAAGAAGAAAAAAATGAAAGAAAATAGCATTCAGAATTTATTTTTTACATGTGGCCTGAATACTCTTTCATATATTTCCGATCATTAACACTGATGTTTTGTTGTTTAAGATTCACTTCTTGTGATTAATCAAACATTTAAGTCAGTCTTGTCTCACGTTATGATTGTGAAATGGATATTGTGTTACTGAGTGTGTGTCGCCCAGTTGGCTGCCTAATAATGTAGTGATGTTTCGTGAGCTAGTTCTATCTTAGTATGTGTAGTTTCAAACTTCTTTGTATGTGTTCCGCGAGAAACTGCCTGCTGTGAATCTGAATTGGTCAGCAGTTCAAGGTACATCGTTCATTGTTGTGGATCATTGTCATTGACATCCAGGTTTATCAGCACCTGACGAAAGAAAGAAAGAAAGACGAAAAGCAATGGTGTCATTGTTACTGCCTCTGAATTGTCAACTTTCCTAAAGTTCATACATACATTCTGCTATGAAATGACAATAAATATCACGCTTAGGGATGAGAGACAGAACTGTGTATGTATGTATACACTGCCTAGGTAAAAAGTGTATATACTTACACACTTGTGTAGTTGTCTTCATCAGAAGTTGGTGACATTTATTGTCATTTCATAGCAGAATGTTCCCCTCAAACATGAGCTGAGCTGGTGGGGTCATGGCTGTTACAGTAATAGAAACTCCTTTCTCCGCCTCAAAGCTTTCACATAAATGACTTATGCAATAACCGTGTTTTAGCATGCAATAATATGAACGATCCCAAGTTAACGACACACATCTGCAGTCAAAAAGCCTTTTCAGATAAACACATATTATAAAGGGAGAAAATTGTATTTTGTACAAATATCTTTAAAGTATTAAACTAAACCAGTTCTTTGTGTACATAAACAGCTGAACGAATGATGAACATGTGATGTGTGTGTTTTTTTTTTCCTGATTAACAAAATGAAACCAATAGTAATTCAAAACATTGTCTCTGTGTCCTTTGTCAACAAAGATAAAACACTTAAATGAACATGAGGGTTCGAAATCCTAACTAACTCTGCCCACAACACTGCCTCTTACTGTGAGCTGATACAGAGGCTAGTGGGTGAAATACGCCAAATGGGAGTAGAGGTGCAGGCGTAGGCCTAGGACACTTCTTTGTGACAGAAGTGTCCTAGTTTAGGACACTAAGTCCTTAGCGGTAAATTATATTGAATTATATGAAGCGTGTTTGAATCCCGTTATCATCTGCAAGATGTGTGGGTAAATGTATACAAATTAGACGCCAATGGTTTCATGAAACGGGAATAAAAATGTTGCTCTGAACTGCTAACTTTAGCAAGCTGCTAAATAAATAACCAGAAAATGAGTCATTGTCTTGTGCCTGTTAATTAGCTGATCCCAAAACTGAAGTTTTTAAAATAAGATTCTTAAATTAGATACAGGACTGAATGGAGAGGACTTTGTTGAAGATGGTGCATTTCATTGCATTGAGAAGCAAGCAGGTTTACAATGGAAGCCTGTGGGCCAGTCCAGGACATTGCTTGGCAAAGAAGCACAGGTGCGTCCTGTTTGGACTTAAACAGCACCAATGTCAAACCTGTTATTGTGCATCGAATATTTACGATCATGAGAATGTATAGAATAGGTTGATGTCATTTGTTTTTTAGTAACGTGGTCCCGGGATCCTCACGTGGCTTCTTCACTGGAGATAGAATACCAAAAATGGTCAAATGTGAGACCTGCTGGGAGACTGTGCACACTTCCCATCAGTGCAGGGACAGGTTCAGGGACAGGTTCAGGGACAGAGAGACATGTCCTCTTTTGTTGACTTTGTTGATAAGCTGATTTTAAACTTCAGCAAACGTTTTGACAGCTTCAGCTTTGGAAAACATCTCACCTTGTTCACTCAGAACCCATTTCTCATCACAGACGTGAGGGAGTTTCCAAAGGAAGTCACACATGACTTCAAGTGGGCAAATTCTCTCTCCAGATGCAAGTGATTGATCTCCAAACAGATGTGGTCCTGAAAGACGAGTTTGGAAGAACTGACTGTGCCACTATCTGTCTCAAAATGATCTCTGCGATAGCTTTCCCAGGTCTGAGGAAAGGAGCCATGTACATACATATATATGCCTGGGTTTAAATGTGAAATTATCTAAATTGTTGCGCCAATGTTTTTATAAAATATTATTTTGAATAAGCTTCCCAACTTTTCTGAAAATTAAGTTTGTAAATTAGTCTGAACATAAACTTAAGATTTGAAATGATTTCAAAATTCTATTGTTTTTGAATTTATTACATTTATTATATCATTTATTTGGGGAACACTAAACAAAAATTTAAAAAAAATTGTGTTCTGTGATTTATTTTTAATAAAAAAAAATTATTACTATTTTTCAAAAGACAGAGAAACAAAAAGGAAAGAATAAAGGAAGAAAATCCGAAAGCACATCCAAAATGATGGTATCATTCCATGGTCATAGTTAGATAATAAAGCAAATGACAAAAACCAAATAAATGAATAAAATTAAGAATATGCAAACTCCTACACGGTGAGGCGTTAAGTTTGTAAGTCTTACCCCTTAAGGCAGGGGTGTCAAACTGAAATCCATCGCGGGCCAATTTTAATAAATTTGGAGTGGTCACAGGTTTTAATTTGGCTTGTTTTTGTCTTTCCATTAGAAATCTGTAGTTTAGCTTTTCCATAGGAAAAAAGACTATAGTTTTGTATTAAAATGATTTCTGAAATAAATAGATTTTATAGATATAAGTTAAAATTTTTGTTCTGCTTTGATGCTTGCTCAAACATTACCTCGAGTTGAACAATTTTGGGCTCGATATAATTTTTTAAAATATGATATCTGATTAAAATATTGTCTAAAAATAAATGACTAAAAAATTCAAAATTTGTATGTGGTGTAAAGGTAGATTGTACTCTTTGATTACCGCACAAACATATTTCGCCTTTTCCATTTTTCATGAAACACTTTTTTTTATCTGCATCAATCTTTTACCTCCTGAACATTTAAGGATCATTTGTGGATATTTCTCAATCTGCTTAATCTCACTTGTAGTAGTAATTAAACACTAATGTGAACACTGCGATCTATTGGCGGGATGCCGTCATTTTGTGGATAATAACATAATTGCCATGCATTGTGAAAATGTAGTTTATAGTCAATGCACTTTTTGAAGCAACATAGATTTATTATAATGCAACTTTTTTCAAGATCAATTAAGCACTCGCAGCCACACAAAATGACGTGGTTGGCCACACTCAACTCTATATTCAACTCAAAATGAGTTCACAGAAGCACTGGGAAAGAATCACTTCAAAAAAAACTGCATCAGCCTGACGTTGTTTACCACAAATACACTGTAACAATGGGGCAGCGAGCAGCTTGAAAGCTTGAGTATTTCAGCAGGGCCTTGATGAGGTGATTGGCCAGGTGTGGACCAGGAGTCTGGGACCTGCTCCTAGTGAGAGAGTGACACCACAGGAAGGGAGGGGAAATGCAGGTTGTTCAGAACTTCAAATTTTGGTATATTTTTCTTAATAAAATCTATTATTTGAAGATAGATGAAAAAACTTGAGGCAGAGATATTATAAATGGTTCGTAGTTGTGTAAATGAGGCAAAATGACCTTCAATATACAAATCTCTCACGTTACTAATGCAGAGAAAAGTCCATGTTCTGGTATAAAAGCATGATTTTCACAGATTGGAGTATCAGTGTGTATATTTGGGGCCTTGATGTGCATTTTTATCTACTTATAGTGCCATTAATTACAAAGGTGTTACTGTAATATGACTTCTTGACTATGGTGGGGCTGTTGAGCAGTGCTAACAAGGAGGTCTTTTTACAAAGCGATCGTTCTGTCGTATAGACAGATGAGCCGTCCAGTAATAATAATTTTGAAATTCGGTAGCGCAAAGCCTCCAGCATTTTTAGGTTTACATAGATGTTTTTTGGAAATCCTAACGGCTCTGTAGCTCCAAATAAAAGGTATAATAATGGAATCCAATTGCTTACAATGAAACTCCTTGAATGTTTTTCTTGTATGGGCTATAGACTACTTGGGGTTCAGTTGAATTAAATGCACTGTAAGGCAGAACCAAGAAGAACTAGCACTTGACCCACTGGGAAATGTTTGAGAAAAGCGGCGCGTTCACATTTCGCACACCTGTGACCGATGAGACAGATGGAGTCATTCACATACAGCAAGGACAGATAAATTTCCACTTCCAGCGATAAAGGTGTTTGCACACTATGTATAGATCCGTGCTAATGGTATAAAGCTGACATTGGCTCGGAACAGGACACATTCTCTGCTAAGAATCTCAGGTAAGCCTCGAATCCTCCTTTCCACACTTATCATTGACACACAGTAAAATCTGACTCTGTATGGTAAGTGCTTTGGTTCATGGATAAATATATCATAAAATACAATTTTAAAATACTAACCTCTTTCTATATGCTTATCTCAGCTCTTCTGCAGCCATGTTCTTCTCTTGGTCTCTTGTGGTCCTGCTTCTGGTGTCCTCTACCTGGGCTGAGGTAGGTAGTTTCCTGAAACCACCTCATGTTACCAGCATGTAACTAAGCCTACATGTAAGGTCCATATATTTGGAAAACCACCTCTCAAAGAGAGTGTGAGATCAGTGCGCCGTGGGAGTTCTTCCAGCAATGGAGACCTATAAGCATATCTAAGGGATCTTAGTTCTTTTAATGTCTGGGATCATTGGCATATGGAGTGGAAGTTAGTCTTTGAATGACATGTTTCAGTCTACATGTGTAATGTAGACGTGATGTCCAAACCTGGTGTAACACACCTTTTCATGACATGTAACATTTTCTCTTGTTTTCCATGTCACCCTGGGCATGTACAGGAAGGTAAGCCAGTGCCTCTGACGATTAGAGCTCTTATTATAAGCAAATCTTATGACGTGTACAGGACATAAAGTGTCTCACATGTTGTGTTGTGCAGTTAATGTTGAAGAGGAAACATCCCGGGAGCTCTCTGTCGGTGAACTGCTGGAGAGAGCCAACAGAGAACGCAGTGAGTGCTATTCTCTTCAGTCTGCAAATGTCCACAGAGAAACAAATGATTATGTTGTGTAAATCAAACGTATGTCAACTGCGTTGTGGTTTTTGCAGCCCCTGACTTTGATGAGCCGATGGTGATTGGCGGAGACATCGCTGTCAATTCTGAGGCTGAGAGAAATGCTGACCCCTGCACCGCCAACAGCTGCCTTTGGAGAAAGTGGACTGATGGGAAAGTCTACATTCCTTACTACATTGCCAACCACTACTGTAAGCATCCCTTTTATTGTCGTATTAAAATCCATCTGACCTTTTCTAGTTCATGTTCCTCTTATGTATAAAAGAAAATGGTAATTAACTCACCCAACAGCTTGAAAAACTCATTAAAACATTATATGTCATAAATGTGCAGCCCAATGGTCTGTTATGGGTTTTAGTAACTCAAGTAACTTGTGGTAAAAAATGATTTCTCACTATAATTAATTAATTAATTTCTCCATTATTACTATTATTATTAGGAATGAATAACATGGCCACACCCACAAAGAGAAAACAAAGACTAGGAAACTAGGGATGATACTCAGTATCAGTATCGGTCCGATATTGGTCAAAATCACTGGATTGGATTTTGGATGGCCACATCCTACATGTTTTACTATGCACACAGACTGTAAAAAAGTAAACAACAATCATGTTGTGGGTGTTTTATTTCTTCTTTGTGAGAGAAGAATATTAGTTACACAGCTGGAGACATACAGTATGTTTTTGAAATAGTTAGTTTAAAAGCTCTATAATGACCGGTAACGTACATACTAGTTTATTATAAGGGTATAACAGATCACAAGAGTTCACAAGACTTATTTTGGTTCAAATGTGTAATTTCATAGCCATTTAAGTTATACAAAATCACATTTTTTATTTGAAGCTTTTTTTTTGTCAGTGTCAGCTTCCTAATTGTCATTTAATTCCTTAAATGTCATTATCCTAAACATTGTCGTGTTTGTCTTGCCAGCCTCCCGAGAGAGAGACATCATCATCCGTGGACTGGATTCCTTTTCTGCAGTTTCCTGCATCCGCTTCAGACCTTACCAGAGCGGTGACAATGAGTGGCTGAGCATTGAGTCCAAGAGCGGGTAAAGCTTAAATGTCGACTACACAACGAGGTTTAAAAGCCCCAAAAAGAGAAAAATTCATTTTCTGGGGTTTAGTTTCGTGCCCCTCATGTATCTAGTCGCAGGGGTGTCAAACTCATTTTTGTTCAGGGGCCACATACAGCACAATTTGATCTCAAGTGGGCCGGACCTGTAAAAATAGTAAAATAATAGCATAATAACCTATGAACAACAAGAACTCCTTTTTTTTTCACCTTTGTTTTACATTTAATGAAGAATATTTTTACCAAACATTAAGTTTCTTGAGAAATATAAGTGCAATTTCAACAATATCGTGCCTAAATGTACTATTTACACATCACACTGGCTCTATAAAGGCACAAACATTTAGTCACAGGTGTCTGGAAGAGATTTAGATTGTAATCGTAGTGTGAAATTTTAACAAATTCATCCTGTGGGCCGGATTGGACCCTCTGGCGGGCCGGTTCTGGCCCCCGGGCCGTATGTTTGACACCCCTGATCTAGTGCCTCTTTTCTCTTTCTGTAGAATCGTTTCAACTCATTGATGAGTCATGATGCACTCATTTCACATCCAATAAGAAAGCTTTCGGGAATAATCACAGCGAAAGTTTATTTTGAAAATTGAAGATGTCCTGAAAAGACCGACCCTTTTCCAGTTCTCGACGCTGACACCGTTTTTGATCGTGTTTCCACAGCTGCTACTCATATGTGGGTCGTACGGGCGGCGCTCAGGTTGTGTCTCTGAGTCGTCAGGGCTGCCTGTACCACAGCACTGTCCAGCATGAGCTGCTCCACGCCCTTGGGTTCAACCATGAGCAGACTCGCTCCGACAGGGACAACCACATCCTGGTGTACTGGGAGAACATCATTGATGGTTACACAGTTTGACTTTCTATTACATTATGAGTATTGTTTCATTTATAGTCAGAAATGGTTTTATTGTTTGAGTTCAATTTTATTGGTTAGATAATAACTGGACTGGGTATACTCCGCCTTTCACCCCATGTCAGCCCCACAACCCCCATGTTGAGGATGAAGTGGTAGACAATGAATAGATGAATGGATAATAACTTCAACTTTGAGCAAAATCCCTCTAAAAAAAAAAGAACACTCAATAAAAATGTGAAGAGACTCATAAGAAATGGTTAAAGAGGAAGTAGAACTGAGGAAAGCACTACCACCACATCTGACTTTTATAGGCTGAAGCATCTCAATTTTTACAGTATTTACAACCTTGTTGTTTACAGCATTGAAGACTTGAAGACGATGAAATGTTGCCAACATAGAAGTTGCAAAAAAACAAGATTCTGTGATGTATCCAGTGTCACCTTCACCTACTGACTTCATGTTTGATTTTATGTCATTTCTACAGACATGGAATACAACTTTTACAAGATTGACACTCTTAACCAGGGAACTCCTTATGACTACAACTCTGTCATGCAATACGAGAGGTATGGATAACTTCTGCAAATAATTCATTTTCATTTTTTTCCCCTTGTATTTCCTAGTAGCCAGAGGCGTATACTCAATGTAGACTATGGTTATGACTAATCACATTATAAGGACAAAGTTGACTTCAGATATGGTTTCATTATTACATACATACATACATACATACATATATATATATATATATATTACAAAAATGGATTGTTCCTCACTAAGTGAACAAAGCTCAGCTCAACCTTTCATTGTGGTATCCATCATTCTCCAGGAATGCCTTCTCCAAGAACGGCCGCCCGACTATGGTGCCCACTCCCAACAACAACGTAGCCTTTGGTCAGGCCACCCAGATGAGCCGAAATGACATCGACAGGCTGAACAGACTGTACAAGTGCTGTAAGTATACTCTGACTATAGTGAATCTGAGACTAAATGTAATTCCTCCTATTTATACTGAATCTGTATTGCACTTCATATGGGGTTCTTCTGGAGTTAGTCTTCTCAACATGAAAGTCATCCTCTAATGTTAACTAAACTGGAACATGTACCTACTAAACACCTCCCTCCCCCACTTGTGTCATACCCTCAAAAAGGCTCTTCTAATGACATTTATTTCTGCAGGAAACATGAGTGACCTATGACCTGCTACCAGGGTGACATCAGAGCAGACATGCAGATGAGGATTTGCAGCTGTTCTCTAACAATAAACTTGAAAACTTCAGCGACTGTTGTCTGTGTCATGAAAGTGCACTGACGTTATGATTTTGTTTCCATATCACAATACTGACTGACAACACTCATGTCTATGGGTTAAAGATGGAACTATAGCTTAGCATATCATAGCATAGCACAAAAACTTGAAATGACAAATGCTCTGTATTTATATGCACTTTTCTAGTCTTGATGACCACTCAAAGCCTATTTCCACTAGTTTTGTCATTCACCCATTCACTCACACTTTTATCAGTATGTTTTTGGACCGTGAGAAGAGGCTGGAGTGCCCAGAAAAAACCTACATATGCACACGTAGAAAACATGGCGATAAACTGGAGTTCAAACCCGTTATTAGCTAACCATGTCATTACTGTGCCACCTTTACAATAACAGGAAACTCAAAAAAATACCAGATCATTTAATTAAATAAGTCTATAGCAGGAAAAAATATCTCTGTAAGAGACATTGATGCAGATATTGATGGATCATTGGGTTACATTATAATAACAAATATATAAACTTCTCAATTTTCAATATAATAGAAATGATTTGATAACACACTGATTAAGTAACCAAGCGCATTTCTTTGTTTCTGTCTTTAAATAAAAACCTGAAACATGCCCAGTATACGCTGACACTGACAGATAACTAAAAAAAGGCTTCAATTCCTTTCTTTAAAAACCTTTTTTTTGCTTTCACTTGTGCATATTTAACACATTCCAAAAGTACATTTATTCCCAAAAATCATAATTTAATATAGAATTTGAGAGCAAATTTTAATTTTCGTCAATTTCAGAGTTGACAGATCTGTTGATGTGCATCAATTTTCGAGCAGTGATAGTTTGTCCTCCACTTTATCAGCAGTCAGGTTGTACTGACAGGCTCTCAAAGCATTCAGTAGCTCCTCTGTTTGGGCCTCAGCTCCTCGACTCTTCCTCCACTCCTTCAGCAGCTCCACCACTGTCTCCTCCAGTTCTGTGGGATGCCTTTTATGGATGGACTCCAGCTTGACATCACTCAAACCAAGTTTGCGACCCAGTTTACGCCAACCCCTTCCAAGGTTTTCTGCAATCACCTCCGTGGCAATGTCCAGTTTGACTAAAAAAGGAGGAGACAATGAGGTTTTAGAAAAAAAAAAATAATAATTTCTCCTCATAAGAAATAAAAGATCTTTAAAGTCCATTTCAACGGCAAATAAAATAAAACAAAGATTCAAATAATCCCCGGGCAAGACAGGATAATAGAGAATGAAGTAATGTTTAAAAGTCATAAAAACAAATACTGAACAATACATGGTATCATGTGATTGTAGACACCGTGTTGCCATTGTTGTTTCATCAGGAATTTATAGTCACAACTATGACAGCTAATACATAGAAAGATGTTATTGTGATCAAAATATTAACACGTGCATTATACAAATCAAAAAAGAAATGTATCTAAAGAGTACTTTTACTGGGATAAATGGAGATTATTCCTAATGCTACTTTTGTTTGGCCAAAAACTATAAACTATAAAACAATAAAACAATAAAGATAGATTTATTTCTGTATGCATGAGTACTGCAGCAAATTATTATTTTCTTAATTAAGCAATAGGTCATTAGGTCCTTCAAATGTAAAAAAGGTGGAACACAAGTACAAAAACATTGTTTCCTGGACCTCAAAATGAGGACGTCTTCACAAGTTCTGTTTACTGACTGTAAATTTCTATTTACAGTCATCGAGGAGTGAAGAAACCAGAACTTGTTCACATTTAAGTTTTTATTAAAATCTCACTGAAGTCAAATAGTCAATCATTAATTATTCATTACCACTGAGTAACTAACTATCAAATAGTCGTTGCAATATTCAACAGCAATATTACATTTTTCCTAATACTGCTATGTTGCTAATAATCTTTTTCAAAATCCCCTCTATTGTCCATAATGCAGTTGCAATACAGTGATCGCCAAGTTCCTGGAAGTGTGTTACAAGACAGATCATATACAGATCTCATCATAAAGATTTTGTGATTATGGAATTGTTTTGTAATACAGTTAATTTTTTCCTTGCAGATTGTCAACTTAAAATGATTTTGTCATTGTAAGGATTATTGTCATCATAGGTATTGTCGTCATACTTATTTTGCTGAAATTATTTTGCCATTGAAAACTATTTTTGCTGTTGAACATATCGTTTTTCGTCAACTTAAATAAAGCAAAATTCTGTGATCAATAACATTTCAACAAGTGATGAATCAAAGTGATGCAGACAGCAAGCTACAACCTCATCAAAAAGAGCTGGAGAAAACACATTGATCTCTATGTCATCAGTGAGACAGGCAGGGACCGTCCACAAAGTGCAACAGCCAAAAAAGATATTTAAAGAATATTCAACAACATGATAAAGCATAATGCCATTAAACTCACCTCACACCACATGCTTCCTTTGGATTATACTACACAACTCATTTGGAAAAAAGGATACTTTTAATCAATTTCTGGGAATATTTATAAGAAATAAATGTCAACGACACGCTTGCCTTTGCAGCAAGAAGACCTGGGTTTGCGACTCGGTCGGAACAAGGGCTTTTCTGCATGGAGTTTGCATGTTCTGCACGAGTGTGTGTGGCTCTTATGGTAATATTTATTACAAAAAATGTCCATGACTTCAACATAATGGTGTCCTGAAAATTATACTACACCAATCCTCTTGAAAAAATATGCTTTTGTATATTCTTTTGCGAATATGTATATCAATAAATGAAGTGTCATTAAACTTTCTGCACATCTTTTTTTATTTTATTTATTTATTTAAAATAGGGACCAGGCATATTACTAGACATTTTCATGTAAATATACAAGATTCTAGCGAGTGGCTAATTTCCATCTTCAGTCCCTTAGCAGGTTGATGATAACACAAAAGCTCTGCCTGTGTGTGTGTGTACCTGACACAGAACAGCATGGTGTCAGGTGTCTAACTGGTGTCCTGAGGGCTGTACAACACCAATCAGCTTGGAAAAAATAGGTGGTGTTAATTTTAGTATTTATTAGAAATAATTGTCAATAACTTATTCATAATACACCGTAGTGGCACTAGGCTCTCTGCACACCTATATAATTAGGTGGTGTAATATATGGACAGGCATGCAATAATTTGTTATGAACCATAATAAATACAATATATTACCAGAAAAATCCAAAGCATCTTTGTTCAGTCTAAGTAGTAGTAGTAGTCTACATGCCACCACGAAGGTTTGCAGATAGTCTGGTGGCACTGCACTGTAGTATAGTGAAGAAATTGATGATTAGTTTTAACACATTTAATAAATTAAAACAAATTATTTCAAAGTACCTTTTTCAAACTGGGGTGTAGTGTGACCATGCAGCCCATCAGTGAGATGTGCAGAAAGTTTAGTGACACTAATCTGTATTATGGTGAAGTTATTGAAATGTATTACTAATAAATATTCACATACATTTTATACAAGCATATTTAAAAAAAAACAAAAAAAAAACCCAGAGCTGTAGTATAACTTGGAGGAGACTGATGTGTACAGAAAGTTTGATGATTCTACTACACTGTAATATAGTGAAGTTACTGACATGTGTGTCGAGTAAATATTCCCCGAAATAAATGTATTTATAAATAAAGTATCATTTTTCAAAATGAGTGGTGTAGTATAATCCAAAGGAAACTTATGAGGTGTGAGGGGAGTTTAATGACAGTACACTGGATCATGGTGAAAAAATAAAATAAAACAATGTTTCGGCTGTTGCACTTTGTAGACGGCCCCTGCGCTACTGTCCCTCTGACGACTGCAGGTCAATTTATTTATTTATTGATATATTTTCTCCAGCTCTTTTTGATAGAAACTAATTGCGTCGTAGCTTGTTGCCTACATCATCTCGCTTGTGTTTCAACAATGTTTTGTTTGTATCCATCGCGGAATTTTAAATCTGTGAATATCTTTCTAATTTCGCTAACTTTGTCAAAGTTGTAGACAGTGAGGATTAGTTAGACGAAGACACGGTATTTGAAACAACTGTAAACACACTTGTGGAACGAGGTGATAGAATGTTTGACTAGTAAAGACAAATGTCCGTAATATCACGAGCCGTTTCCTACTGCGGTCAAGTGAGCCGTCATTCGGTTTTAAGTGCGCCTTTGTAGTCGAACTTACGGTCGACTGAGAACGTCAGCGCTGGTTTGATACCGAGCGAGATCGGTTTTCAAAATAAGACGTTACTAATACAAGTGCAATCAATCGTGCTGATTTTAAGACATTGGGTCACATTGTCCAGAAGCTTTTGAACGAAATATTTTCCCTAATTTATTTAGATTTTTACTGTACAATAAAATCACTTTGGCCCATAAATCCAGTGAAGCAACTGTTGCCCCTGGTGGAAAAAAAGGACAACTTTGATGCTTAATTTCTCATAATGATACAGTAAAATAGCTTGAAAATGAGTCAGGTAGTAATCAGCATGCCCCTGAAGTCAACTGTACCAACCACTGTCAGAACTTATGGGCCAAAGTGATTTTATTGTACAGTAAAAATTGAGTTTTCGGCCTTATTCTGAGAATAAAAAGACAATTTTGCGGATTAATTTCTCAAAACTTATACAGTAGAAATGTTTGATAATGACTGAGGGAGTAGTCAGCATTCCCCTGAAGTCAACTGTACCAACAATTGTCAGAACTTATGGGCCAAAGTGATGTTATTGTACAGTAAACATTGAGTTTTCTGCCTTTTTCTGAGTAAAAAAAGGACAACTTTGATGCTTAATTTCTCAGAACTTATACAGTAAAACATTTTGATAATGAGTGAGGGAGTAGTCAGTATGCTCCTGAGGTCAACTGTACCAACCACTGTCAGAACTTATGGGCCAAAGTGATTTTATTGTACTGTAAAAATTGAGTTTTCTGCCTTTTTCTGAGAAAAAAAGAGACACTATGAGGATTAATTTCTCAAAGTTTATACAGTAAAATTGTTTGATAATGAGTGAGGGAGTACTCAGCATGCTCCTGAGATCAATTGTGTCAACCATTGTCAGAACTTATGGGCCAAAGTGATTTTATTGTACAGTAAAAATTTTGTTTTCTGCCTTTTTCTGAGAAAAAAAGAGACATTATGAGGATTAATTTCTCAAAGTTTATACAGTAAAATTGTTTGATAATGAGTGAGGGAGTAGTCAGCATGCTCCTGAGATCAATTGTGTCAACCATTGTCAGAACTTATGGCCAATGTGTTGTTAATGTACAGTAAAAATCGAAATAAATTAGGGAAAATATGTAGTTCAATAGCTTCTGGACAATGTGACCCAATGTCTTCAGCATGATTGATTGCACTTGTATTAGTAACGTCTTATTTTGAAAACCGGAAGTGATCTCGCTCGGTATCAAACTAGCGCTGTCATTCTCAGCCGACTCCCAGCATTCACCGTAAGTTCGACTGCACGGGCGCACTTAAAAACGAATGACGGCTCACTTGAGCGTAGTCTGTTCCTGGATACATTCATTACCTTTCTCCGGTTCATTGTCCGTGTGTCCACATCCACTTTGAAACTTGTCCAACTTTTCTGACAGATCGTGTCGTTTAATTTCATTGAGAAGCTCCGACAGAAACTCGGTCTTGTCGTCTCTCAGTTCTCCTCTCTCCGCCAGAATCTGAAACAGTTTGAGTGCGCCGGTGATCTTCTCCAAGTCTTTCTTCCCGATCTTGTCTTTACACAGGAACTTCATCTTCTCCAGCTGGTCCGAGGGCAGCTCGTTGGAAATCTCAAGCAAAAACGAGTTAAACTGAAAGGAGCCCATTAATTCGGAACGACTCGTAACTTTCTAAACGAGAAGGAAACACGTTTACTTTCACTTCCGTTTGCTCGTGTGAACTTTGCAGTATCCAGTTGTAGCCATGGTTGTAGCGCCGGAGATAACGTCGTTTCAGGCGGCTTTCCTGAACAGCGCCACCAGTTGAACACAGAAGACAACGCTTCAACTTGCGGTTCCAGCTGTTTAGACCAGATGACACCAGCACGGAATTCGGGTCACTGAAAATGTTACTGTGGCTCATTAAGTACGCTGATGTGGCTGATTGGGAAAAGACTACGCTTGTGTTTATATATCGTTTTGTTTACAAGTTATTGAACCGGAAAGTCCGAATCTGTCAATATCTTTCCAACTTTACCGGACTCCAATGAATAGCGCTGAATGTGAAATTGTATTTTTTGACGTTAAAGTTAAGTTTATGTTATCTATTCTTCAGTAGGACAATGTTTCCCATCGTTTTGAAATGACACACTTGCTAAAATCACCAAACTCTGTTTATTTTATCATTATAATTAATTTTATAACAGCGATATGTCCGTCAGGGATATTATGGAGCCTTTATTATTCTACTACTTGTCGATTATCTCAAAATGCATTGAATGGCTCATTCACAGTGGCCCGTCCATAGAGGGCGCTAAAACGCCACCCCACCAGTCTCGCATGAAGAAGAAGTTATGACTCATCTAAAATAATTTATAAAAATGTAAATAAACGAGCTACAGCCATGTGTAATCTGCATTCAATTGTAGTTTTAAAAACGTTCCCTCGCTCCTTTACAGGGAGTGCCGTTCAAATGACGTCTTTCCGGTTCATAGGACGCACAAGTCAGTGAGAATGTACACAGACTGAAACTGATGAAGATGAACCATCCATCCATCTATCCATTTTGTACAGGAAGAGGTATTGTTATTACTTTACTGTGTGTATTTAATTACTGTATAATTTTATGTGTAATTTACTCAGAGCCGGACAGTAACGGAGTACATTTACTTGAGTACAGTACTTAAGTACAATTATGAGGGATCTGTACTTTACTCGAGTATCATTTTTGGGGAGTACTCATGACTTTACTCAAGTACATTTGAGAGGCAAATATTGTACTCTTTACTCCGCTACATTTCTATCCATAAGCGTGAGTACCCGTTACTTCTTCTAAAAAAAAAAAAAAAAAATCTCGGAAACCCTCAATTTGTGGAAACTGAGCATTTGCTTTGGAATATTCAGATTGACATGGATTAAAGCTTTTCTGGCACAGCCAGCTTCCATAAACAGATATTGCAGTATTGGAAGATGACGTTTTACACCTCATGGCTCCACCTTGTGGAATAATAGAACCATTACTATTAATAGACTTTATTTAAACAAGAATGGTACGATAAAACAATTCTATATGTTACCTATCTAATGGATGGAAATGGTCATTTAATACAATTTAATTCATTTGTAGAAAAATATATTTTTAAAATTCCCCCATAAAGAATGTAATCAAATTCCCTTAAAATTAATGATTAAAAAATATCATGGAATATTCAACAGTGTCAGTCAAGCTTCCTGCTTTGGAAATTGGTGAAGTGGAAATTGTTAAGAAATGTAACAACAAAGTAATTGGAAATGTTTTAAAATATTTATTTTCCCTGATTTTAATAATTGAACAAAGACTAAAATAAGATAAGATAAGACTTTATTAATCCCAATGGAAATGTTTGTTCCAGGTTGCTCCAAAATTGCAAAAATTGCAATAATAACAAAGTACAAAAATAACAACAATAAAAGATTGCATGAAAGAACATCAAAAGTGAAATATAAAATAAAATGTCAAAATAAGTGTTGAAAGTGTGGTGCAAATGGAATGACATGATGTAATCTAGATATATTGCACATGATAGTGAACATAATAAAGCCAATAATATTGAAATATTTGCACATGGTAATGAACTGTAAATATGTTGTTGATCATGATCTCAGTCAAAAATAAACAAGTTAGTTTTCCTTCCTGCAGGGACAACACATCTGGCTGGTAAAATAGGAGAAATAAAATATGCAAAGGTTCTAAGTGATGTAACAGTGAAGAACCAACTGATAAAGCATTAACGTAAAAAAGAGATAGGGAACAAGAAGGTGGTCAGCACCAGAAGGGTGGGAACACAAAATGGAGGGTGTAAAGGAGTAATAACGGGAGTGCCTATGAATCCCGCTCATTGTTAAAGCAGCAGTGAGCCACTTAGGGTTAATGTGACTGACGTGGGAAGAAGTGAGGGAGAACCTCACAATTCAGTCATGCCAGGATGTAACGTGTGGGTTGATATTGATCATGGTAATTCTTTTACAATGGAATGCAAGGAGTTTACTGGCGAATGGCCTGGAATTTAAGCAATTCATCAAGGAAATGGCTATAAAACCAGTGTTCAAGAAACATAGTTAAAACCAAGTTTAGACTTTGTGGTACATGGGTATACAGTGGTAAGGAGAGACAGAAATTGTGGTGGGGGAGGTGGGTGTGCTACATTCATTAAACAAGGTATTCCATATAGGGTGCTGGGCTGTAAAAAATAGAAACAGAGCATTTAAACAGTTTATACAGCAGCTAAACCAGTATAAGAGAGCACAGACAGTAGTGAAAAGAACAATACGCCAGGCCAAGAGGGCAAGCTGGAGAGAGTTTTGTGGCAAAATGTGAACGACACCTGTGGGAGAGGTATGGAGAATGATGCGGGGGTAATAGAAAGGTATGGGAGTCATGACTTGTGGGGAGGAGACTGCAGTTTCTAACAGGGATAAGGCGGAAATGATGGCAAAGTCATTAGCAAGAATACATCATAGTATGGAAAATCTATAAGAAGAGGGGAGGAGGGAGAAAACAATGAGTCAGTATCCAGGTGTGCTAGACAGGAGAGAAGAAACAGGGGAAGCAATTGATGAACCATTAACTATGGCAGAAATGATGAGGGCTATAAATACATCAAAACCAACCTCTCCTGGGAAAAATAAGATATGCTAAATAATGCTAAAACAACTAGGAGAGAGCATTGTTAAAGTTGCTGCAATTATATAATGGAAAGAGGGAAGGTTACCAAATGCCTGGAAACAAGCAGTAGTGGTCCTCAAAGGAAAACCCAGTAAGGATCCTTCACCACCCACTAGCTATAGGCCAACAGCTTTAAGATCAAATCTGTGCAAAATAATGGAAAGGATGATAAGAGAAACATTAACATATGATCTTGAAAAGCGAGAGATGCTGGCAAATTATCAAAGTGGTTTTAGAAAGGGAAGAAATACAATGATGCAGTGATAAGACTAGAGACTGAGATAAGACAGTCACGGGCAAATAAAGAATCCGTAGTTGCAGTGCTTTTTGATATTGTTAAAGCATATGACATGATGTGGAAGGAAGGATTGCTAATAAAGTTGTGCAAGATGGGTATAAGAGGAAGGGTGTATAATTGGATTAAGGACTTTCTGCTGGGAACGAAAATACAGTACAGTAATATGCAGTGGACAACGGGACTCCTCAAGGGAGTGTGATTAGCCCGTTACTCTTTACGGTAATGATCAATGATGTGTTTTTAAAAGTACCAGAGGAGACAGGCAGGTCACTCTTTGCGGATGATGGGGCCTTGTGGAAAAGAGGAAGGAATGTGGCAAATGTTTTTGGCAAAGCACAAGGGGCTATTGATAAGCTGGTGGAGTGGGGTTATGATTGGGGGTGCTGGTTCTCTGTGGAAAAAACCCAGACAGTTTATTTTAGTAGGAAACCAATAGAGGAAGGAATGAAACTGAAAATGTAAGGGAATGAATTGGAAAGAGTTGGAACATTTACATTTTTGGGTGTAGTGTTTGATTCACGGTTAACATGGGCGGAAAAATGAGAAATGTGTTGAGATGTCTGACAGGAAGGGA
Source organism: Solea solea (assembly GCF_958295425.1). NCBI lineage: Eukaryota > Metazoa > Chordata > Actinopteri > Pleuronectiformes > Soleidae > Solea > Solea solea. The sequence continues at coordinate 8,038,804 of NC_081138.1, forward strand.
GAAGAGTGTATGTGGCCTTAATTAGATCAGTGTTTGATTATGGCAGTATTGCCTATGGATGAGCTGCTATGTCTAGGCTTAAGAAGCTGGATGTGATCCAGGCTCAAGCCCTGAGAGTCTGTAGTGGGGCGGTTAAGACAACGCGTTACAGGTAGAGATGGGAGAGATGCCTCTGGGGTTGAGAAGGAAACAGCTGGTGGTAAAATACTGGGCGAATTTGAAGGGACACAGTGATTCTCACCCGACGAAAGAGGTACTTCAGGAGTGCTGGGAGTCTTAGCAGTGAGAATAAGGCCTACAATAGGTTATCCAGTGTTTATCCGGCATTTATTAGAGCTTAAAAGAAAAGGAAAAGGTCAAATAGATTTGGTAAGTGCGTTTAAGTATCATATAATGGGAGAGTATAGTGATTTTATACTGATATATACAGATGGAGCTAAGGAACCTGAAACAGGAGTGACAGGGTTTGGGGTGGCTGTGCCAGTGAAGAGAATTGGGGTAAGTAGGAGAACGTCAAATATGTTAGTGGTCTACATGGTGGAGATGCTGGCAGTGTTGGTAGCATTAAGATGGGTGGAAGAGGCCAGACACAACAAGGCACTGAGTTGGTCACATTCTTCATCAGTTCTGTTGAGCGTGAATAGCCGGCAGGACATGTTACATGAAATTCTTCAGTCAGTTACTAGAATAATGAAAAGAGGAGGTCAGGTTAGATTTATGTGGGTACCAGTGTGTGTAGGGGTGAGGGGGAAAGCGAGGGCAGAGGAATTAGCAAAGTGGGCATTTAGGAAAGGAAGAGTACAAATAGAAGTGAGTGTTAGTAAGGCTGAGGTTAAGAGTGTCATCTGGGGGAAATCAATCAAATATGGCAAGAGAGGTGGGACTGAGAGGGTAGAGGGAGGTATTTATATCAAATACAAAACAACATCAGGGTCAATAGGGCAGGTATGGGACACAGGAGAGGAGGTTGTGATAATGAGGTTATGGCTAGGGCACTGTGCACTGAATAAGTCACTTAAATTGATAGGGAAGCATCAGACAGGACAGTTAAAGAGGTGTCAGGAAAGAGGAGGAATCTGTGGATTCATGTACTTTTGAGGTGTAGGGCATATGAGGCCTATACTGTAGAGACGTGATGAAAAATAGTAATTTAATTTAAAGGGAGTAATCGAAATGAGTAAGAAAGCACGAGTCAGGATAGTAGTGAAGTTCTTGGGTACATGGGGCATTTTTATAGGATATAAAGTAGGATAGATGTGGGGAAAATATATGTGTGTGCGAAATGTATGTTGTGAAGGTGGCCTTTTTTCTGGTTCACACTCCAGAGCACAAGGGGGCGGTATTGCACCTATAGCTGGGTGCCAACCGCCGTTAAACAAAAAAAAGAAGAAGCAGTCTAACAGTCGCGGCGCTGATGACGCCAGCAGCTTGCGACACGACTGCAGAGGGGGGGGATGTAAACAACAATGATAATGGCCTGGGAAACTCTCTGGGCAGGTAATATGGACGGAGACTTACTGCTAACAGTTCGATGTCCGGGCTGCACACACGCTCTTTCACCATGATGTGTCCAGGGTTGCACTGTTGTTCACGTAGATAGCGACTCCACCTCCCTTCTTCTTGCCGCTCTCGCTGTAACTCCTGTCCCCAACTAAAAGCCGGCTAAGCCCGGCTCGCCTCCGCCATGACGGGTCTCCTACACGGAAAAAGTATCCCAAGAAACGCGAAAAAGAATGGGCGAACTACGGTCAAAATAACGTAATTACCTACTTAAATTAAAGAACAAGTGGAACAAATAAAAGAAAAGTAGTTAAGACGCCGAAGAGCAACTCTGGAAGGCTGAAACAGGTAACGATACAATGATGTTCACAAATGAACATTATAGTTATCTTAAACAGCGAGTTTCACACAAAGTAAAAGGAATTCAGTTTAAAAATATTGAACAATGTAAATCCAGCAGCTGAAACCTTAAAAAAAAAATAGATTTCAAACACCTTTTTTTTTTTAATCTTGCTCTGTCACAATGCAGTTTTGGAAAGATATACTATATTGTTGGCTGAATCTTAGGACCAATACTTCTTCCTTTAAGAAGACTCGGATTTTGATTTATATGAATGGTTTGCCTAAAAAGGTGTCAAACATTATAAATATAGTTATCACTAAATTACTAAAAATACAAAACAAATTGAAAAACAGTAAACCTTATATAGTCTGTTTCAAAAATGAAAGTCCCTAAAGGTATTATCTGAAATCAATCAGTCCACAGCTGATTTATATGAAATGATGTTCAAGTCTTTTGGCGTTTAAATTGAAATCCTTATGGATTAACACTTGTGTTTTGTTCTTGTCATCTTTTTTTGTCGTTCTGCTGTTCCTTTTCCTCAATTGGGGGATGTATACATATATATGTGTGTATATACATATATATATATATACATACATACATATATACATATACATACATACACACATTATATATATGTATGTATATATATGTATAAACATACATACATACACATATTCTATATATACACATATATATTTTGAGTCTCCCCATCTTTTTTTCCAAGCTAAGAAGTAAAATATGTTCACAAAATTCCAGCCACTTTGATCTTGATCTGACAAAAGCTCCTTTTGCTTTTTCAATATAATACATGTTTAGCTCCTGTTAGCGTTAGAGTGTAAATGAATTTTGTCATCATCAGCTAGAAGAGATTTATTTATAATATTATTTAACTCAATATTAGCACTCTTTAATATAGTTCCCATTTGGAGATATGCTATAACTCATTCCTGGCTTTGAAAGTATTTACAATTTCTTGGATACCTGTGCAGTAAGAGGAATTCTGTAGAAGAGAATTAAGTTTCCAATATCCTGGAATTCTTGGTTTACTGGATTTAACTTGGGAGAGGATTAAGTAAATTCCAGCATGATCTGTCAGAGGGGCAGGAGAGATGCTGCTTGAATACAAGGAAGCTGCCAGAGAGTCAGAGACAAGCCAAAGATCAATGCAAGATTTCAGAGACAGGTATATGAATTTTGAAATGCCTCTAGTAAAGAGAGAAGTCATTCATTGTTAAATTCGGGTAAAGTACTTATAATAATTGTAAATGTAATAATAGTAATAATAAATGTAATTATCTAAAATTAGTCTTAAAATGTCAGATTATCTTTGAGATTATGAACGAGTTTGCAATTTGTGTATTTTGATTTTGTGGTTCATGTTTTGTTAGCTCAATTCATATAGTGTTTAAATGTTACTTCTTAAAGTGTGGTTTATATTGTTGATAATTTGGCACAAATCCAATTCATAGGGTACACTCTGGCTAGGCCGCCAGTCCATCACAGGGCCAACAACAGTCACACCTATGGCCAAGAGTGTCCAACCATGTTCCTGGAGAAAACCCACATCCACAGGAGAAAACCCAATGCAGGAAGCAAACCCAGGTCTTTTTGTTGAGGCAACAGTGCTCGCTAGTACCCTGCTGTGTGACCCCATGTTTTTATACTATATTTAGAACCTGTCAGCTTAGAAAAATAAATGCTATATAGACTAGTCAGTGGTGAAACTAAGACTTAATTTGTCATTATAATAATCAACAAATGTTCATATGAATTCAAAACCAGTCCTTGTGTGTTTACAAATTTTATTTTGTACTATTGTACTAACTATTTGTTTTTCAGTGTGGTTTGAAAAAAGTGAATCAAACCATGTTACGTCAATGTCAGTATACATAACAAAAATTCTCTTATCAAAAAAGGGTTTTGTAAGATTTTGAGAGATAAGTAATATGACAAAATCATCACTTCAAAAGTTTCAGTCATTTTGGACAATGGGTCGACAGTGACTACAGTTATATTATGACGTGAAATACAAATGAAACATGAAACACAGAAAACACAACTGTTGATTTAGTCTGTCTGCAATTTTCTGCCATGTCATCTCCCTAACTTGATATTGTATAATGTGATATATTGCCCTTTTCTCTAATGTTTGTATTATTCATACAACTTCAGTAGAAGCATTTGCTACACTGATGAAAAATAGCACTCACTACTACTACTTTTACGTTCATCCATCCATTAGGGCTTCTTAAATATCCAGGATGCATGCACATAGTCTGAATTAGTCTTGATTAGATAAAGATGAGCGGTGTTAGTGGAACAACTTGGGGATTGGGAGATTGTGCTACTTTTAGCCTGACTTCGATGGAATACCCCCCTGGTGTGTATCTAGTGTACTGTATAGCCAATTACCTGCAGATACCTCTCAATTGCACCCATTTCAGTTTGTTTTTCCACTTTGCCATATTTGTATTTGTTCATTGCAAACTTTTATTTGTGCCACTAAATATTCTGATTACGTCTCTGTGCCATCTCTCTGCAGTCACCTCCTTAGTCTGTGGACCACGGGTCAATAATCCATTAGTGTCTCTGCTCATATACACGTGACAACATTGTTAAAAACCAAAAATGTACTGTACATAAAAGTAGTAGTAGTAGCCATATCCCAAGCACTTCTTGGTTCCAGCTTCGCAAAAATGACGATTTATTGTATTTTCATTTACTCTTACAGCGAATGAAGTTTGGACAAAATGGAAGATATCACAATGGATTTTTACAAACTACACCAGTAGTTTATTTTCTTCTTTCACAAAATAAATGTATACATTTTTCAGGAAAAAAACAATCCAGTTTTTCAAACTGTTTGATCATATTCTTCCTCAGATGTGATTGGATACTTCCTCCTGATCCGTTTCATTTTGCCCTGAAGAGAAAAACAGAAACATTATGCTGTGTTTCCACTACATGGACAGCAGTTGTTTTCAGTGTACTGAATCATTAGAATCAGTCAATCTAAAATATTTGGTCAGTACTTCGGCCACTGTACTGAAATACAGGCGGGGGGGGGGGGGGGCAAACACAGAGGCAGGGTTTGTGATGTGGCTCGCTGGTCGTTCTCACTGACTTCACTGTTAAATTATGAGATTTTTAACATTTCCTTGGTAATTGTTGTTGATTAACCCATGTTTTTAGGATTGTTAAGTTTTTGTTTAACTGATCTACAGTTTGATATTGTTCGGCTTGATTCTTGTGTCGGACGTCTTGCTCGTCCCTCTTCCTGTGACGGCACTCTGATCAGTAGCCGGCAGTCTGATGACGTCACGCATAGTATCAGCTCAGCTCGCCTGGAACCTCGCCAGAGCAGGTACTAATGGAAACCCACACAAAATAACCGTGCCGTGGCGAGGCGTGCATAGACTTTACATCTAGTGTCGGCTGAAAAGTTATTACCAGTGGCAGTGTTGCATCAAATGCTGCAGTGATGTAAATGTGTGAGTTGAATGCGAGCATAGAGTAACATACGTAATTTTCTCTGGCTGACCACCACGGGTATTTCTCGGCGTGGAGCTTCCTCAGCTTATCAGCTTCCTCGTAGTATTTAGACTGTTCTCTTCTTGACAATGCCCGCCACTGTGGACACAAAGCAAGTCAGTGTACATCACACAAAAAAGTGACTAGTGCTCAAACAAACAGAGCCAAAAAGCCTATTTACACTCACTGTAACTATTCTGGAAATTGTTCTGTGGTCACGTGACAATATTGGGAAAAAATAAAATTCTCAAGACAAGAATGACGGATACTGTGATTTATCATCAAAGAAACATTTTTGACAAGTGTTGTCTCTGTTGGCCCAGAGAATAACTTGTATATTTTGCCAAACAGTGATGAAGTTTTTGTCTTTGGCTGGGCACTTTATTGAGATGTGTTATTTTGGATATTGTCATATCATGATAAGGCATCTGCAATGACTTTTCTGCACTGATAATCATAATTATTAGTCAATTAGTGAAGTACACTTTTATAAATGAAATATTACATATATTGATTTAAAAAAAAATATATATATGTAAAATATATTTAACAGTCACCCATTTCATTTTAAGTTTTCATAAACTGTAGGTAGATATTTTGAGTGCATTTAAAGTGTATTGTCACTCTCCTTTGAGAACTGCAAACATCTCAAAAGAAAACTTTTCATGTGCACAGAGAAACAACCTGTGTGCAGCTTTATATTTCATATATCAAAATATAACCTAAAAAACACTCAGAAATGACACTCACCTTCTGGCCAAGGATTGTGTTTACCCTTGCATTATCGTTACAGGGCTGTTCAGCCAGAACATATGGCCTCTGCTCCTGCATATACAAAATGAAAGCGTTGGGAGGCTTCTTCACGTAGGGCTGTTGGTCATTGTTTTGACAGTTACGTTTTTTTTTTCTATGTGAAAACAGAAAAACAAAATCAGTCAGTCAATGAAGTCGATTAAGAAATGATTTGTGCAAGAAATGAAATACAATGCGAGAGCAATTTGATACTGTATGGTGATGAGTCCATCAGTTAGTGACGACAGACTTACTGTGATGAGAAGTTCTGTGGAGGAGCAAATTCTACAGGAGGCTTTGATGTACCCGCTAACATCCCATACACCACCTCTCCATTCCTGCAATGATGAAGAGAAGAACTGTGATAAAGAGCCTGCTGGAAATTATAGAAAGAATTATAGAAAAAAAGAGGTGTGTTGAGGGACTGAACTGCAGACAAAACTTTTTTTCTTGTGGAGGGCAGCATTGCACCTCTCAGTGTACAGGTTGCCAAAGTTATTAGAAGAAATCGGACAAGGGGTATGTTTGATTGAAGATACAAATATTGACTCATAATTGTGTGCTTACAAATCTGTGTGTGTTACTTACGCTATTCTAAGAGGAGTCAGGTTCTGCTTCAGGCTTTGAGGTGTCAAACTTGACAGATCCTGGACACACTAACACAAACAAAGCAACTGGTTGTTAGACAAAATGCATCATCTGGGTCAAACGGTCCATCAGGTGTCAAGCGTTTCCTTTGTCTCTTGCTTACACATGGTCAGAATCGCTGTGTCCCAATAGTCAAGGCTGTACAATTTCTATTAAATTTGTATTTTACTACATTTATTATTTTATCATGTTCTAGTCTGTCCTATCTTTCGTTGCTGATAAGTAAGTAAGTAGTAAGTAAAAATAGGTTTTGTTTTGTCCTCTGTTTATTTTACGTTTCACAATTCAACACTTTTTTTTCCACCAGCAATCTTGTACGTTCACAGATGAGCCCCTTTATTTTAGGGTATGACATGTTAGATCATTGCCTTGGTGAATCAACCTAATTCTTTCCAAATAGAACTATTCAAGTCATCTGGTGGGAATTCTTGTATTTTTTAATATCACAATATGCATCGCAAAAAAACCCCGCAATGTCAGTTTTTTCCAATATCGTGCAGTGTGTGAGCTATGATATGCACGTGTGGAAAAGCACAGGACATCTCCGAATGCATCAATAGGAAGTAACTTTGAAAACATTTGGAGCGCACTTACTCAAGCGTAGTGGAACCCACACTATGAAATGCTACATTGCATCTTACTACAAAGGCTGAGACCTTGAAAGGTCTAAGCAGTGCAGATTTAGAGGCCGTAACAACAGATTGCTGGACCTTCAGAGCAACACAGAGCTACAACTCTCTATGATTCTCTTCTTCTTAGTTTCCAATTAGGGCTGCACAAAAGGAAGAAAATAACGATAAAAAAAAAAATTTGCTGTCGCTAAACAAACCAGACTCCTCTGTTAAATGAGATTTTAGACATTTCCTTGCTAAATTTTGGAGATTAACCCACGTTTTCAGGATTGTTAAGTCTTTTTAACTGATCTACAGTTCAGCATTGTTTGGTTTGATTCTTGTGCCTCTTCCCGTGATGGAACTCTGACCAGTCAGTGCACGACAGTCTGACGTCTGGTTGTGACGTCATGAGTCGAGCTAGTGGAAACACGCCATATGTCACTTAAGCCACAAGTGTGTATCAAAGATGTGTAATAGAAAAAGTGCTGTAAGGGTGAATGGAAAAAACTGTAGTGCACAGCAGCTTTGAGTTGTCATCAAGACTAGGAAAGTGCTAAATGGTTATATAAATACAAACTATTTACCATTCATTTAAAAAAAGGTTTCTACACAGCGCACGTTGAATGCACAAGCTCAACACAGCCTTAAGTTTAGTATTTCTGTAGCAGCAGTGGGTGTCAGGAGTCATTTTGGGTGGCTTTACATGGATGAAGACATTTCCTAAAAAAATGCTGTGTTCACAGAAAACGTTTTCAAAACGGCACAAAGATTAATGTTTCGTTCCATTTCATTGTGGATAATCTTTAGTCTTCCACCTAGAGATAAATTCACCCTAATTTGGCAATGGTGCTTATTAGTTCCTGCTTTGAAGATCAAAGGAGCATCTATTAAATCTATAATGTTCCACACTTATGAGAAACTCCCCACTAATCATACATCAATACTTGCAGTTTGACTGGGAAATGTGTGACTTTACAAAGCATTTCGAGTAACCATCTATTTTCTAGAATCCATTTAAAGCACAATTAAGAAAACCACCTATATGAGATATAGAGGAGCAAAGATCAAAGAGGCTTGTCATGGCAATGCATTTGAAGATCAAAGGCAGACAGGGGGCCTACAACTACAGTGTGAGCCGAACACATTAGAGCTACTACATCCATACAACGTTTTTATTTTAAAAAAATGGCTTTGGAAAAAAAGAACAAGGATTTCTTGTATTGTACAACACAGTGGAGGTTTACCTGCGCTCCTGAGAGTTTCAGATTCGGTGGAATATCTGTTCCATTTACATTCATGGGTGCTGCCCACTCATCCTCTGATGTGCTGGGTTCATCTTTTATTGTAATCACGTAGACCGAATCCTTTTCATCCTCGTTGTCACTCAGCTCTTCTACAAGCTGCACTTCTTCTTTGACGAAGCAGCGTTTAGTAGAGTCTCTCTCCCCCCAGCTGTATCTAGAGTCTCCTCCGAACGATGAGCACTGCTTTGGTGTTTGCTGATAGCAATACCTCCCATACTCCTTGTTGTCGTGTGTCCCATACTGCTCATTTATCTTAGGTTTCTCCCTCCTGGTGTCCCCTTTCGCTGTGTTCTTATTTAAAAATGTCCTAATTTGTAACTTTGCGTTTTCCAACGCCTGGCAAATTTTGATAGCCTTGTCCAGAGTAAGGTCTGGTTCTTTCAATAAATGCATCCTCAAATTATTGTCAAGCACTCCATTCACAAGTTGGTCCCTTATCATTGATTCACACTGTGTCCCGAAGTTACACGACAGGCTTTTCAGTCTCAAATCGGAGACATACTGTTCAATGGATTCAGACTCATCCTGCATACGGTTCCTGAAGACGAACCTCTCAAAAGTCTCGTTCTTCTTCGGTGTGCAGTACTGCTCAAACTTTGCTATAACCGCGTCATACTTGTCCCTTTCTTCTTCTGTGAAATCAAATGTGTTGTATACATCCAAGGCGCCGCGGCCTGCTATTGTTAGCAGCAATGCTATCTTCCGCCGTTCATCGCCTTCCAGCCCGATAGCTAGCATATACAGTTCAAACCGTTGTTTGAAAGCCTTCCAGTTTTCCTCAATATTCCCCGTTAATTTCAACTCTTCGGGTTGACGCACACAGTCCATTTTGTTGTTCATTTAATAGTACAGAGTATAGGTTGTTTACACACCGACTGCTCCTGCCAGAATGCCTCTATATCCGGGGAGCGCAACGTAACTTCCCTCTTTTCTCTTCTTTCTTTTCTCAAGCTTCAAAGCTCTTCTTTATGCTGTTGCGCTTGAAGTGATCAAATATGAAAGATTCATCTGGGACAGATCAAGCTTCAAAGGACTTCTTAACGTTGATCAACCTCAAAGGCTGAAAGATCAAAGAATGACTGCAGTCAACACCAACCTCCACTTCAAAAAACACAGTCAAGCCACCCCCACACAGGGCCGGTCCTAGGCAGGCATATACTTGGGTGTGTGTGTGTGTGTGTGTGTGTGTGTGGGGGGGGGGGGGGGGGGGGGGGGGGGGGGGTCTGAAATGCCAGGCTTCTATGCAGCACTGCTTCACAAATATACCAAAACTGGAGAAGACATTGAGCTTGTGCAATAAGGCATGTGTGCTGTGAACTTAAAAAAAAAGGTATATAGTACCAGACCAAACAATCTCCAAACACAAGAAGATGACAACAATGTCAACAAAGCAACAGCCAACAATGAATGCAAGCACAACAGAGAAGTGGGATGATGACATCATCATTTCCCTAAAGTAGCATATTGGTTGTCCTACTCTGGCCCTATCTACGTGGAAACGTAAACAATCTTTTTCTATGTTGTTTTGAAAACATTTAGCGCTGTAACGCTGTTACACCAAAAATGTGTACAACCACAGAAACAGAGATAGAATGAACCAAGACAGGGTAAATTAAGGGAAATAAAATAATCAAATATAAAACAATAACAAAATAATAAAGTTATCATAAATCAAACAGACCAAACAATGACAAAGTCCTGATACTTATGACAATGATGTGATGCTGATGTGCCTAAAGATAAGTATCTCCTTGTTTGTGAAACCTATTCTAAAGTACAATTCCACGAAATGCTCCATGGCCCTCATTTTAACAACTCTCGTCTTCTTAAACAACAGGTTAGAATATTACGACTTTTCTTTCGTAAATTTACGACTTTATTCTCGAAGTCTGTGAATTTTTTTCTCTCTCAATGTGGCCCTAATACTTGTCGTAGTAAGTGGGGTTAGGTCAGTGTAGTAATTAGTGCATATTATGAAGTAATATAAAACTTGCTGTCAGTTCCACTTGAAACTATTCAAACTGACATCTTATTTGGAACTATTGGTGTAGCAGGAGTATTTTTAATTAACCATTCAATTAACTGTCAGTCTTTATGTAATTCTTTCCATTATCTTTCCTCGCTGAGATGTCAATGCTATTGATCCATGGTTATTTGGATTTGATGGATCTTTCCCTTTTTGGTAGGAATAATCACAGCCTCTTTCCAATTTATGGTAGTTTCCCTATACTTCCCAAACGTTATTGTAGAAACTTAGCAACTTCTTTGAAAGTTTCTTTCAATTTCTTCCTCTTCTTAACCACCTTAATGTGTTAACATTATAGAACAAATGTAATCTTTATCATTAGTAAAGTAAAAGTAGCATCCATTCTATACTGTATCCTCACCCATCTTCAATACTGGATACTTCACTTTTCTTCCCCTTATACTCCTTATCATACTACACACATCTCCTTTAGGGGCTGATCTACACATTTGTCTTTTTGCTTTACATACAGTACACTTCCCAACCTCTGCTCAAGCTTGCTTATATATAATTAAATTCTGAAAATGAAAAAGTTCTTGTCAATATCATAAGAGCTTTATACTTTCTTTGTCTCATCTGTTCACCAGGGAACATCTTTTTATCATTCTTCCTTTAGTTTTGGATATTGAATGGTTTGCAGCCTCTAGTAATGTTACCCTGATCTTTTTATCTATCTTCTCAATGCCTTCATTTATTATAACTTTGTCCGCGTATTTAAATATTTTCCATTTAGCACTATGAAATACCCACTTCCCAATTATTTTTCCCTGATTCTTGTTCCTTTGCAATGATACATTACACAATATTGGAAAATGATCTGTTCCTACTGATGACTCTTCTAATACATCCCACTCACAAATGCCTGCTTAACTTCCAGTTATCAAGGTTACCTTCAATTTGCATTAGTTATTAAATCCCCTTCACATCCCCTTATCTAATAAATGTTGCAGATCCTCTCCCTACTCCGTCTCCCCTATCACATCTTACACCTTAACTATTTTAAAAAAAACAAGATTAGGTCTTAACCATATTTTCTGCACACAAATGATATCTGACTTACTTGGTAAATCATCTATGTACTAATACTAATAATAATGTTGGCCTGTAATTTAAACTGAGCAAAAGTCATCTTCCAGTCAATGTTGACAGTGCCCTCTGTTGGAATCAAGCTGAATAACAACATCTCTGTCCCTTGCTTAAAATGATGAGGTTCTGCTCAAGTTTAATGTCTCAAAAGGGACTGATCCTGGAGACAAACACACACAGAACTGTCCACCAGGAGTCAGTGTTTCCTCTCCCTTACACTGCTAACACACTGGTGGTCAATGTGCCTTGGATCTGGATCCACAGCATTACATATAGGCATAGTGTTGTGCTGCAACAATTTATTTATTTTTAGTTACGCCGGGCGCAGGAGCAGTGGGCAGCATTTATCTGTGCACATGGAGCAATAGGGATTGGATGCCTTGCTCATGGGCACCCAAGCCCCTGACTGTCTCTGGATTTTACCTGGTGACCCTCTGGTTACAAGCCCAATTTCTTTCCTCTTGGCTGTAGACTTAGCATCATGTTTGTGCAAGTTTAAGTCAACCCCCACAAATCATGCATTAGAGTTTGCAGTTTAACTGGGAAACGGGATACTTCTCTAAGCATTTTGAGTAAGGATGAACCATTACGATACTCAGTGTTGGCTTCAAATGGCTAGCACAAATGTGTTGTTAACAAATGTGTGGTTTGGGTTTGTGATATCTGTATCTGACATGAAAAAGTGATTTCATGTAACCACGGCTAAGAAAACCACATATTGCCAGTGGTAATAAATGATGAGCAAAGATCAGTGGCAGATGACATTCCCTCCCACAGTTGCCATGACAACCCATGCACGTATCAAAAGCAGGCAAGAGCCCATTCTCTGTACATCAAATGTGAGTGACATGGGGATGGGGGTGGGGATTGGCATAAGGGAATAAGGGTCACAGGCTTGATGCAGTTATTGAAATCAAAGGATTTGCAACTAAATATTAAGTCTATCTGTTCCAACACTTCTGCTCACATGAAAAATGTTGCATTCCGTTACAAATAATACTATCTCCAAAATTGTGTATCAGTTCCAGATGTAAATACCTGGCAGTAAAACCTGAAATGTTCATCGTTTGTCTCATGTTCATCTTTTGATGTCAAACTCAAATGTTTTCAGTCAATAGCAAAAATTAAGGAATTGGCCTCACTTTTTTAAATACTATAGGAGGGCACTGTAGCTCCTACTGTCACAGCAGCAATCATACATGTGATCAATGCTACAGTTAATCACCGTATCCTATTGTCCATACTCTCAAACATGGGCATCTCAGGAAAAGCACACTCCTGGTTCTAATCCTACCTCACTGGGCAGTCATTCAATGTGTCCTGGCTAGGTCACACATCTGTACCACTCAGCCTTGCACAGGGGTGCCCCAAGGCTCAGTGCTGGGGCCTCTCCTCTTTGCCATGTACACCACCTCGCTAGGCCAGATCATCCGCTCACATGGCTTCTCATATCACTGCTATGCTGATGATACCCAGCTGTATCTGTCATTCCCACCTGCCGGCCACACGGTCGCAGCACAAATCTCAGATTGTCTCTCTGACATATCTGCATGGATGAAAGCCCATCACCTCCAGCTAAACCTTTCCAAAACTGAACTGCTGGTCTTCCCAGACAAGTCAATGATACATCATAACATCTGCATTAATATCAGCTCCCTATATCTGGCTCCTTCCAAGATAGCAAGAAACGGGTGTCTTGATTGATGACCAGTTGACCTTTACAGATTATGTTGCCTCTGTCGCCCGGTCATGTCACTTTGCACTAGTCAATATAAGAAAAATCAGGCCATACCTAACCCAACCGGCTACCCAGCCCCTAGTATGGGCTTTAGTCATCTCCCGCCTCGACTACTGCAACGCCCTGCTAACACCCCCTCGGTTCATTGAGCTTATAGTTCTCAACGGGCCTGAAAATTACAACCCGACCCGACCCGTGGCTTTTAAAACCCGGACCCGATGTAACCCGACACATTAACATGAATTATCTGCCCGAACCCGGTCCGCAACCCAACGATTTTTTCTCATACACGTTTTAGTCCATTCATTCAAGCGCGGTGTTTTCTTTGTGGCGGGTGCCGGTGCTGCTGCCGACGACGAAGCACTCGTCTCCTGGCTCGCTTCACCTGGGCCCTCGGGTACCGGTTGCTGCGCAGCTGACAGGCGGGACTTGACATATTGTTGCACATGAGCATTGCACATAACCTGTAGAATTTCCATCAGAATCCAGCACCACTCCTTTCCAGACCTCTGATTTTCCCACTCCTGTAGTAGCGACGGTGAATTCACCTGCGGCAAGCAGGACCAAGCAGCACCAACTCCATCGCCTTCTCCAGGCTAAAGGCGTGCCCGCGGCGGTGTCAGGTCTGCCCCTCTTTACGGTGAACAGCAGCGATGATTAATTTTTTATTTTTTATTTTTCACTGAGCGGAAAAGATAAAGCCCGAGGTCCGACCCGAGTCATTTGCTTATATTTTCGACACAAACCCGCGTGTTTAAATTTAATAAAGAAATGTATTTTTTGGTCTGTTTTTCTGAGTAATTTATTTTTTGGTCTGTCTTTCTGAGTAATTTATTTTTTGGTCTGTTTTTTGGAGTAATTTCTCCAATTAGTTTAGATCGCATTTGAAACAACAAACGCAAAAAATGTTCGATTTATAACAACATGGACGACTTGTTTAGTTTAATCAAGTTTTACTTTGATCTGGGTTTAATCTGGGAGATAGTCCTGTCCTTAAGTCACATAGATGGTATTACCATTAGTTTGTCCACTACGCAGGCACCTGGGAACTTTGCGGTTGTTCAGAAGGAATGCTCATTCAAATCTGTTAGACATAGCAATGTTTCTCCATGATCAGTTGGAAAGATATGGCATGCTCCACAGATACAAGATGATGCATTTGAAATGCATTCAGGCTGGCTACATGGACGAGAAAGAAAGTCACTTGCAGGTTGGAGGTTCTCGCGAGACTTCTCGATAATTCAGGAAAAAATTACTCAGAAAAACAGAAAAAAATTTCAAAAAACAAACCAAAAAATTAATTACTCAGAAAAAACAGAGTTTATTTTTTCTTCAAATAATGCCATGCGCTTCCTTACTTTTGAAACATCTGCATTTCCATTCTATTTTTAAAAACATTTGGAAACTTTTGTCGTTCCTGTTCAGTTTTAAAAATGTTTTTGAAACTTTTTCTTTACCGTTGTTTTTTTTTTTTTTCTTTCATTAAGATTTGAAACTTTTGTTGTTTTCATTCTGTTTTTAAAGACTTGTTGAAACTTCTATTCTTTCCATTATATTTTTTATAACTTTTTGGAACTTCATTTGTTTCCAATTCTTTTTTTAAAAAAACTTTTGAAACTTCTCTTCTTTCCATAATATTTTTGAAAACTTTTTGGAAATTTCTGCATCATGCCCATTCTGTTTCTAAATAAGTTTTGAAACCTCTCTTCTATCAATCTAATTTTTTTTTTTTACTTTTTGAAACATCTGTTGTTTCCACTCTGTTTTTAAAACTTTTTTGTTGAGTTTGAGTTTTAAAGACTTTTTTTTTTTAACATATACGTTTCCATTCTTTTTTTGAAGACTTTTTGAAACGTCAGTTGTTTACATTCTGTTTTTTGCACTCCCTCACACCCCCCCTCCCCCCCTCTGGACCCCTGGCGGACTCCACCACTCAATCACTCTCTCACTCACTCACTCTCCCTCTGCACGCCAGCACTTTCGGGAAGAATAAAGTTGTTTTTTGTCGTCACAAGGACCTGAGCTCAGCCAGAGCCAAACCGTGGCCTTGCTGTAAGAACGGTTCGATTATGTGGAGGAAGAAACGGCCACTTTGGGAATCCTTGGCCTGTCTCATATATCTCGTGACGTTCGTCGATGCTTATCGATGTAAGTGTTTGGATTTTGCGGTTTACATTCTTGAAGCCACTGAGTTTGTTTCAGCTTTAGCTGTGTCCTAGTTGTTTTTCTCCCCTCGTTCAGCTTTCAGTCAGATTAGTGTAAAAGTTTGAAGGAGAGCAGAGTGAAGAAAAAAATGCTTGGACCAACATGAGCTGAGTATTACAACAACCACGACTCATTTCTGGGAAATAACGGTTTCGCAATGACCCCCTTTTTTTTTTAGGTCAATCCAGTGAAGAGTAATTAAACTTTGTTCATGTAGCTATTTGTCATCAGGACCATGCTGTGTTGTTAAAGTGAAGCTGTATCCTATCAGTCACAAATGACGTCAGTGTATAGTATTTTATATTTATTTTATTTTATTTTAAACTTTCACAAACAGCAAAGAGCCGTGTAAACAGTACAACAAAAACATTTTAGGACATTGCAGAGACTGCATTCTATGTTGGTCTATGTTTGGTTGTTCCACGATTATGACATTGTTTTTTGTTTGTTTGTTTAAAATGTTTTAATTCAATTAAAAAACTGATCTGTTTTGTCAATCGATTTAAAACAACAACAACTAATTAATCGCACATTTTTCTGTAATTAATCGCGAAAATAAACCTGAAGCTTATAACAGATATTTATTTATTTAAAATCATGGAATGAATGTAGAATTAACACAAAAAGTATATTTAAATTCAAAGACTTTAAACACAGTTTCTCTAATGTGAAGTACACATTTGGTAAACATGTTAATAAAAGAGAAACAGAGAAATACAAAAGAAAAAAGCACTACACGAATCAAAAGAAAAAAACAACGGACACAGATCCAAGTGGTGGGTGATCGATTAAAGATCAGACATGATGTTCTGATCAGGGGTGTGAAAGAGAGAGGGAGGGGGAGAGATACACACAGGGAGAGAGACACAGAGAGAGAGACAGACAGACAGAGGCACATGCAGGGAGAGAGACAGAGAAATACAACACACACAGAAAACACTAGTTGACACTGAAAGAGAGCACACAAACGCACATAAGTCAGGGAGGGCAAGAGAGAAAACAAACTCACATAGAGAAAAAGAGGGAGACACACACTTTAGTTTTATCCAACAAGCCGTCGGGTAACTTGTTGGACAAAACAAGACTGACCTGTAACCAGGATGGCACAGTTTGCCTGCACACGTGACCACGTCGCCACCGGAAGTAAACAAACAACGTTACCTGCGGTTTTTTTTTTTTTAATGCGTTAAATGATTTATCGCCAAAATTGCTGACAGCACTAATAAATATGTTTTGTTTTCTCCTATCTTTATTTTAGGATTAAACACTTACTTTTCATTGACAGTAGTTGGTAACTCCAAACACAAGACAAGAATGATAAGATCCACACACCAGTAATAAGTGTCATATTGAATTGTGTATGTGTTTCTGTGCGTCCCTCAGTCCTGAGCCACAGCTCAGCCTCCCAGTTCCTAAGCAGGCACAGGAGGGCCAACTCCATGTTTGAGGAGAGCAAGGAGGGCAACATGGAGCGGGAGTGCATCGAGGAGCTGTGCAACAGGGAGGAGGCCAGGGAGATCTTTGAGAATGATCCAGAAACAGTAAGTGATCTCACCAGACACTCATGATCTCACTAAGCTGACAGTAGAGCCCCAAAAACTGTTGAGTACATCTTTGTCCACTGTTAAAAGAGACTTTCAGGAAACCACCTGAAGAGACCCAATGTCACTTACTGACTAACTGACGACTATAGTCCTTATCAATGAATCTATCCATTGTTTTCACAGCTATCATCAAATTGTTGTTTAATCTATAAAATGTCAGGTTGTGATGAAAGTTGTAAAAAATGTTGATTCATGTTTCCTAAAAGTCCTTAAATGTTAAATGTCCTTCTTATGTCAAAAAGAATAATGTTGTGGACCTTAAACCAGAAGTTCCATAGTGCCAATGTTAACCTTGGACACATTATTTGAAGGTTGAAATCCTACATTGTGTCACCTAAATAATGTAAGAAGATCAATGTATGAACCATGAAACACATTTATTTTGCTGTAGGGAGTCAAATTAAAAACACTGAGTGTGTTTGGTTCATTCTCGGCCCCCAGATAGTGAATAGAATAAAAAAAGCAAAAAGGCCCAGCGAATGCCACCAAAACAGCAGCATCCTCCAATAACTTACTAATAAATATAATAACAAATGCTGGTTAAATGTCCCTATAAGCTGACTTCTTTAGATCTTCTATTTTTCCAAAATACAACAATATCTAATGTGCTTCTCACAGACAATTTAAGGATATCAGTTTAATTTTTTTTTCACTTAAATTATCATTAGAGCTACAGATCTAATGCTATATCTTCAAAACATTCAATGTTCTACCAGTAAAAATACATATTTTCTTTATTATATTATCTATTAGGATGGTATTAGTAACTGGAAGTCTCTGTAAAATGTATGCGTAAAAATGTGTAAATTGTTTGTGTTCTTTCCAGGAATACTTCTATCCCAAGTATGTTGGTAAGTGTGTAGCATGTATGATTTACGGTTTAACATGCTGTGATTTTGTTGGTTTTCTTTCTCTTACTGATGCAACTCTGTCTCTGCTGTAGTGTGTCTGGGTTCACATCGTGTCGGTATCAACAACCACCAATCAGATTCTGCCATTCCATCAGACCTTCGCACCTGTGTGAACGGTGACTTTACACAGGATTCTTATCTCTACATGGACATCAATATTACTGCATGATGTGATTACCTTAACTTAAATAAGCTCATACTTAGAATAAGCAACCAGATATAGATTAAGCTCAAGATATGCACACTAGTAATTGCATTATATTATCCCATTAGATGTTATAATAATTAAATTATGTTTACAATACTGTATCTTGTGACGCTGACATGAACATGGCACATTTTTCAGTGTTAGAGTAATACTTGAGTCAATTTTACACCACTTCCACTAAGGACCAGCTACAGTTGAACAGTGTTAAATCTAATTGTTTTGGTGAAAGTGAAGTAAATTTGACTCTTTTAGTGTTTTTTCAATTTAAATTAAAGACTGTTCAAGTTTTTGGTTCTCTGCTGAACTGCTCCTAAATTGATTCTTAGGTGTAAACACTGTAGAATTTACTATGTTCAACAGCTGCGAGCTACACATTTTAAGGGAAACATAGGAAACATCTATATGCAACATAGACAAAATTAGATAGGTACTGACTAGAAAAAAAACAATATGCTGTATACACTTAATACAGAGAGGAGAGAAGTATCTATCCATTTTGTGTAAAACAACAGGGGTGATGTAGTCTATGGAGTATTTTGTATTGTCTCTCTCTAAGTCTGTTACATGTAGATACAGATCTAACTAGCTTTAGAAAATGTGTATTTCATAGATGTGACTCAATCTGTATGTATTTGTATTTGCATGTACATGTAAACACGAATGGAGCTGTGTATTAGCAATTAATGCAAACATCAAAATTGAGAACAGAGATTAAGTTCAATTGGATTCTTGATGTCTGGGTAAACACAATCAATAATGATCACAATCAAACATGGCAATTTTCTCCTGGTAAATCACTGTTATTATCAGATGTCAACAGGACCCTGTTAATGTGTGTGTTAATATGTGTGTGTGTGTGTTGCATGGCAGAGATTAGTAACCAGTGCACACCGTTTCCATGCTACAAGGAGGGATCAGAGCGCTGTGTGGATGGTCAGGCCTCCTTCACATGTGTGTGTAGACCTGGCTGGAAGGGGCTGCGCTGCGAGGACGGTGAATCTTAACACATAATTTGGCATTATATACTGTCTGTTTTATTTGAACAAAGACGTCCTGTATGAATATTTTGTACTTAAATTGAGACTTTTATTATCAAACTGCTGACAACCTGTCATCATGTGTTGTGTTTACCTGGCAGACATCGATGAGTGTTTGGATCCGGAATTTCTAGCAGGATGTGATCAAAAATGTAACAATGTTCCTGGGAGTTTCCACTGCATGTGCGAAGTGGGCTACTACAGCAATAACAAAATCAACTGTGTGGGTAAGTCTTCATTCTTTTCACTTTGTGCAGACCAGCCGTAACAATGCAAAGATTAATTAATTTCAGTCACAGCAGGCTGTATTTTAACCGTCAGCTCCTGCCCTTCTGTGCTCTTGCATAGCCACACTCCCACTCTCTGAACGTGTGACAGACTGGACAGTATACTCACTGGCGATGCCTGCCCAAATAAAATGTTGTGCTTGTCTGTGTTTTTGTGTTGTGTATAAAACAACTTCACGACAGTTTCCTGCAGCCGTGGTATGACAACACTGCCCACGTTGAGGAGGTACTATAGTAATGGCAAATTAACCAAACTGCGTAGAGTCGAGCCGTGCCATGCCGAGCTGTGCTACAACTATATTGGGATCAGGAACATTGTTTGCACACAGGGTTTTCTTGGGTGTTTAAACAGTACATTATATGTGCCTGCATAGGTGAGTTCACAATGCACGTAAACTCTGCTTGTTACACACGCGTGCACTCTCATATTCCTCATCAGGTAAATACAGGTTGAATGTCCTTATCTTGTACAGTGCAATGATGTTGATGGGACACAGACCCAGTAGAAGGTGGAGGTAGAGGGTCCACCGCCCAAGGACCATCTACTCATTAGCGCAGCTGCCTCTTTCTGTGTGTAAAAGTGCACAGACACACAGGTGCCTCATTATTTATTCTTTTCTTTTTTTATTGGATTTTACATAATAGAAAAAATAGTTCTCCATACAATAGTCACTACAGATATAAATCAAACACACACCCCACAACAAAGTCGCCTTGGCACGGCACGGTTTAGGTTGCATCTCCACTACAAAAAAGTACCTACTCAACGTGGGCGGAGTCATCACTGCACGGCTGCGTGAAACTGTGGTGACTTCGTTTTACACGCGACACACACACACACGCACAAACAAGTGACTAGTGACCTGTAAAGCAGTTGTTCTCAGTGTAACTGAATCAAATCACTAGAATCAGTTAATTGAAAATATTTGTTCAGTACTTCCTCCATGACCAGAGCACAGACTCCATCTGACACAGTCACTGGACTGAAACACAGTGGCAGGGTCTGTGATGCAGCGGTGCTGTCCCTAAAAACACCTGGTAGACTCCTGGTAGTTGTTGGAGATTAGTTTTAACTAATCTCGGCACTGTTCGGCTTGATTTCTGTGTCGGACGTCTCTTCCTGTGACGGCACTCATCGCCAAAGTACCTACTCAGTCCGCTTGGAACTGCCAGAAGCTAACCCTGCTCTGGGAAACCTGGTACCTGCTACCAGGTTCTATGCTAGTGGAAACGCTACTTTAACTGTGCTGAGGTGAGGCGAGGCAAGCCAGTGGAAATACGCCAAAAGTGAAGGTGCTATCCAGCAAAGATGGGGGAAACAGGATTTCCGCAAGTGGAGCCCCAATAGAAAGTGGTTACAGGCCAAAGTGACGTCTAAATTGAATCCATATTTTAACACTCAAGGACCCCTATCACATTATTCATATAACCAGAAATAATTAATTAATTAACCCAATAGTTCAAATTCCTGATGTTTGTCGCACAATAATAGTAGAGATTAGTGTTTACACCCAGAGCTTTGGGCCTCTGTAAAAACTATGACTCCTAATGCCTTCTTTTTGTTCCAAATAAAATCTAGAACAACACTACTTTACGGAAAATTGAAAGAGGAAGGAAGATTGGAATGCATTGGAATAAATATAAAAAGCGTGGGGAAAATTTTCATTTTAATTGCATTGATTCTGGCAGATATAGAAAGATTTAGTAGGGACCATCGCTAAAATCCTGTTTAATTTTGGGGAGAAGAGAGAGAACATTTTCCATATACAGATTAATCATTGTTTTGGCAACATATACTCCAAGATACACAAAACCAGAATTTGTGATCTTAAATGGTAAATTTGGAAGTAAATGTTAATTTACCTCTCCATTAACAGTAAGCATTTCACTTTTGCTAAGATTTAGTTTATATCCAGAAAATCTACTAAATGCGCCCAGGACTGAGAGGGCAGCAGGGACAGAACGTGACAGATTAAATAAAAGCCACAGGAGATCATCTGCCTACAGCGCCACCTTCAGCTCTACACCTTAGTTATACCACAAATGACCAGATGACAGGATGAGACAGCAGGGCAATTGACAGAGGCTCCATCACAATTGCAAATAAGAGCGGACTAAAAGGGCGATGTAAACCAAAATATTCAGAATTTGTGCCATTTGTCCTGACCATATCTTAGGGAGAAGCATATAGTAACCTAACCCATGAAACAAATTCTCCCCCAAAACCAAATTATACTCAAAATTAAAAATAGATAATCCCACCCCACCTTGTCAAACGCCTGAGCTGTCAGAGCTTCTGGGAGAGCAATTGGATAAGGGTTTCTATTACGAATAAACCCAGTTTGTTCCAAAAATATAATTGAAGGTAGGACAAATTCTAAGTGCCTGGCTAGAAAAATTGGATAACTACTGTATTTCAAGTCAACACTCAACAGACTAATGGGACGATATGATCCATATGATAATGAGTCTTCTTCTTCTTTCTTTAAAAGCAGAGAGATACAAGTCTGGTTTAGGGTGTGGGGAACTAACTCTGTGAACATCTCTAATAGGTAGGGGGCCAGAATATTTTATAAATATAAATATCAAAATAAATATATAAATATATATATAAATAAATATAAATATTTATATTATAATATGGGCCTGAACTTTTACCACTTTGTAACGATTTAACTGAGGTGCCTCTTTCTGAAGCTAAATGATGAGATTACATGGCTCATATCGTCCTCCTCTTCATGAGTAAACTATTAAATTCTTAAGTGTAAAACACAATTATTTGTATCATACCTGTACATCATGTGAGTTTGTGCACTTGTACTTTATTGCGTTTACGCAAGTGATCCCGGAGAGGCTTCTCTTTTCTTTGTGAAGGGCTGGGGTGTGAAGTGAGAACCTGGCGCTAAATCACTCACAGACGACCTAATTCTGGGTCCGGGTTTCATGTGTAACAGAGCAGGTCACTTGCTGCGATCAGTTGAAAATCAGCAATATGGGAATGCACTGCAAGTCATGCTGCAGAATGACACTGGCGACCAATCTGATGCTTTCCTGATGGTATTGCTTAAAACCATGTAAACATCTGATGTAGCTAAAATATTCCATGCAACTGTATCTGATGAAGGCAGTAGATTATAAATGCTGAATTTGAGGCATTCTCCTCTTTTTATTATTATATTACCTCTGAAGCCAATGATAATTATACAATGTCTCACGTGACTGTTTGACCCATTGTATCTTTGCAGATAAGGATGAATGTCTAATGTTCCCCAGTATCTGTCGAGAACCGGCTAAATGTGTCAACACTCCTGGCATGTATGAATGTCGTTGCCCCCACGGATTTAAATATAACTTCACCTCCAAAACCTGCAATGGTGAGAATTAAGTTCATTTTTCCTGTTTGGCCCTCTAGAGTCTGATAGGTCACATGACTATCAAGATTTTCCGTGTTTGAAAATCCATCTGTTTTACAAATGCACATACATAAATCGATTTTCCTGTTGTTGCAGATGTCAACGAATGCGAGTTGAGTGTGTGTGATGGCACGTGTATAAACACAGTGGGCAGCTATGCGTGCTACTGTGATGGTCGTCAGGGTCTTCATTTGGTGGAAAGTAAACGATACTGTGAAAGAATCCCTGTGTGTGTGGACCTGTATGACCACAAACACTCAGAGATGCTTTACCTGGGGGAGGAGTTTTCAGGACTTCCTGTCATCTATCTGCTTTTCCGACTACCAGAGAACACAAAGTAAATACAGTACCCACACGTACACATGTAAACACCCTAACACAAACACACACACTATGAATGCCAATAAGTTCTTATGTAACTCCTCTATCTGATCTATTCTGACTTAAGAAATCATGAAGAAAGCAGGAGCACTTTTATATTACATATTGCACTTCACACACGTTGCGCCCACCTCCCTGTACCTGATGTACTGCACTTTACATTGGTGTTACCTCCCCTAACAAAATAAACAGCCCCAGCTCTTTGTAGCTGGCCGGTGCATGGGGGAAAGTCTTCCCGTGATTCAATAGATGCCTATACCCTCCTGGTTCCTGTTTGCCTGTGTGTTTTACCAGCAGAGGATCTGTTCACTGAGCCTGTGTATTGTTTATTGGCTCATGATTCACTGAACAAACCCATGAACTCATCATCAATTATGTGCTTTTGGTACTGCAATTGCTTCATATACTACCCTTTACAATCTGGTCAAACATGGACCCAGCACAGCTAACATCACCCCAGAATCAGTTTGAGAGGATTGAAAGTGTGATCATACACACGAGCAGTGAGTGGAGGAGATTGTGGCTCACGCCAGTCAAGCTGCGTGTGCTACTACAGAAGCTGCTGCGCACACCAGACAAGCTTTGGAGACCCAAGCCCAAGCCATTGCAGCTCTCTCTACCCAGATACAACAGCTGATCTGTCCTCCATAAATTCCAACCCCCACACCTGAACCTCCTGTTTCAGCTCTGCCACAGCCTGGTATGATCTCTGAGCCTGGGGTGGGGCTTGATGGACTGGCGGACTATATGATGATCTGGTTCCCTACCTTCTACCTGCAACACTCAATGGACTTATTGAGCACAATAAGTCCATTGAGCTGGACCTCCGCATCTGGTCCTGGAGAAGAGAAAGGAGACACAATGCCATTGATTGTCCTGCCACAGCTCATCACCCAAGCTTCCTGCCTGATTCTGACTCTTCACCTGCTATGCCTGTTCCTGTAGAGCCGGAGCCCATGCAGTTGGGCTGCACCAAGCTTACTCCAGAGGAGCGAGAGCGCTGTCGGAGGGGAACCTCTGTATGTAGTGTGGCCAAGCTGTACATTTCGTCTCCCACTGCCCATTAAAAGATCAGGCTTACCAGTGAATGAGGAAGTCCTGGTGAGTCACATGACAGCAAAATCTTTTTTCCTCAAGCTTGTGCCCCCTGTTCCAAGTCAAGCTCCTCCTCCCTGGTGGTTCACACACCCTGGCCGCTTTCATAAGTCATGAGTACTCCCCAAAAATGATACTCGAGTAAAGTATAGATCCCTCATAATTGTACTTAAGTACTGTACTCAAGTAAATGTACTCCGTTACTGTCCGGCTGTGATCATCTGACATTCCTCTGATTCTGGGTTAGGCTCGTCTCCTACTGGGGCAGGATTCTTCTTTGTGGGGAAGAAGGACAAGACCCTGCGTCCCTGCATTTATTACCAGGGGCTGAATGACACCACCATAAAAAAACGGTATCCTCTTTGTAAGAGAAAAACTTATTATTCTGCCTTCTCTAAAATTAGCAGCTTACATTCCCAAGTAAAAACTTAAACAACTCAGGACTGTGTCAGCCACAACTCTCTTATCACAAAGGCCTCAGTGTAGCACTGACACCGGTAAATTGTCTACAGAATGTGCCTCTTTATATTTTTGCTGTGCCTAACCTGACTGGGGCAGAGGACTGATAACTCAACTATGCAGTCCTCCCCAAGGTCAGCTACATGTATCAGCAGAGGAAGGTGCCAGGCATCTTGTCCTGACTTCTCTCCCCTCTCCCCCGTTTCTCCAAAACCCTTTAAATATTCTTACTGGGACTCACAGGCAGACTGAAGGAGGATGTCCAACTGTTAACATCTACTTGTTCATGTTCGGCATTGTCTGAGTTCTCCCTAGATCTGAGCTTCCAATAATGCTTTTCAACTAACTCTGACTCCAGAAACTACATCCTTTGTTGGCTCACCTAATAATCAAATCTCCGCAACACTCTTGACCTCCGTAATGCATACCACCTTGTCAGCGTTAGAGAGGGGGATGAGTGGAATTCTACTTTCAACACTACTACCGGACATTATGAATATTTGTTATGCCATTCAGCCTCATCAGTGTCCCAGCAGTCTTTTAGGCCTTGGTCAATGACATCAGCCATGTGCAGACTGTTCTGCAACGCCTTTTGGAGAACTCCCTTTTTGTGAAGGCCGAAAAGTGCAAGTTCCACACCCAGTCAAGCTCCAGAGTACCAGATGGGCCAGAAGGTTTGGCTCTCCACCCACAAGTCCAGCAAACTACGTCCCAGGTTATTAGGACCGTTCGCCATCGAGAAGGTCATCAGCCCTGCGGGGGGTGCACCCGACCTTCCATGCATCCGGGGTCAAGCCAGTCCCTGAGAGTCCACTGGTACCTGCTGCTCCGCCACTGCCTCCTCTTCGCCTCATTGATGGAGGAGTCAGTTACGCTGTGCACCGCATCATCCACTCCTGCGAACGTGGAAGATGTTTCCAGTACCTCATCGATTGGGAAGGCTACCGCCCAGAGGAGGGATCCTAGATCCCTGCTCAACACATTTTGGCCCGGCAGATCATTCAAGACTTTCACAAGCAGCATTGGACCAGCCCCCCCACAGCAACATTCTTGGCTCTTGTTGTAGGACACTTGCTGTTGGTCCTTCCACTGCACCAGATCTGGGAGAGGACTCCCTGTCTGAAGAGGAGGCAGTTTCCTTCGAGGAGGAGGATCCATCAGTTTCTTTGCCTCCCTCACAGCCCTCACAGTCCTCACAGTACATGGAGGTCTAGGATTCTCAAGAACAAACCCATGCACTCATCATCAATTTTGTGCTTTTGGTACTGCAATTGGGTTCATACACCACCCATTACACAAAATGACATGATATCATCAACTTAATACCATTAAAGCCTCTTGATAGAAATAAATCCCTGACAACCAAAGGCATTAAAAGCTGGATAATTTAATGGATTTTGGTGTGGTGAACATGATTATTAGGAAATGAACAACACAAGTACATTTAAACATAATTATCGTCAAACTACTGTGAAAACTTATATCTGTCTCTGGTCATTTTTAGGTTCGCAGCAGAGTTTGACTTCCGCACATTTGACCCAGAGGGAGTTATCCTGTATGCTGAGTCCTCGCCAGACTCTTGGTTTATGTTGGGACTAAGGCTCGGTTACATTGAGGTACAAATCAAAAACCAGCATACATCCAAGGTCATCCATGGAGGAAAAACTATAAACGATGGACAGTGGCATGTGGTAAGAATACACTGTTGTCAGTAATGTAGTCATGTACTCGTTTTGATGTTAAGTAGAGTCATGTTGTGGTAACTGTGTGGTCTACTGCTCAACTGTGTTAAAGCTGCTGTTAGTGAAATATTTTAGTCAAAATATGTGTATATAATTAGTAATAATTATTTTGTCAGTGACTTGGGTCTTTCAGGCTACATCCACACCACTATAAATTCTGCTTTGGATACACCTGCAGTCCACACTGCTCCCTCATTTTTCGAGCTCCGAAAATGTCTGTCTCCCTTTCAGATTGAAAACTCTGGGGCTATGCTTTCGTCTGGATGGGTAGCAATGTACACCTTCGGAAAACATTCACTTCTTTGTTTGTTCTTATTGGTCAAATTTTCAGTTTCACCTCATCATTTGTTTCCTAACAAATTCTTTTCACCACTATCATTTCTTATTGGTACTTAAAAGTAATTGAATCAGTTGCTATTGGGTTTGTTGATTTCTTAAAGATGTTTCACCTCTCATCCAAGAGGCCTCTTGAGTCAAAAGTTTGTGGTGAAACAGCGTATCTTAATGACAAGTTGTTTAGGTGCCGTTCACATGAAAATTGCTGGTAAACTGCTTAAGTTTTTTTTATTGTGTTGGCATTTTATCCACATTTTGTGAAAGCTTTGATTGTATGATAAACATGCAGATATCGGTGGATGAACTCGAGAGAAGCATCAGTGTGAAAATCAGCAAAGAAGCTGTGATGAGCATCAACACCCCTGAGAGTCTCTTTACTTCAGTAAATGGAAAACTGGTGACCAAGGTCTACATTGCTGGACTGCCCAACCGCACTAACAACCTCATCTTACCTGTAAGCTAAATAACTTCACCCATGTTGGTTTTTCTTGTCTGTCACCACAGGAGGAAAAAACTGTACTTCATATCAGAAGTTTCCTTACTGTATGTTTCCATATGTGTGTCAGATCAACCCTCGACTTGATGGCTGCATCAGAGGTTGGAACTTGATGAATCAGGGAGCATCTGGAGTGAATGAGATCATCCAAGAGAAGAAGAGTAAACATTGTTTTGTCAATGTGGAACGAGGATCTTTCTTCACTGGGGGAGGACTGGCACACTTTAACATTGACTACAGTAAGTTCAGTTGCAATTTATTGATCACAAGACTGATATTATACTATTTAAAAGTTTTACAAATTCAAGACTTTTTACAAACATTTTTGAATGTCCATTTATTAGTGCTTCTAAGTCAATGCGTTTTTGTTACTGCTCATTTTCCCTCTTTGCAGACATGTCTAGTGTAAATGAATGTTAATACTGTAGATATGAACACAAGTTTGCCAGTACCGTGTGTTTCCAGCCTGTTAAAATAAAAAACAGGCTACAAATAAAATGTGTATTGTGTGTGTGTGCTTAATAAGGAGATTCTGAGAGCTGGACTGTGGATGTCAGGATGACTATACGTCCATCCAGCAGCACTGGTGTCCTCTTTGCCCTGGTCTACAACAATACAGTTCCCTTGTCAGTTGCTGTGGTAACAAAGGGAGAAGGAGATGCTGTAAGTTCTTTAAAGCTTTTATTCTCTCATGTACCTGCATGACTTTACTCATACACATGAAAAAAACTTTTATTGATGCCCCTTCGTCCAGGATCTGCAAGTGTTCCTGAATGACATCTCCGTGGCAAGACTGGACTCGCTGATGCTGTGTTACCCCGAGCGGTTGACACTGCAGCTGAATGTGACTTCCACAGGAATCCAAATCTTGGCCAACTCCTCTACTGTTACTTACATTGCAACCGATGTCCTGCAGGAGGCGCTGGCACACCTCAACACCACCATGCAGAACCCCGTCAGTACATGTATTGGTGGGATACCAGGTTAGTCAGATGTTGTTAGTTTGTCACTGAAGTGAATATGTGATTCTGCATAATAATGCAGGTTCTCTGCTGCACCTATTTTTACATAATATTCAAATTATATTACATTTTTTAATTAATATTTCAATACCTTTTAACTTAATATGTGGTTGTTCTGTCCACTGGGCCATGCATTGGACACTGGCGACCTGCAGGTGCCTCTTGATGGCGTTAATATAATTAGCCACGTTGTCCGTGGTGATGGAGAGCACTGACTCACGACTCACGTTTTACTCTCCCGAGTGTGTCACCGATGCATCTGGCAACGTTTTTGGCTGTGTAGCTTGTCTGAGCTTTGGTCATTCCCTTTCCTCGTCTATAAAGTGTGCAGTGACCGTCACATATACCTCCGTGGCAACTCTGTCGCTGATGGTCATGCAGCTAGAAACCGTGTACTTTGGCTCAAGCTCTTGGATGAAGTCTTTGAAACCGGACCCCTGCGAGATGTTAGTCGGTCTCATGTCTTTGCAAATAAAATTGGTGCGTAATAGCATTTTGATGGGCCAATCTAAACCCTGCGATGTGGAGGGAGCCAGGTACACCCTGGACAGGTCACATTGAAGACTTTACTTATTAGACAAAAAATAAACTGTGTTGCCCAGTGTTAATATAGCGATGGTGGCTACATATAAATCAACATGGGTGCTGATTAGAGTCAGCTGTATGGAGGACCAAATTTGCCATAATTAAAAATAAATAACTGCATCCTTGCGCAAGGCACCACACACACCACATTGCTCCTGACAGCTGTGCTGTCAGCGTGTGAATGTGTAGATGCGCTATATGACTGTGTGAGTGAATGCGTGTGAATGGCTAAATGGAAAAACTGTTGTGTAAAGCAGCTTTAAGTAGTCATCAAGACAAGAAAAGCACTATATAAATACAGACTATTGACCGTAAATAAGCTAAAAATGAATAAATATGCCCACGAAATGATTTATTTATTTACCTAGTTATTCATATACCCTTCAACTCATTTATTTCCCTTTCAGGTATCAGTTATCTCTAGGCAATGTGAGCATGATGCTAGGTTTTTTCTGTGTAATAGGTCTACTTTTAAAGTTTTGCAGTGGGTTGAATATGCTTAGCTTAAAAATAGTGTAATGAGGGTATCAAGAAAAATCAGAAATAACAGAAAAGAATAGTTTCAGAAAAATAAATGTCATTAATTTACGTTTTAATACCCACATTTTTTCTTTGTTATTGTATTTATTTTTTGATTTATTTCTAATTCTGGCAGTTATGGTTATAGATACTGCTGAGGGGGCAGTCTCCTGTCCTGAATAAAGATTGCGAAAACCACCTCTGAATATGGTTTCTGTGATCAAGATGAGAGGACATGATCAGATGCCCCAGGTCAAACGTTAATACCAGTTCTGAATGGATATTTTTTGTCATTCTTTTTTCAGACGATGTTCCATTACCTGCCACGCCTGTGACAGCGTTTTACCACGGCTGCATGGAAATCACTGTCAATGACTGGCAGCTGGACTTTGATGGGGCTGTTAGCAAACATAACAGTATTAAGTCTCATTCCTGTCCTCCTGTCTCTGCTCCCGAGAGTTTCCATCACACCAGCACAGGAAGTGACTATCATTAACAGAAGCAATCCTACATGAGCCACTTTTTGGGATATTTTTGAAAAATAAATAAATAATAATATTATTATTATTAGTATTACTATTATTATTATTATTATTATTATTATCATTGTTGTTGTTATAATTATTATAATTATTATTATTATTATCAATAATAATAATAATAATAATACTAATAATAAGAATAAATAATAATAAATAATTTACGTTTGCCATAAACTGAAAACATTTGGGTTTGACATCAAAAGAAGTATATGAGACAAAAG
The DNA here is from genome assembly GCF_958295425.1 of Solea solea. Classification (NCBI taxonomy): domain Eukaryota; kingdom Metazoa; phylum Chordata; class Actinopteri; order Pleuronectiformes; family Soleidae; genus Solea; species Solea solea. The sequence goes on from NC_081138.1 coordinate 8,069,452, forward strand.
ATGAACATTTCAGCTTTTACCTCCACTGTGTTTCACAGATGAGCTTGTATGTTTGGGATCATGAGCAGATCATTTCTTCACCAAACTTTAGCCTTTCCATTACTTTGGTAAAAGTTAATCTTTGTCTCATCAGTCCATAAAACTTTGCTGCAGAATTTTTGAGGCTCTTCTCTGTACTTTTGGGCAAATTCCAACCTGGTCTTCCTATTCTTCTTGCTAATGAGTGGTTTGCATCTTCTGGTGTAGCCTCTGTACATTTGTTCATGAAGTCTTCTGCGAACAGTAGATTGTGATACCGTCACTCCTGCCCTCTGGAGGTTGCTGCTGATGTCACCAACAGTGGTTTTAGGGTCTTTCTTTACAGCTCTCACAATGTTTCTGTCATCAACTGCTGATGTTTTCCTGTGTCTGCCTGTTCGTCATCTGTTGCTCAGTACACCAGTGGTTTCTTTCTTCTTCAGGACATTCCAAATGGTTGTACTGGCTATGGCCAATGCTTTTGCAATGGCTCTGATTGATTTTCTATCTTCTCTCAAATTCACAATTGCTTGTTTTTCACCCATAGACAGCTCTCTGGTGTTCATGTTGGTTCCACTACTAAATGCAGTCTGCACATGCAAAACCTATGCTACCTAATCTGAAACTGAGCATAGATATTTAGTGCTATTTATTGTTTGAATCAACAATGTAATAGGACACACCTGTCAGTCACATGTTCCAATACTTTTGCTCACATGAAAAATGGGTTCAAACTAAAGGTGATATCCTCTATGTTGTGTATCAGATCCAGATGTAAATACCTGGAAGTAAAAGCTGAAATGTTCATCTTTTGTCTCATGTTCATCTTTTGATGTCAAACCCAAATGTTTTCAGTCTATGGCAAAAATAAAGGAATTGGCCTCACTGTTCCAACACTTTTGGAGGGCACTGTATATACACTGCCTGGCCAAAAAAAAAGTTGCCACCTAAAAAAAAAGGGTCACATCGTTGGACCGCCTTTAGCTTTGATCACGGCACTCATTCACTGTGGCATTGTTTCCATAAGCTACTGCAATGTCACAAGATTTATTTCCGTCCAGTGTTGCATGAATTTTTCACCAAGATCTTGTATTGATGATGGGAGAGTCGGGCCACTGAGCAAAGCCTTCTCCAGCACATCTCAAAGATTCTCAATGGGGTTAAGGTCTGGACTCTGTGGTGGCCAATCCATGTGTGAAAATGATGTCTCATGCTCCCTGAACCACTCTTTCACAATTTGAGCCTGATGAATCCTGGCATTGTCATCTTGGAATATGCCCATGTCATCAGGGAAGAAAAAAATGCATGACAGTTGACAGGCAGTGTATTTTCTTTCATATACGAATATATATATATATATATATATATATATATATATATATATATATATACGCATATATATATCATTTCTTTCATATATACATATATATATATATATATATATATATATATATATATATATATATGTACACATATATACAGAGAGAGAATGAAGTGGTAGGAAGAGATAGAGGTGGAGTAATTTTTGTTGACTTTCTCAAAGGGGTTATTTTAAGCATCTTCCTATTTTCATCAGTACAGTAGTATTGCTTCTTGTCTGGGGGCATTTTGTTCAGCTCTTTTATGTGTGTGTTGTGACTTGCTACTCAGAAACTGGATGACTGGATAATGTAGTGTAGTTGTGTGTTGCAATGAATTTAATTGTGTCCAAGAGGCTTTTGACAAAGCACTGAGTTCTCGTGTGTTAAGCATGAGATATTAATGTTTGTGTAGAATCATAAACAAATGGTCATAGTTAACCAAGCTCTGACATCATCTGCATCTTTTTCTTTGAATTATGGTAGTATCTCTAATTTGTTTAATTCTGGTCAGGAGGAGGCCGATGTCTTGAGACAACTGGCTGAAAATAAGGTTGTTGCTGATGATGATGAAACCCTCTGGGCTTTTCTTTTTCTTTTATGAAGTCACCATTTCTCAGAATTTTATTTTTCCCAGAATCCACCATGGTCATCACCAGATGGCTGTTCTCAACACTATTTAAACCATTTTTCTTCTATTTCTGTCCTAATTTACAGGATTTATCTGTTCCTGTGCTCAAAATTTCCTTTGTATGTAAAAGAGTCCATCGTTAATGAAACAATGTAGATGTTCATTTGTGCTTGTTTTGTGTTTGTTTAAAAAAACTTTATTGAGACATTCCTGTTTTGATACTGTTGAGTTCCCGTGTAGTTTTTTCTGTAAGCAGGTGTTTTTCAATTAGGAATATATATCCCACCGTTGTGTGTGGAAATAGCTCAGTGGTAGAGTGAGTCGTCTTTCAACTTGAAGGTTAAGGGTTTTGATTCCCGGCTCCCCTAGTCTACATGGTGGTGTGTTCTTGGGCAACCCCACACTGGCCCTGATGGCTGTGCCGGCAGCGTGTGAATGGGTATGAAAGATGAGTGAATGGGTGGCACATAGATGCACTGTGAGTGAATGGGTGAATGGCAAAACTGTACCGTAAAGGAGCTTTGGGTGGTCAAGACATGAAAAGCGCTATAAATATGACCTTCTATTGGACATTTGTACATGATTTCTTATATAGTAATGGTAATGTTCATTATTCTAATATTATGAATCCAATTCAGTTCAATTCAAAACACTTTATTTGTAGCCTACTCATTGAGCTGTCATTTAAAAACAGTTAAGAAAAACTAAAAATAAACAAGCAATTTCTGCAGCCCTGATCAGTGAAGCCAGAAGAGCCACTCAAACTCTTGAAAGACAGCATGTGAAGGAGAGTTCTTATACTGTAGCCCAATGATCTTTCAATAAGCTGAGGCATAGCTCTGTAAGCAGTCTCTGTTCTGAAGACAGTTATGTTGCATCACTGCCATCTTCTGGAGTTAAAAAAAAAACCTCCCACACTGCTCAGTCTGTCATATTATTTGTATTATTATTAGTCCTATTACCCTAAGAAAGCACTTTCTACCTTGCTCATTTCTACCACACAGGCTGAACATCTCTTCCTGGCAGTCCCTGTCCATATTAGTCCCTCTACCATGTCTTTTTTCTTGGATGCATTTTCTCTACAGTCAGTATGTGCTGTGTGTGTGTCTTTGAATAATAGGGTATAATAAATAGTTTTTAAAAAAGTAAATTAAGAGCTCTGAATTGTGCTGAAGTCAACATTGCACCTCTTGGTGTCGGAAATTTGAAAAATAACCTTGGACTCTGTGGAAGAACTTTGAAATGCAGAAAAAAAATCTCTCGGTGTACAGCAACATATGAAACTTAGTCAACACAAATTCAGTAAACAATATTACATATGTAATTGGTTAAAAGTAAATAACATCAGAAAACAAACGTATTACAGACTTCATTGTTGAATGATTTTGAGCGTCAGGTTTGGACAGGGTGGACAAAGAGGTAAATCTGTGACAAAATCAAACTATGGTACAGCATTTATATTCCCCAACTTGCTGGTGGTAGTTTCAGCAGCCAGTTCCCCCCTGTTACCACCATGTCTTTAGATGTTCAGATGTAAATATGATTGGTCACACTATTCCACAAACCCCTGACGATCTGGCATATGGTGAAACCAACAGCGAAAAGAGAACTGGGTCATATTTCACTAGATGGCAGTGTGGACGTGCCAGTTACTTGTCAGTGTAAAGGATGAAAAGCAGGACCTCTGTTTGGTCCTTGACAGAGATGATGTAACATTATTTATATGCTGCATCCTTTATCTGAAAACAAGTTCTGTAAGGCAATATTATCAAACCTGACTGAGGGAGTGTGTATACAGCATCAAAGTCAAACTGCTGAACAACTGGGTTTTTTTGAGCAGTAGAATTCACTTTGTGTTTTTTCAGTCATACTGCATACTGTATTGCATACATGCTTGTTTGCAGATGTCTTGCTTTACTTGCTGGCTTGATACAAAATGAATTGTGTGTAGCACAGGAATGTCGCAGGATCTAAAAACCGAACACTGAATCCATGTATCATTTGTTCATTTCATTTTCAAAATAAAAAAAAAAAAAGGATAATGAAACTTAGTTTGTTGTGCTCATAAATCACACAAGGGGGAAAAAACAAAACGGAATTTCAGCATTCATTGTCTGTTTTTTTTTCCTTTTCCCAAAAAACGGACAACATAGTTATCCTTTTTTTGTCTTATTTTGAAAATTGAATGATACAAGGATTTATGGGTGTGAAATTGTTAGACAATGGTTTGAACTTTCACTGATATCCTTATTTATTTATTCAGTCAGCACCCCAGCATTTGTATTCTTTGCAAATATTAAAATATGAGAACCTGGAGTTATTAAAAAAGACAATTCCAAGCCACATCCATGTACTGCAGTGGGGGGCCAGCAGCAGTTATTTTCCCCTGGCCCACCTTTATAAGTGAATCCGGCCATGTGAGTGTCCTGAGCTGCATCATTCCTGCCTCCACTTCACTTCAGAGCTACTCCCCCTGCGGAAGCAGCTGCGAATGGATTATCGTCGTGCGCTGTGTCTCTGCAGACCAGAGTCCGAACACAGTGGACTAAATTAAGACGACAGGGACAGAAGCGGCTCGGAGAACACAGTGAAGACCGCAATGGAGATTAGCTGAACCGCGAAAGAAGAGAACGGTGGTTCAACTTGTTATGACCGACAAGCGGGGTGAACACATGGCGGTGTAGCTCGTAACCTTCAGCGATTAAACAGCATCAACAAACATTAAGGGCCAATAAAGGTCGGAACTACCTGAATACCTGCAGTGTTTCTCAGCAGTACCGTTAGCCTCGGCTCAGTGCACACAGCGCTGACATTGAGAGACGAGGCTGAGAAGAAACGCAGTCAACTGGACACGAGAAAGTTTGTGAAGCTTGGTGCAGACACAGCGGGTGAACAATGGGGCTGACACCGACAAAGTCTCTTCTCTCAGCGACAGTTGTGTTAATCCTGCTGACTGTCCGCTGCTCCGACGGTAGTAAGTAAACAATGGCATGCTAGGTGGCTAGCCAGTCCCCCAGACTCCTGTTTGACATTTGTGTTGCGGTTTGTTATGCTTCATTAAAGTCCAGTTAATATTTCGCAACCTCTCCTCCACAGAGAAAACAGACCAACTATTATTGCACAAAACCTCACGGACGTTACGAGAAAGTGTTGCAAAATGCTCCAGTATTACAAAACATGTTACTCACGTTGTATGTGCAGATTCTCATTCAAATACACAAACTCGAATACATGTTCCAAAATGTTTTAACTTAATACAAACATGTTACAAAATATTATAATGTATAACAAAAACGATATAAGAATGTTACCAAAAATGACTTACTAATCTTACAAAACATTACTTCCAATATGTATTAAAAACAATGTGATGTTATAAAAACACATTATTAATAATACATATTTAAAAGTGATGAGAAGATAAGATCATTAGTAATCATGAGGTCCTGGAATTGAAGGCTCCCCCTTGTGATGCTTCTAAATAAATCACTAAGACAGTATGTCAGTTAGTGCCATTACATTTTATCTCCTAAATTATTACAACATGATTATCCATGATACATATATATAATTATATGTGAGTACTTTTTCATCACAGTTCCCTTTAATATACTGCAGTTTATTGTCCCAACCCTAAAACAATCACATGCTGTCCTTGAGTCCTGTTTGACATTGCTTTGTGGTAAGTGAGAAGTCATTCAAAGTTACAAATGTGGCTTTAGCAGTTGATAGTTTGTAACCTCTTTGTTGGAGCCTCACATTGCTAACTCTTTGAGCTCTTTGACCTTCTCTTGTCTCTGCAGATTCATTAATGCAATATATTTTGTATATTTAGTCTCATTGTCCCCTCAAGAGGCGAGCCATTTTCTGAGCAGACACAGGAGGGCTAATCAGGTTTTCGAAGAGACAAAGCAGGGACACTTGGAGAGGGAGTGTGTGGAGGAAAGGTGCTCCAAGGAGGAGGCCAGAGAAGTGTTTGAAAATGACCCAGAGACTGTGAGTACTTCAATATAAGTAATTGTTTTCACCACAACAACTTGCATACATGTTTCTGCCATGCACACGTGCACACCCACTGCACCATCAGAAACATATATAAGTTAATCGTTGTCCAGGTGGTTTGGTCCACTTACAAAAGTGCAGTGTCCTGGTTTGATAGTGCCCTAAGTAGCACTGCACTTTCTAGTTCAGCTGGATTGTGTGCTCTTGGAATCACTGAAGAAGACGTTAATCATTGTTATTTGACTTGCTTGACAAAGGCTGTACACCTTAAACTAATACATGAAAAAACAAACGTGATTGAAATCACTGCTACAGGAATGGAATTTTGATTGATTAATTGTAGCAGAGAGGAAGTGAATGAGACAAATGCTGCCTAATTAATTTATAAAATTATATTAGATTACATAGAAGCTTTATTAATCCCTTCGGGAAGTTTCCAGGGAATTTTGGTTCCAGCGGTGCAGCAGCGTAAAAACATATTCACAATATGAAAAATTGAAAATAATAGCCAGCAAATAAGACACAAAATGTTAACAAGACACCAAGGTAGAAATCTTTGCTTCAACAATAAAGTAATAGGAATATAAGTGAAGTTAGCTGACTTTCCTTCCAGCTGAGGTTTGCTGGATTTGTATACCTGCAGTTTTCTACCGTGTCGTGACACAAAGTTGCAGTCTCATTCACAGCTGCATTATTCATTCAGAAAAAGCTCAGCTCATCTCTGACTCTGCACTTTTTCATGCTGCAGATATCTAGTTCTGCAGAGAGAGGGAGAGTGGGGTGTTCCCAGATTCAGACTCACTTCTCTGCTTCAGTTTGCGGCATCTGTCTCCTACTACAGCACAAGGTCTTTCTTATTCTGTTGGTCAATTTCCCCAAATTTTGACCTACTCTGGAATACTGCAGCCAGGAGGAAAGAGGGATGCTACAACTATCAGGAATGCAGAGAATTCACAGGAAGCCCCTGGCAATGGGCCGCTCCCATTAGACAGAATGCGCATAAAAAGATTACAGATTACACATTAAGATCAACTGATTTTAGAGACCACAGAAGCACATATGGCTGCAGCAAGTTCCCACTAGAGAGAACAGACCTAATATTTGCCATTTGTCTCAACAGAAAAAAAAGCTGTGAAGAGCTAATTTTTTCAAGTTTTCACCCCCAGATTGGTAACAATGTTTTTTTATAGAAAGAGCCAAAAAGCCAAGGTCAATAAGATGGGTGTCCAGAGCACCACAGACAGAACAAGATAACTTTCGTTATTACTTGGCTCCACGGAGTGGGAGTGAAGTATTTTATGTGTGTGTGTGCTTCCGCACTTGCTTGCAATATGAACATGCAACCTTCTGATCTGGAGTCAGACGCTCTACCGTTGCGCCACAGAGGTCATCTCTGATTGCCTTGTTTTGTAATTGAAACTCAGGGTCATGCCTTAATGTCGATCACACATTTTAACAGTGAATGGACAGTTTGAGAGACATTTCTTGTTAGTGGTATGTAAATTTGACAGTCATTTGCATAGCAGTGGAAAGAAATGCCATAATTCTTCAAAATAGAACCTAAAGGAAGCAAGTACAATGAAAAGAGGAGAGGTCCCAGAATGGAACCCTGCGGTACCCCACAATGAGGGGTGCTGTAGAGGACACAGAGTCATTAAGGCTAAGACAGAAACTTTTCTAAGCCAGTAGGAATGAAACCAGTCCACGGCTGGTCCTGCACCAGTGCTCAAGACAACAGTGGGCTGCTTAAATGCCGCGGTGATAAGCGGTTGTTGAGCAGCCTTCGTTTTCACTCCTGTCAGTGAAACACCGGGGTGATGTCGCTTCAAATGCGTGGCCATGCTTGATGTTTTGCCACTGTCATATGGCTTTCTTGTGCCACAGTGCCGACACACCGTCACGGTTTTATCCACTAACTATCATCATTATATTTGACAGGGAAGCCAAAATGCTCCCATACAGGGGATTTAAATGACACAGGGCGTTCAAGCTCCTCCGTTCCTCTGCGGAGGGACCACGCTCTGTGTGGACTGAACATGCGCACAATTTTTATTTTTTTCATAAATCAATCCGCGGATCACGTGTGTGCCGAACCGAAGATATTGATCCGAAGGGATCAATGATGATCCTTTGCACCACTAAATTTGGGATTTCTCCAGGATTTTAGAAATGAATGGAGGAAGTTTGGAGATTGGCCTGTAATTAGCAAGCCCAGAGGGATCAAGATTATTGTACAATTATTATTGTCTTAACTTACTAAAATGAATATTCCCCCCAACTGTAAGCATCAGTTTAGATTATCATGTTCTGTTTTGCTTATGTGCATATTTAACTTTATCTCTTCTCTCTGATTTAGGACTACTTTTATCCAAAGTATTTAGGTAAGTTATAATTTTGAGAGTTAGCCCTTCATCATTCTCTACTCATAACATTGTCATTTCTGACTAAATGTTTGCAATATCTACATATTCATTTGACATTTTTTCTGTCTAGCCTGCATGAACAAGTTTGGAGACTCTGAAAAGAAGAAACAGGATCTGATCACATGTGTCCATAGTAGGTTTTATCCTCTTTTCATCAACCTCCTCTTGTCTGTCTGACAACTTCATCTTAAGGCTTGATTATGGGATCCTGGGCAAGTTAATAGATTTTGTGAAACCCCTCTCTCTTCTCAGGCCTTCTCGCTTTGGTTTTACTTTCAAAGTATTTACTACATCCTGCTCTGCACTTTTACTCTGAGTATAGAATAGAATGAGTTTGCTTGCTGTGCCATTGCAGCATTTTGCTACAGTGATGCCACCCATTGGTGACTGAGTAATACACCCCTTTAGTCGTCACAGCTCACTAGCACCAATGTGTTTAGTGAGCTGAACAAAATAAAAATGCGTATAAAAAAGAAAAAGGTCAGTCTTCAGTGGGCAGATGATTTCAACTGCATCAGGAACCAACCTGGCTTCACAGCTGCTGGGTTACCAAGACTCAGCTGCTGGGTTACCATGACTCAGCTGCTGCACTTAAAGATAAGATGCACCTATTTTTTTCTTCTATTAATCAGCGTCTCTCTCTCTCTCTCTCTCTCTCTCTCTCTCTCTCTCTCTCTCTCTCTCTCCCCCTCCCTCTTGCACCTTTCTCTCTGTACCCTTTATCAGTCATTGGTGGTTGTTACACCATTATCAAACTGATCATATAATTTATGTGATGATACAAACATGACATGTTATGGATAGTTGTAGTTTAAGATTTCCGTTTAAAAATTCCGGTGTAATCACAGCAGACAGTGATTACTGGTTTAAAAGTAAAAAAATATATAAAAATTGAGCAGTTTTGTTGATGGTTGAAGGTGTCATTTAAGAGCTGTAACTGCAATACTGTAATATTTTTGCACGATGTAATCATGCCATCAGAATCTCATATCGTCCCATGCCCAGCTCCATTTACTTTCAGTTTCAGCTCATTGTTGGTCTCATTACAAATCCCTGCACCTACGTTTCACTATTGTTGTTTCTGGTTAGTAATACTTTGTGAAAGTAAGCACTAGGGATGAGACGATACAATACTCGGCATCGGTGTCAACCTGATACTGGTCAAAATCACTGGATTGAATATCGACCGATAAAAATGTAAAATCTGATACCATCCAAAAATCCTACATATTGCATGCTTCACTATGACTGTAAAAGTGGAATTAAAAATCAATAGCAGCATTTTAGCTGAGTCGTGTTGTAGGCTGTTAGCAGCTTCATAGTCTAAAATCTCTAAAATTGAATGTATCAGATTGATAACGGTATCAGTAGATCCCGAGATTGTGATATCAGTATCGGACATGAAAAAGTGGTATCGTACCATCCCTACTAAGCACACAACTGCAGATGAGAGGATAATCTTCCTGTTTATAGAAATACATGCATGCCCATAGAATAGAATAGAATAGAAATACTTTATTCATCCCCAAGGGGAAATTGTTTCAACATGCAGCAATACAAAAAAATATTATAAACATAAAATGTAATGTAAACATAAAATGTAAAATGTGCAACAATGGGAAAAAAAATAGTGCAATAATAAAGGAATAGCATAAAGGAGTGCAATGGCATACCATATGTCATGGAGAGAAAATGTGCATTGAACTTGCATACACTAAAATCTAAACCAAAAAGCTTCCTATATATTCTTGTAAATAGTGCTAAATTGTGCCTTTTTAGAAAAGCATATAGCGAATTGTTTTATCTTTTTTTTTACTCTGTAGCACTTTGAGATTTGTTGTTCGAATGTAAAGTGCAATACAAATAAAATCTATTATTATTGTTATTACCAAAAAATGAAGAAGGGGTTGCTTTCAATTTATCTTTTCTGTTTCCCATGTGAACTGGTTTCTTTCCTGCCCCCCTCATTATCTCCAGGCACTGTTCCTTTCTGTCTCTCTGAACTTCAGCTAACATGCCCAGACTTGTTGAGAAATCAAACTCGTCTGCTAGGAAAAAGAAACTGTAAGAGGAGAGAGGAAAAAAATATGCATATGCTCACTCACATAAGATTGCAGTGTAAATACAAACACAAACAAAAAGATAGTTTGTCAGTATATAAATAGCTCATCATGTTTCTTTCAAGCTTGTTGTCAGGTATGTTGGGAAGGACTGAATTATCTCTGGCCAGAGGGCTTAGCCAGCATCAGGCTATTTATATTAAGCTCCTGATATGCAAAATAAAACAGATGTCCTTCCTCTCCTATACAGTTTCACTAACACATTCAGTTTGTATGCATTCAATACAGACTCTTGATTCTATTTGTCTTCTTTTAAAGATATTCCAGACCAGTGCTCTCCTTCTCCCTGTAATGCCAGAGGTACAGTGCGCTGCGAGGACAAAAAGGGCGACTTCCTGTGTCACTGTTTTACGGGCTGGATGGGAGCCAGGTGTGAGGAAGGTACAGCCGTGCGCTGGAACTCAGCAGAGGTGGAATTTTTGCTCAGTCATTCAGTGTCACATCCTGCATCTCTGGATCAGTGTCATCAGTGTAACCTTGGAGTGGCGATGCATTGTTTTACAGTTACCATTCACTGTGCCCCTAGTTACTCTGTTATTGTCTTGTCTTTAGATAAATCTGGTGAGGGATCCGGGCAAGATTATTGACATTTAAACACTAATATAAGAAAAACTGAAAAAAATCTGGCTGTACATAACACAAATTTGTGTTACGCAGGTCATCAAATTACTCAAAAGGAGACAGGGTTCAGTCATATTAATGGAGAGATTATTACATTACATTGTTGTTTTATCATTATAGTTCTCATACATGAGTGTAGTGTGCCAATCTCAGCTGACATAGGGCCCTGACATAGAACCCTGGACAGGTCGCTAGTCCATCATAGGACCTCATATAGAGACAGACAACCATTCATTCTCCCACTCGTGGTCAATTTAGTGTCCAATTTGCTTAATCCCCAAATATACACTGGAATTAATTTGACCTCAAACTCCGTTGCAGTGTCATGCACTTTAATAACCAGCTGTTGCTGCTGTTGCTGTTAGTAATGACGTGTGAATGGTTTGTCAGGTCAATACGAAACTGCATGTACGGGAACAGTGGTCACAGAGTTCACAACAGGAATCAAAGCTGCTTGCTGCGTACAGATGTGTGAAACAAAAGTGAAAGGAATTCCACTTTTCAGAGGAGATATTAACAAATATTAAGTGAGTCAGGAAAGCTTTACTTTACAGACAAACTGATTTATGGCTTAACAATCATTCCACACATTTCCACTGTGACTCACCCTGCCACCTTACTGTGAGAGAAAACCAAGGCAGTTTCAGTTTGTCTTGGTCTGAGCCTTTTCCACTTGACAACCACACTCCTCCTACACATTCAGCAGCAGCACTTAGCCACAGTGACATAGTATGTCAGTTGTTTCACAGAACAGTTTACTCAATTCATGGGATATTTTAACCTGTGTCAATTCATATTGAGCATTTGTTTTCATAACTTCACATTCTGTGTAATCAGTTTGTGTTAAATACACCCTGATCCTGAATTAGTATTTTAATATGTCATAACACAAGACTCACAGCCTATGATGATGTTTTTCCTGCGTTCACATGGACTTCGCTGCCTTTCTGCTTACAGATGTCGATGAGTGCAGTAAGAGAAACGGAGGGTGTGATCATGTGTGCAACAACACTATGGGCAGTTACCGCTGCTCTTGTCACCAAGGCTACATGTTGGTGGGACGCCAGATGTGTAATGGTAAGCCACAAACCACAGATGCACAGTCTAACAACTGTATTCATGTCACTGCTGCAGTTTTCTTTTCCTCATGAATTTATGACCGTTAATGTTAAGAGTTTTTTCCAGTTACTGTATATTATGCCTCTCCCTCTTAACATTGTATTACTTGTTACTAGGGCTGCAACAATTAATCAATTATTAATCAAATACTAAATTATATGTCATCTATTTTGATAATCAGTTTTTGATAAACAAGTTCTCAGATTATTCAGCTTCTTAAATTTGAATATTTTCTGGTTTCTTTGCTCCATGTAACAAATAAATCATTAAAACTGAGGACAAAACAAGACATTTGAGAGGTTGAAAACACTAAACGGTTAATTGACATAGTAATCAGTTATAAAAATAATAATAATAACCTCTACGCATTTTGCGTAGCGGATACGCAGTTTGACATTAAACTACGCTGCTGCGATGTGTCATTTCATACTACACAAAAATAATAATAAGAATAAGGGTGTTCAGTTCATCTATGTACGTGCATCAGTGCAGCAACACACAGGCTACAGTCTGTGGGTCTAACTTTAGCAACTCTAGCAACGTTAGCCTACTGGGACAAGACAACTTCGACCAATCATTGCGGCGCTCGTTTCCCCCCCGATGTCAAACACGTGGAGCGGGAGAGACGCCAGATAGCAAGTGACATATTGATTTTATCCCTCTCAGTCCATCTTGACAGTCTTGTTGGAGGGACTTATCATGTCCTTTGTGATTTTCAGTTAGCTTATGTCAAATATATGAGGACCTTCATTTAAAGTGAATCAGAGTAATATTGAATGTTAAATGTTAAATAAGAATTTTCATTAAAAGAGTTCTTGTTTTCTTTATTGTCTATTTGTATGTTAAATATCTGACATAGAAGTGAGTTTGGAAGTGATTAGTAAGCAGGTGAGAGACACATATTAATTATGTGTGATCAGCCAAAATGACAAACCAAAATGTCATCGAAAATTAGATAATTTTTGGGTGCGTGTGCACGTTGCAGCACCTCCATATGTAAGAACAAAAACATTGACAATAAATCCCCGGTAAGTTGCTATTCATAAAACAAAATTCAAGGTTGGCGGGATTGTTATAGGTACAAATTAGCAGATCATGTCTATGTCTCTCTAGCCAAGGTGTTGACCTTTAAGACCTGTTTTGATATAAAATGATGTATACTTCACAATAAAAACATATTTATGCTGCAAAATGAATCTATTATTATAATAAACAGAGAAATAAATCTAAAATTAAGTAAATATGTAGCTAAAGCACCAAAGCAGCTTATGCAATTTAATGTTGAATGCGATGCATTTAATAATGTGATAGTTACAACCGAATGTCTTATTATTACTCTAATAAAAAAATTGCTAGCAAATATATTTAGCATTATATTCTGTCTATATTCTATAACCTTGCTGGGAGCTGTGCCTCAGCCACACACGCTGTGTTCACCCTGTCCAGCTGACGCCATTTTGTGCCTTTTCAGATGTGAATGAATGTGAGGACTCAAATGTGTGTGGAACAGCACGATGTGAGAATATGGATGGCAGCTACAATTGCTTGTGTGATGCCGGCTATGTCTACAACAATGAAACCAAGAGATGTATTGGTAAGTGTGTAATGACATTGACTTACATTCATTTCCTTGCTAACCTTAACCTAACCCTAACCTCATCCTATCCCAACATGTCTTCACCTTAAAATGTAATTATTTATGTAATGGGGACTTGCTTTTGTCCCCATAAGGAAGACAAGTCCCCATAATGTGGCTGTGTAAACAGATTTAGTTCCTCTCAACTTGAGTAATATCTGGAACTCACACACACACACACACACACACACACACACACACACACACACACACACACACACACACACACACACACACACACACACACACACACACACACACACACACACACACACACACACACACACACACACACACACTCATGCATACTCACATTTAGTGAAAAATGAGTGAGAAGCAGCTTCATTCTCAGCGGAACTCGATGCAGCTGTGTTGTTGGGTCAGGAAAGGAATGCAGAAATGTTTTAGGACATTCTATATATGTAGGTAACAGGTCAATGTCCACAAAGACTGTCTGTCTTTGTGCTTTTAGCAAAGATCATTCAGGAGTAACATAGACAATATTATTATTATTATTATTATAATAATAATAATAATAATAAAATGATTATTATTATTATTATTATTATTATTTAATTTACGTAGCAACTTTTTAAAAACAAAGTTTACAAAGAGCTTTCACAGACCGCATTAATAAAAGCTAAACAAAATGACAGAACAACAGGGATTAAAAAGTACAACAAAGAATGGCAATAAAACATTAAAATAAAAAAAAATCAATTGAGGAAAAAAGGTTTAAAAGGGGAAGATAAATATAACTGTCAATGTCAAGGGTAAGATAGAGAAGTATAAAATAAATAGTTCACAAGAATACTAGTCTATAAAAAATGGGTTTTAAGAAGTGATTTGAAAACGTCACTGATTCTGTGAGCCATATCTCCTCAGGCCGGTAATTCCAAAGATGAGTGGGCCTAATGGCAAAGGCTCAGTCTCCTCTGGATTTGAGCCTTGACTTTGGACCAGCCAGGATGTAGCTCAGGGCCAGCCCCATACGAGGTTTAAAAGTAAAATCTTAAAGTAATATTAAAATGAACAGGGATTCAGTGTAGGGCAGCCAGGACTGGGGTGAAGTGACAGTGTCTGTCAGAACCAGTAAGAAGCCTAGCAGGACCAGTTGGAGATGGGAGGGAGAGAGTGAGAAAGCACAACTGTAGCTAAACCAGTTCTGTGTTTGTGTAGTACAGTTTGTCTTTAAACTGCAACCAAAATAGTGAAACTGTTTTTTAAACAAGTGGTTTGATACAGGAGCATATGAATCTGTGTGAAATGTTGTTGAAGGTTGTGAGTAACACATTTTCCTGTAGGGTGACAAAGTCACAAGAGATATCTGTATTGCTTTACACTAGAGCTGCACCAGTTAATGTTATTAATCGATAACTAAATTCACCTTCCTAGTATTTTGATCCGTTTGAGCTTCTTAAATGTTAATATCTTTTTGAATACAAATCAAGACATTTGAGAACATCATTTCAAGTTTTGGGAAACACAGATTAACATTTTTCAACATTTTCTGACAATTTATGGACCAAAAATTCATTGATTAATCAGAACAATCATCAACAGATTAATCGATGATGAATCTTAGTTGCAGCTGTACATTACACATTATAAAGTTGCTCCATTTACTAGAATAGCATAATGACAACCCTCATCACAATCATCACTCTAACTCCTCCACACTTCCCATTAATAATTACAAATCACCACAGTTCTTGCAATCTCATATCTCACTTTTTTTCTTTTAGCAAATATCACACCTCAAGTAACTTATATTTAAACAATCTCTTAAAACTCTTAAGGTTTATTACGCATCTTCGGCTTGGTGTCCTTGTTTTCCAATTTTGTAATCAGTTAAATCATGAAGTTTCAATAATGGCACTTTGAGGTGAATTACAATGTTACTTAAATACAAAATGTGTCTCTCCAAAGTTTCCCAGCATCACCTCCTGTTTTGATCGACATGATTATCACTTTCAAAAGTGATTTTAGCAGGAGTTGTATCTCCTCACTTGGATCCATGTCCTTGAGCTCAAAAACATTACAAAATAAATTTGGTAGATAATAAAAAGGTTACATAAAAATTAAGAGTTTCTTACATAATCATGTGTGGAATTTTAAACCAGTTACTGTATAGGTTTTAATGTGGTAGTTAATCAGTGCAGTTTTTTACCCCCCATATTCCCCTAAAATACTCGGTCAACTGCTCAGTATATACTTATACACAGCAAGTGACTAAAACAATGGAAAAATCATTACATATTTGTTGGTAACATGGGAATAAATAACTTTTGTGACCTGTTTTCCTGTGGAAACCAGTCTTTTCATAACTTCAGTGTCCCTCCTCAGAGAATTAACAATAATTATAGCCAACGTTCTCATGGCCATGTAAGGTCATATATGGAGGATGGAGATGCAGTCCACTTCACTGAAGTGATGTTTACATTTCATGATAAGTCAGATGTTTTTGATACATACTTGTGGTACTAAATGTTTTTTTTGGTCCTTTTAGATGTTATGTTTTGACTCTTTCCACCACTGATGTCTTCGTTTGCTTCTTTGTAACTCTTTCATAACTCTTGATCCTCCCCCTCTTTGATTTCATCTCTCTGTTCTGCCACTTATCAGATGTGGATGAGTGTTTAGCAGGTGTGTGTGCCGAGGAGTGTCTGAACACTCCAGGGAGTTTCCGTTGCTTCTGTGATGGTCGGCAGGGCATGAAGCTGGGTGAAGACCTCAGGAGCTGTAAGGTGAAACACGTTGTTGTTAAACCAGCTACTTTCTTCCTGTTTTATACAAGAGATTGGGAATGTAGGTGGTGAATGTAGGTGTATCACACACAAAGCTCATGAGATCAGGTCATTGTAGAATAAATGCCTTGTTATTTGTTGACAAAGACTAAAGGGAGGGGGTTGCTAATGGTAGCAAAAGAGCACTGTATATTATTCAGAAGTACTGAAATAATTGTGATATAATGATAAATACAGTGCGTTACCCCTACTGGTTTTCTATCATACTTTAAAGGGGTAAGCTGGAATTTTTGTGCACCCACTATAACTGGTTGTCATGACATAGCAGCATACCTAATGCCCAGGTTGAATGTTTCCTCCTTCAGTCCATCTCTCCCTGCTTGATGCCTTCTCTGAGGAAGAACCCTCGTTCTCTTTACTTGGGCCGCATGTTCAGTGGCGTGCCAGTGGTGAGGCTGCGTTTCCGTCGGAGGATTCAAACTGGGTGAGCCTACTGCTTTGTCTTGATGCTCTCACCTTCATCATCCATCTCTTGACAAACATGAGCACCTTCACTTTTGTCCTCACAAACTAAAACGACACAATGTAGAATTTCAACCTTCAAATAAGGGCTCCAAGATTATTTTGATGATACAACGGTACCTTTGGGAAAGCCTGAGCATGTTCAATTCAATTCATTTGTATAGCACGAATCACAACACATTGTCTGAAGGCACTGTTGATAGTAAGGTAAAAATCCTACATTGTGTTACTTTAACTTCAATTTAACACTGCAGTGAGAAGTGAAATATTTTTAAATTCAATTTATTTTGCGAATAAAGTAGTAAATGTAAGTGGAATAAAATGTTTCAGACAAATCCTGTTTAAGTTCTTATTTGTTTAGTGAGATAATTTATAACACTGAAATAGCAGGTCACAATCACAGTGTGAGTAAACATTAAAGGAAAACTTGTTTTCCCCACATATATTCACAGATTCCGCCAATTCCAAAAATAATTTCTAATATTGACAGGAATGAAAATGTTACCCTCTTTATCATGGTGCATAAGAATTTTTTTTGGTCAGGAATGTAATTTTCTGTTTCTTATCTACCATTTCCTATTTTTTCCCTTTTATTTTACATTTATTTCCACCATACATTCATTTCATCATACTCCAACACCTTTTTCCAGCTTTTCAGCAGAGTTTGACTTCCGCACCTATGACCCTGAGGGGGTGATTTTCTTTGCTGGAGGTCACTTAAACAGCTCCTGGATCGTGCTGGCAATTCATCATGGGAAGCTGGAGCTGCAGCTGAAGTATGGCACAGTCAGCAGGGTCACCAGCAGTGGACCACTTGTGAATGATGGCCAATGGAGAAAGGTTTGAGGTTTCAGAAAAAGTATACTGTCTACTACAGTAGCCTCTACAGTAGCTCAATTAGCTGATTTAAATGTTGTCAAATGTCTTGATTTGTTGTCAGATCTCTGTGGAGGAGCAGGGCCGCAGTCTAGTGATCAAAATCAACACGGAGGCTGTGATGAAGATTGCAGTCAATGGTGATCTCTTTACAGTGAAGAAAGGCATGCATGAACTCAACTTCACCGTGGGAGGAGTCCCCTTCAGAGAGGATGGCCTTGTCAATCAGGTGTTTGTTTGCATGTGCTTGTGCAGTGATGTTCACACCTGGTATTAACTTCCATCTCTAATGATGTGATCACAACTCGACAGCTCAGGTACAGGTAGTAATAACAAGGAGCTAAATAACATGACTTCCTATAAACGTAGCAAACTTTACATGGTAGTTCAAAAACATAGACTTAATGACAACGGTTAAGATGGCGGTTTCGTTGTCTCACTATAGAAAGCAAGCCTGGTCGGACCTCAGAAGCTCTTATCTCAAATCCTGATTGGCTGATGAACGTGTCCATCCACTCCGCCGCACATAGTGCCACCTACTACAAATAGTGCATGTGGAGGACACAGCCGCATTCAAAAACTCTTTGCTTAGCTCTTCTCACCCGGAGCATATCTCGCATGTTGGTTAATTCCTCAAGGACGATCTTACACGAGCTTCTGTCGCTGGGCTCTAGCTGACATTAGCAAACACTTTGTGACTGGACACTGTCACACCAGACAGTCTGGTCTGGTGTGACCGGACACTGTTTTTTCCTCACCTCAGTTCTCAGTTTGGAAATTACAGTATTTATATGCTCCTATGCCCAGGTGTTGTCGAGCACACCAGCTACCTTCTCTGCTACTTATAGCACAACTAGCTAACTTAGCTCTCCACTCCCACTATACACCAACTGTGAGGAATGGAAGCTAAAACACCTTACACCAGAGGTGATGAAGACTTCAGACCCTGTCCCTGCGGTTGTAGGAGTAAGATATCGAACAGAGACCCACACCAGGTCTGCGCGAACTGCAAACTAGCCGAGATTAAGTCATAGTAGGCAAGAGCACCAGCTGTTAGCCGCTCAGCTGTTAGCCGCAGATTTCAGCACCAAGTGGACTTAAAACACACCAGTGGCTTGTTGTTTACCCTGTCCAACACAAGACTCTGGTCTCCAATTTTCTGGTCTCCTGTCTCCTGGTTTCTGTTGTACACTCTGGATAAAATGTGCCAAACGAGTCCTCGCCTGTACTTTCTGTTCTAAAACCTCTCTAATTTTGTTCTGCTTCACTTGATTATAGTCAAACTTTGCAGAGATGATGTTCACATGTTGTACTTTGATTATGATGAGTTTAGAGCTGCAGCTGCATCATTCCAAAGAGATACTCGTACTGATTTTTATTTTTCTGGCGAACCTGAATTATTTTAATTTTTTGTGTGCCATCTTCATTTAATTCAATTCAATTCAATTCAATTCAATTTTATTTGTATAGCGCCAGATCATAACATACATTATCTCAAGGCACTGTACATAGACAACATCAAGGAGAGCAGAGAACCCCAAGCTTCAACAGTTCACACAATGAGCAAGCACTGGGCATCAGTGGAGAGAAAAAACTCCCTCTTAGCAGGAAGAAATCTCTGACAGAACCAGGTTCAGAGGTGTGCAGTCATCTGCCTCGACCGGTTGGGGTGAAAGGAAAATGGGGGACAGAGAAGAGGTGGGGGACAGAAAGGTGGAGTTGGAGGGGCTCAGTGGTTAAGACCGGTACCCTGTGTGCGAAAGACATCATGGTCGCAAGTTCGATTCCACCCCTGGCTGATTGTACTCAATTCCATTGTAAGTCGCTTTGGATAAAAGCGTCTGCAAAATGACATGTAATGTAATGGTGATGATATGTATGATATGGATAGCCTCGAAAACTGGATCTTGATCTTGCAACCTACAAGATGAGGAGAGAGAGAGATGGCGACGCAAACTAGGGAGCGAAAGAGAGAAAAACTGGGGAGCGAAAGAGACAAGGTTAATGACATATAAAAAGTCATATTCATAAAAAAACTATTTGTTCAGTACTTCCTCCATGACCAGAGCACAGACTCCGTCTGACACAGTCACTGGACTGAAATACAGTGGCAGTGTTTGTGAGCAGTGCTGTTGCTAAATACACCAGACTCCTATTAAGATTTTAGACATTGCCCTGGTAATTGTTAGAGATAACCCACATTTTTAGGATTGTTAAGTCTTTTTAACTGATCTACAGTACAGCATTGTTCGGCTTGATTCTTGTGTCGACGCCTCTTCCTGTGACGGCACCAATAAGTGGTTGGCAGGCGACGACACACATGTTACCTACTCAGCTCGCTTGGAACCTCGCCAGAGCAGGTACTAAAAAAAGTACCTGGTACTACGCTAGCGGAAACGCAACTTAACTGTGCCGTGCCGTGGGTGTATCTGAACTGTTCACTTGTGATCAGATCAGCAGACACAGATGTTGATATCAAGTGTCAAATGGATTGTGTTATTCTTTAATATGAGCCACCTGTTCAATATATATTTACTGTATTTATTAACAGCTCTGATAATTTGGTAGGTGAACCCACGTCTAGATGGCTGTATGAAGGAATGGCGGTGGCTGACGGGTGAAGACACCTCGATACAAGAAACCATTCAATCAAATGACAACATGCAGTGTTTTAGCTCTGAGGATCGAGGAGCCTATTACCCCGGCACTGGCTTTGCTCTCTTCAACTTCAGTTATGGTACAGTGAGTGTGCGTGTGTGTTATGCATTGCATGTTGTGCGTATACATAACTCGGCCTAAATGCTTCTTCCTGAAGCAGTTAGTCAATGTTAAATATGTTTGGATGACTGCAAGTTCACTTTTGTCATTTACTACACTTCTGTCAACATTTGTCCTTCCTGTTTGTGGATAAAGTGCATGCTTTTCTCACTTTCTATTTGCTCTTCACTTCAGAATTACATAACCTGAGTGTCCATTTGACCTTGCGTCCAACATCTGCTCTGGGAGTGCTCTTTATACTTGTTTACCAGGACAAAGTCCCTCTCTCCATTGCTCTGGCCAACTATCATCCTGGCACTGGCGAATGGCGAGATGTGAGTACTTTCAAACTCAAACTGTGTATGTGTGCTAAATTAGTTGGAAAACTGACCTTTAGTGTGTGTTCAGTTTGTTCTGGTTTCTACAGGTGACTCCATCATTGCCAGTTTTCCTGCTCTACTGTGTGATGGTGCGAGTCATGCAATTCAGGTGACAATCTCAGGAAACCAGACCCTGCTGCTGGTTGACGGTCAGCCTGGACGAAGTGAAGACACTGAAGTTCCTACAAACCTGCTGTCACAATCCAGCACCTTCACAGGAGGCCTCCCTGGTGAGAGCACACATGATTACACTTTACAGCATGATATTCAACATGGATTCATCAGATAAACCATGTATAACAAAGGGAAGAAATAATCTACTTTATTTGAACTATACTGTATGTATTGACACCCTTGTATTTTTTTCAGTTTATTCAGAAAACAAAAAACTGAACCAAATATTGAATATATAATATACTAATTACAGGTTATGACAATAGATAACTGTTGGCATACTTATAACAATGTCAGTTATGTAACATAAGAGCAATAAATGACTGTGACTTAAGCAATTTTAATAAAGCATAACTAACAAAACTAAATAACCATAAGGCAGAGGAGGCATGTGGGCCCCTCTGGAGCAGAGTGGCGCTCCATGGAAGTAAGGGGGTGCATGGGTCACTTAAGCCAGGGCATGGGAGTGCCTGGCCAAGGTTGGAGTTTCGTTGGAGGGTCAGAGGCTCCCTGGAACATAGTGCAGCTTCGGGGAGACTAAGGGGAACATGGGGCACTTGTGTCGGCAGGCAGGGGAGGGCCTTGCCTGGCTAAGAGAGGACTGGGCCGGACATTTCAAGGCAGGAGAGGGTTCCAGGGCTGTCACTGACAGGCTTGAGCTGTGAGACGTGGAAAACAGGGTGCACTTGGAGAGAATCGGGGAGTTTCAGCTTGACAGCAGCTGGATTAATGACAGCAGAAATTTCAAATGGGCCTAGGTAGCGGGGAGACAGTTTCCTAGAAGTAGTCTTCAGAGGAATATTCTTGGAGGATAACTTTCTGACCTGTACGATACTTGGGTGCTGGAGTGTGACGTCGGTCAGCCAGACGATGGTTCTCAGCAGAACAAAGCAGGGCGGTGGAAAAAGGTGGAAGGTATCCTAGAGCACACTCAAAAGGTGTCATACCTGTAGCAGTGCTGGAGAGGGAATTGTGAACCTCAATCCAGGCTAGTTGAGAACTCCAAGAAGCAGGGTTTTGACCCACCACACACTCAAGGCCGCTTCCAGGTCTTGGTTCGCCTGCTCTGCCTGTCCGTTTGGGGATAGAATCCACATGATAGGCTTACCGACACCCCAGAGCAGAGCAGAATGCCTTCCACACCTGAGAGGTGAACTGTGGGCCTCGATCTGAGACAATGTCAAAGGGAATATTGTGGAGTCTAAAGACATGCTGTACTAGAAGATCAGCTGTCTCCCGGGTGGAGGGAAGCTTCTGCAGGGCAATAAAGTGCACCGATTTAGAGAAGTAGTCAACAAATCCACAGCAATATGACACCAGGGACGACGGAATTGACGGGGGATGGAGCAGACCAGCAGGTGGCTGATTGAAGGATTTTCTGCGGGCACACACCTGACAGGGAGTGACGAAAGCTTATGTGTCAGCATCCATAGTGGGCCACCAGAACTGTCTTTGGAGGAGCTTGAGGGTCTGATTATACCCAGGGTGACAAGCGATCCGGGAGCTATGTCCCCACTGTAGAACCTGAGATCTTACCAAGTCTGGAACGAAGAGCCTGTCAAGTGGGCCATTACCTGGGTCTTGCCTTCCTGATGTTGGTCTCAATCTCCCAGGTGACCTCCCCCACCACACAGGAGGGAGGAAAAATGGTGTTGGGGCTTGAGGGGGACTCCTGGACTGAGAATTGTCTGGAAAGAGCATCAGGCTTAGTGTTCTTGGAACCGGGCCGGTAGGTTATGGTGAAGTTGAAACGGTCATGATGATCTGATTAAGGCCTCAAATGTCTATACAGGTGTGGAGAGTCTTTTCTTTCTTGTACACAAAGCAAAAAACAGTGCCCAAGGGAGAGGATGAGGGTCGAATAATGCCGGCTGCCAGGGACTCTTGGCGAGAGAGGTTGTGGAGTTGTCCAGAGGGTAAGAGGGCTCCACGAATGAGGTCGATGGAACAATCGTAAGGGCGATGAGGTGGGAGAGAGAGTGCTGTCCTTACTAGAAACTCTGGCGAGGTTGTGGTTAATGGCAGGGACATTGGAATGATCAGAGTGTTTACACTGGGGTGGGGTGACTGTGGCAATAAGTGCTCCAATTTATGATTTTACCAATAGCCCAATAAAGTTGTGGATTGTGGAGAGCAAGCCAGGAGTGACGAAGGACAATGGAAGCTGTGGGAGACCACATTAACTTAAAGGGCAGGAACTCACAATGATTACCTGATAGGATAAGCTGCAGCGGGGTGGTCTGGTGAGTGATGCGGGCAAGGAATTTTCCATCCAGGGCTCTGACAACAAAGTGAGATTCCAGGGGCTCAGTGGGAAAACATTACTTCGTCAATGAAATTAACCTCTGCTCCAGAGTCAACCAGAGCAAAAAGGGGCAGAGGCTCTGAGGAGGAACCAAATGAGGCTTGAATGGAGAAGCACTTGGAATTAGATGGAGAGGAGTTCTGGCTCACCTGTCGCTCCTCAACAGATGGTGAGCCTAATCTTGTGGGTGTTGGGGCAAGAGGCAATGAAATGGCCCTTCTGGCCACAGTACAGACACTCCCTCGATGACATGCGCCTGAACTGCTCTTCGGGAGTCAATCGGGCTCAACCAAGCTGCATAGGTTCGGGCTCAGTAGGGGATTTCAGGGAAAAAGGAGGGGGCTGGCAAGGGGCAAAATACCCAGAAGGCTGCATGGCTACCTGATGGACAGTGGGATGGGTGATGGAACGAGAAACTGAAGACTGAGAATTTCTCTCTCTTTGGACAGCTAAAGAAATTACTTAGTCTTAGGAGGCTGTCTCATCTCTCGCCGCTAACTTGTCCTTTAACTGATCACTGAGCCTTTGAGAACTACACTCCGCAAAGCTGAGTCGTTCCACCCAGAACCTGCTGCCAACACTCTAAACTCATTAGAATAATCTGCCACACTGCCTGAACCCTCGTTTTAATGTGAGAAGTTGACTTTCTGCCACACAAGACTGAACTGAGTGATCAAAAACTTTCTTAAATTCCTCAACAAACAGTGGGTAGGATGTAAAAAAGGAGAGGGGAACCCTTCCATAGAGCTGTAGCCTTCCACAAAGTAACCCGACAATATACTGAACCTGAGCTTCATCTGAAGAATAGGTAACTGGCTTCTGTCCTAAGACCAAGGAACACTGCAGGAGGAAGGACTTACATTTGTGTGGATCTCCGGAATAAGGCTCAGGATCTACGGTATGAGGCTCTACTGGAAGGTGGGCTGGTGGCAATGGCTATGGGTTGCACAGCTGCTGTAGGAGGGCTGGGGGGCTGAGTGACAGACAACTGGGAGAGCTGGGCTATAGGAGCAGAAAGGTAAGCGGAAAAGTCATTCATTTGTCCAGCGAGAGCAACGGAGTTGAGGCTGCAGAGGATTTGATCCGGAGCAGATTTTCCTGACTGGAAAGTGTTTGCTTGAGAGCTTCTGAGTCTGCTAGGTCCATTTTGTGGCCAGATCGTTCTGTGATAACCAGTGGGGGTTAGGACCAGAACACAGACTCAGAAGGGGCAAGAAGTAGGTAGGAGATGGCAAGGCAGGATAGGGGTTCAGAGAATGCAGAGGAGCTGAGACGTGAGGGGAATGATGATGGCAGGTGGAGGGTAGCGGTGAAGAAAGCTGGGAGTGGTGCGGGTCCAGGGAGGTAGCAAGCTGGAAGGAGGATTTCTGGAATAAGGGGAAACACAGAATACATTCTCAGAAGCACTGGGAAGAAACACTGAGAAAACTTCAGGTCGGCCTGATGTCATTTACCACGTTGAAACTGTAGCATTCTGTCAGTGAGTGATTGGAAAGCTGGATTATTTAAGCAGAGCATTGATGAGATGATTGGCACCACATGTGCAACCTGCAGCTGCCTAAACCTGGGAGAGTGACACACAAGGAAGGGACATACAGGAAAAAAGAAGACTGCCAGGCATGGATATGACAATAGCCATCAAATACACCTTAACTGTGGAAAACGCCTTGTTTTTTGTCTATCAGGTTCTGTAAGAATGACAATACACCCCCATCGAATACTGATAAGGAATGTGTCCCTC
The DNA here is from genome assembly GCF_958295425.1 of Solea solea. Taxonomy (NCBI): domain Eukaryota; kingdom Metazoa; phylum Chordata; class Actinopteri; order Pleuronectiformes; family Soleidae; genus Solea; species Solea solea. The sequence goes on from NC_081138.1 coordinate 8,094,882, forward strand.
TTTATGACACCATTCCTCAAGCACCCAGCCATATAAGGACCCAGTGGTGGAGGCTCTGGAGTTTTGGATAGTGGCAATCAGGGGCCAAGCCCACGGGCCAGACGCACCAGGTGTGCCCCCCTGCGACAGAGGGGTCATGGCTGAGCATGCAGCATCTGATAAATCTCCGCCAACCAGCACATTGCAGGCCAATGCGGAGCTATCAGTATCACAATGTGGCTGTGTTCCCTCACACTAGACAGGTTGGGTGGTATCAGGGTGGGGGAAACGCGTAAAGCAGCATGTGCGGCCAGGCGTGCGCTAGAGCTGGAGATCCACGTTCCAGCGCTAGAAACCAGACCGGCCCTTGCGTAACTCCCCCTCCCCCCCTTCAGACAAGGATAGGATGGTGCCCATTGGCACTCCTTGGGTCAGGACAAGAGGGGCTCTCCAGTGACGCAGTGCCATGGAGCCCTCCGGTGTCACCAACACTCTCCGTGCGCCCATAACCCGCATTCTCTCCTCCGAGAGACGAGCTGGGACGCACACATTCTCAGACATAAACCCAGAAAGATGTCGGTCAGGTGACATACGAGGACAAACGTGTGCACTCTGGCCTTGTGTGCCAACAGTAAACAGTCGTCCAAGTATGTTGCCAAGTGGACGTCTCGGCATTTCATCGGGGCAATCGCCGTCTCTACCACCACCATGCTATTACATTAAAGGCATTTTAATTGCTTAAAAGTGAGAGAGTCATGGAGTTTTATGATTTAGAATTTAGGGATTGTTTCATATACAAGTTGCTTTTGTTGTGAGCTGTCAACAAGTTATGAAATCTGCAGTTTATGTAATTGTTTTTTTTCTTATTATGTTCCACTGCTAACAACTGTCTTTCCTCACACACTCTGCATACATTACTGCTGTAAAATATGGCTCTGACCAAACAGTAGGACGATAATGATGATTAGAGTGTGATTCTCTAATTTTCTTGTTGCTACTGCTTTTTAATACTGGATGAAAGAACTGCTGTCACACTGTGTCCTGTCTCACCTCTGTCAGATATCAGTAACCCTGGTCTCTCTAATGTCCTGCTCTACCTCTAAAAATGTGAAGTCCGATACATTCCATAAATCCAACCTATCACGTGCTCCTGTAAAAATGTAAATAAAAATCAGCTATAACTTTTGAGCTGCGTCATGTTATGGACTGTTTATTTCTTCTTTATGTGAGAAGATTATTTATTACACAGTTGGAAAATTATGTCTTTGAAGTAGCTTGAAATAGTTCAGCACAATTGTGTTAACAGCGTCATAGTTTAAAAGGCCACAAATGGTAAATGGTCTGTATTTATATGGCTCTTAATGACCACTCAAAGCTGCTTTACACTACAGTTTTGCCGTTTACCCATTCACACCCATTAAAAGAGCTTTGTTCTCTCCAGTTTACCTCTTTTTGATTCCATAACCTTGAATTTCACATGCAGTCTCTTTTTTTCTCCTGTATGACTGTCCAACATTCCTCGATCTGCTGATTCACATGTTGTTATTTCTTCCCTAAGATGATGTTCCTTTGGTTTCCACACTGGTGTCAGCACCCTACAGTGGTTGTATGGATGTCAGCATAAATGGACACTCTCTGGACTTGGACCAGGCCATCCATAAACACAATGACATCCGCTCACACTCCTGCCCCCTTCTGGATTTTCAACACTGACCAGTGTGCCATTCTGCCAAAAACTGATCCATAAGTGGCCGACTGAGGTAATGGTGATGATTTCCAGTATGCAAGCTTTGACCAGTGATGAGATCTTTAAAATTAGAATTGAAGAAAAAAAAAAAAAATAGACCAGGTTTTGTGATGCAGGTGGAGCGTCTCCTTTTACTATGATGACACTGGTGCCTATTGGTGATTTTCACAGTACTGTAAATCAATAGATAAGTTAGTTAGACAATAAGTGACATCCCCTCTACTAGGCAGATCCATGTTAGAGGCTTCGTCTTTGGTGAGTCTACCACAACTGACATCTTGTCCCTGGAACTTTGTAGACACAGTGGCTCTTCACTGCAGCGATTTAGCTGTTAGAGCAGCGGTCATGTTGCCTAAGTCCAGCTCACTGCAGACCCTAGCGCACAAAGTCTGGAATTATCAAGTGCTCATGTAGAATTTAATTACACAAAAATAGTCCCACACCATTCAAGAAAATATGAATTTTGGTGCTCAGATCATCATGAGATTTTAGGGGTTGATTTAAGATCAATTTTATTTTTCTCCCTTAAAAAGCTGAATCCCCTTCCTCCCCACAACATGGAGGCTTGATGTCACTTGTTATCTCTTAAAATCATAAGTACAACCAACGTAAACTTTTTAACAGTTTCCCTGTCAACTGCTCAATTGTTTCACACAGCCACATAATGCAACTCACAAAGTAGTTATACCACTATGCCTATACTGTACCTGTGCATTTTAGAATATTTCAGCCTGTCAGAGAGCTGACTGACCCCCTGATTCTCAATAATCTTTAGTTTAATGTAATCACAAAGGCCCCTTATAAACACCCACTCTGTAAAAACCCTGCTACCTACAGGCTGATAGATGAGACACAGTCCTGATATATGAGACAAAGAAGCACAGGAAGGGGCCATGAAGGTGTCGAGAGAGAAAGAGCACTGCATCAATCGCACCACACAAGCTACTGAGAGTCAAAAGAGTGCGCTGTAAAATACTGAGTTGTGTAAATAATGTGACCGTACAATGCTTTGTAGAAGACAGAAAACAAACACTACCTTATGCTCACGGAGGTTTTCTGCACATTTAAGTTAATCCAAAATTGAACCGTAATCCGAGTCTCTTTACAGATCCATCATTTATATTTCTTGAAATAGTAATTAACAGACAAGTTCAAAGTACCATAAAACTTATTGTTTATTTAATTTTATTGGTGCTGAGCAAATTAAAACACAAAAATATATAAATAAATAAGAAAGTCAGAGGAGCATTAAGAATGCTTTAAGGGCTCCAGTGTTATTTTACTTCCTTCTGTATTGTTACTTCTTTTTTTTCTGTTGAAATATAGAGCTTGATGTGTTGTTTTTTGTTTTGTTTTTTAATCATGTCTTGTATATTGAACTTTTCTTTTGGTTTTTATTTTTTCACTTTTACTGCCAGTATGTGTTCACTGCTGAGAGAGTTATTATTACTTCTATTATAGCAGCTCAGCCTCAAACTTCCGCTACTGAGGTTTCTGACTCCGGATGACCTGGTTGACGCGCTTTGCCTTGGCGATCGCTCTTTTGAACTCTGATTGAATGTCCACGCTGTTCGTTTCGTTGCAATATATTGGTTTTATTGCTGTGCGTTTTCTTTGCATAATGAAATTCCATGAAACAATCCAAAACATTCACGAGTAGCGCCTCCGCGGTACAGCGGTCGAAAACCGTTTGCCCTTCCGGTTCACAAACCTGACAATGACAGTGATAATGCCACCTATATACACCTGAGCTCCCCCCTCTGAGAGCACAGCGACCCCACACACACATTGAGTGAATTACACCAAACCTCATAACACACATTCGGCTCCTATACACCGGCCCCTAATTGTTAATGGCAGCCTGACATAACAATTCAAACACAACAAGACAGGAGCAAATAATGTGTTGATACAGTTACATTAAAGTGCAGTACAGACAAATCTATATTCCATGTACCAAACAAAGTTTCGTCACTGGCCTTTCAATAATGTTGGCCCTTGTCTGTAACCTCACGGAACGCACCAGCCCTTGTTTATCTGGAAAAACCTCCAGAACCCTGCCAAGCAGCCATGAGAGGTTCCAGGCCATAGCATCCTCTGAGAGAATTCTGTTCCTGTAGGGTGGTGGTGTGTCGCTGCAGTGCCACCATATGGTTGTTAAGAGAAGTGTTCTGGTTCTCCAACTGCTTGATCTGGTCCTTCAACAGGCTGCTCTCTGTCTGCAGAGAGGCATTTACTGTCTTATGAGCAGTGGTTAGCTCGGCACGCAGTGCAACATTGAGTGCTTTGCTCTCCTGAAGCTTCTTATCCAGAGTGGAGATTTTCTCCTCCTTTATCATTGACTGTTGGACAGTTTCCTCCAGTCGAGACTCAAGTAGCCTGTACCTGCTGTCGTCCAGCGTTTCTTCGAGCTTGCACACAGAAATCCTGTTCACCATCGCCAAGGGCAGCTCCACCTCCGAAGCACCACTGTTTCCATTCAGTGGTCCGTTAACAACCCATCCAAGCACTGTCTTTATAGCATATGGGCCATTCCCGCTACTGTTAATGACCTCCAAGGGTTCTAAAATCCTGGGAGCGTTGGTTCCAATTAACAGGTCGACGTTTGCTTTTATGTTTGGGATGTTTACCTTGGACAAATATGGCCACTTTGCCAGTTCTTCAGATTTTACCATGTTATTAACATTGACTGGCATTTGTGTTTGTGTGAGAACCTCTGGGAGAATATGAAAGTCATTGCTGTCCAGAGTAGATACCTCCAAGCCAATTAATGAATATGATGGAACCACTGTTTTCTGCCCCATCGTGCTCAACAGGAAGTTGGTTTTTCTCCCTGTGATGTTTAGCTTCCGCATTAGTTGTTCTGAGCAGAATGTGGCTGAACTTCCTGGATCCAAAAAAGGCATACGTTTTTATTATGTGATTTCCCTTTGCACTTTTGACCTTCACAGGCAGGATGGATAACACACAGCGGTCCTTACCGGCCCCTGTATATCCACATGTTTTAGGTGAAGTTGGCTGGTGAGATGTTTCAGACTTTTCCGGGGCTGGTTGCCTTTTAATATGAAGCACAGTGGGGTGGGTTTGACTACATATTTTACATGTCAAGCGATCTTCACAGTCACGACTCATGTGTCCCACACATAAACATGCAAAACAAACCCCCCTTTGCCTCAGAATCTGAATCTTTTCCTTGTGCTTCCAACCCTTGAACTGTTTACAGTCCTCCAAAGAATGGCTACGAGCACAGCAAAGGCATTCAGTCTTTTCTGGGCCTGCTGTGGGCTCCTCAACCTTTTCCGGCGCTTCCATAGATGTTATGGTGGTGGCCATGACATTTCCTTTCATAATGTATCGAGGTTGTGCTTTAAACCCAGTGACAGACTTTATCCCAGCAACACCAGATGACTCCTGTATCTCACCAAACAAAGGGTCAGAAAGAATCCTGACACGACGCTCAATGAACATGACCATATCCATGAAGCAAGCTGGTTGATTGGTTGTCTCCATTATGTCATGGGCTATGGTCCTCCATTGCTCCCTCATTCTGAATGGCAGCTTTGACACAATGGCTCTTATATTTACTGGCATATTCAGTTCCTGCATGTACTGAAGCTCTTCCATTACATTGCAGCATCCACGCAGAAATAATGAATAGGCTTGCAGAGTTCTTACGTCCTCAGATTTAACTGTCTGCCAGGCCAGAGCCTTTTCCATATAAGCACTTGCAATTTTGTACTGATTTCCAAAATGTTTCTGGAGAAGTTCCTTTGCCACTGCATAACCACGCTCTGGAGCCATATGCTGGCAGCTTCGCACCAGTTCACGTGGCTGTCCTCTTGTGAACTGTTCCAGATAGTACAAACAATCCACTTGTCCTGCCTTTTCCTCTACTCCTTGCTCAAAGGCTTTGATGAACGTCCTGTAATGGAGAGGGTCCCCCTCAAATGTGGGAATATCTCGTGGTGGTAGTGTCATCATACGCTGTTGCTGTACCAGAGCTGCTGTTATTTCATTTTGCCTTTGCATTATGGTAAGTATGTCAGGTGGACTTTGGCCAATGTGGTGTTGTTGCATAGGTTGAGCAGTTGATGACTGGTGTTGAAAATGCGGCAATGTTTTAGATATGTTGACCTGTTGCTGCTCTTTTTGGCTGCACTGGTGCATTGAAGCAGCTTGGACCCATTGCTCAGTTTCCTTGGGTTGCACATCCTTTAATAAGATTTCCTTGGGTGGTAGTGACCATTTTGACAGTTCATTTTGTGTTGATTTCCATGCAACAGGATGGTACGTCTTTGCCACAGGGTTCAACGTGGTGACAGAGTTTTCAAGTCTTTTCCTTTTCTCCTTTTCCAAATAGGAATTCATGCCATTGCTGTGTGCTTGAGAAGAACCTCTCCGCTCTGAAGCCTGTAATACAGCCAGCTTAGCAGTGGATGCAGCTATTTCAGCTTGTAAATCAAGCTGTTCTCTTTTCCTTTTCAGCTGCTGTTCCTGTTCCTCCAAGTCATGCTTTTCTTTTAAAGCTGCAGCCAGAGCAACAAGCGCTGCCCTTTCTGCTTCAACCATTATGGCTGCAGAGGATACAGTACTTGATCTTACACTACTACGGCTCCTATGGCTCGAGTGCTTACTAATATTTGAAACACTGTCATTAGGATTAACTTCATCCACAACATTACCATTTTCGTTTGCAACACTGTCATCATTTGATACCCACATTTTTGTGTTAGCAATACACTCACTAATAGGCAACATTTTTGCCTTGAACCATATTTCCTGTTTTTCCTTTTCCTCACATGGCAAAGAATCCAACAAATTATTGTGCATATATTTTGCTTCATAACAGACTTCCAACAATTCATCAAGAGCATCCTGTACCTTTGTTTTATCATTCTTTAGCATCAAATCTTGTATTGATTTTCTTATGATGGCTGTTTTATTTAACTTAGCTTTTCTGCCAGACTGCAACCTGTCTAATTCATTAACAAGCGCCTTTGCAGTGAGTTTAACCACACGTTTTTGAGTTTGCGTTTCAATACCGCCAGCCACACTACTAGATGTAATAACATTTTGCACATTAGTCCCAGCAGCTTCAATTGTGTCCGACATAGCGCTGCTTCTTCTTATGATGAATAGTCAGTTCATAAACAGCCAGCAGCAATCAACGGATGCGACGCAAAGTTTATTGTCCCCCTCGCTTCGGCGACCAATGCATTGGGTTTATGCCCGGCGATGTGTGCACACAATTTCAATGGCCATTTACCGGTGTAGCGCTACACATACCTCCGTGCGTTGGGCGCCATGCGGTAGTTCCATGGTCTGATGGTCCGATGATCCGATGGTAATGGTCCGATGATCCGATGCTCCACAGCCAGGTTCAGCTCCAGCACCGCCCGTCTTGCGTCTCGATATCCACGTCCAGACGCTCTCCAAATTCCCTCAAATTCCAAACCGCTTCCAGCAGCTCCCCCCGTCTTGCGCTCTCGTGAGCGGGTACGATGACGGCGTTCACGGGATCTGGACCTCCGGCGTTCTCTTCGTTCCGTACCAAACGTGCCTTAAGTGTCCCACAAAGTTCCAACTGGTGCAGGTTTTCGACTAATATTATAGCAGCTCAGCCTCAAACTTCCGCTACTGAGGTTTCTGACTCCGGATGACCTGGTTGACGCGCTTTGCCTTGGCGATCGCTCTTTTGAACTCTGATTGAATGTCCACGCTGTTCGTTTCGTTGCAATATATTGGTTTTATTGCTGTGCGTTTTCTTTGCATAATGAAATTCCATGAAACAATCCAAAACATTCACGAGTAGCGCCTCCGCGGTACAGCGGTCGAAAACCGTTTGCCCTTCCGGTTCACAAACCTGACAATGACAGTGATAATGCCACCTATATACACCTGAGCTCCCCCCTCTGAGAGCACAGCGACCCCACACACACATTGAGTGAATTACACCAAACCTCATAACACACATTCGGCTCCTATAACTTCCCTCAACAGAGAAAATCCTATTTAAGAAAAATAAAAAATAAAGCAGTTGTATAAACATCATAGAGATAAATTGTATTTTCACAAAATTGATTTGTATCCCATGTGATTATGTTAAAGATAAAATATTCTGCTCTGCTCTATATGTGACATGTTTCTATTTCTTTAATCTTTAATATGACTTGAAAGGCTTTCACTGAGTTAATATTTTTTTAACACAAGATTTTGATTCAGGGCTGCAACAAACACATTTTTTTTTTTTCAATTAATCTGAAAAATGTTGACGTTAAACTTATGATGTTCTCAAATGTCTTGTTTTGACCACAAACCAACATGATTCAATCCTAATGATTTCTTTGTTATATGGAGCAAAGAAATGTCAGAATCCAAAAACATTTGGTTAACCAATTATAAAATTAGTTGACAATTAAGTTAGTAATTGATTTAGAGGTGGATTCCATTATTTTAGACAGGTTTCAGAATCTGAGAGTGGTATCAATTGTCATCTGACTGAATGTGACAGGGTTTTTTTTTTTTTAAAGCCCTTATTCTGAACATCATGGTTTTCCTCTAGTGCCTCTATATTACAGTGCACACTGTGTTTCATAACAGCAGCATCACCCCATCCCACAATTAACATGCATTAAATACAGTATAATATCAATGGTATTACATTACATTACATGTCATTTAGCAGACGCTTTTATCCAAAGTGACTTACAATAAGTATCAGTAGAATGCATGTTAAACGATTCACTCAAACATAAGTAACAGCAACAGCAGAGTCATTCACTCTCCTGTTCAGAAATTTTTTTTTTTTCAGAAAAGCCCTTTGAATTGTTTGTATGATGGTATTTTGTACTCAATACAGCTATAATCCAATCAGATCACAGTAAAATATGAGACATTAATATGTGATATGCTGTATACTGTTTGTGTTAGCATCTGAAAATTAGCTTTAGGTTTAAATGATGGACAATTTGGGAAATATATATATATACATATGTGTGTATATGTATATATATATATATATATATATATAATGAATATATAAAATTAATATATATTATTCATTTCCCCGCAGGTATGGATGTATTTAGTCATCTATGGACAGCACAGCTGCCTGTTTCCCTGTCTTCCATTGCTTTATCCTTATCCATTTTAAGCTAAACTAAACAGCAGCTGGCTCTAACTTCATATCTACCAATCAAACTATGGAACCAGTTAGGATTGTTTCCAGGAATAATTTGCTCATTGATGCACATTAAATAACTATGTCAATATCAAACCACATAATAATTAGGGCTGGGCAATAATTCAGTATATATACACATGTGTATATATACACATACGTGTCTGTGTATATATGTATACAGTACTGTGCAAAGGTTTTAGGCACCCCCAGCTCTGTTTTTTCTGTCTGTCAAATTCTGTGATCATTGGAATTTGGAATGAAGTGATGCGACTTAAAGCTGGTCTTATATATTAGCGAGCTGTCAATGAGTTGAACTCATGCAACATGTGTATGTAATGCTCAAGCATGTCTTGAATAAACCTGGTGTAATAGACGTTTTTTACAGCAGATATTTCTTTAAATGAAATAGTAGGACAAACACAGGATTTACCAGTAACATTAATTAAGGTTCCACTCCAGTATTAACAGAGCTGTGTTATTGTTCAAGTGTAAGGTTACATCACGCTAAATACTTGTTTTTTTTTGTTAAACTGCATACATATTTTCTGGATGTGTTCCAGTAAAATGAAATTGAAATAATTATCCTCTATTGTCTTTATAGCATTGCTATACCGACAATAGAGGATAATTATTTCACAACAAATCTAATGGTGGCCTTAAACTTTTGCACATGTATATACATATATGTATACATTTATATTTTTATATATATATATATATATATATGTGTATATATGTGTATATATATATATACAATGCAGTTTTAGGAGGTCACAAGCCAGTGAGTTTTTGAGCCGGTCCCAAGCCCGGATAAATGCAGAGGGTTGCGTCAGGAAGGGCATCCGGCGTAAAACTTGTGCCAAAACCAAATATGCGAATCGAACCTATGACTTCCATACCGGATCGGTCGAGGCCCGGGTTAACAACGACCGCCATTGGTGCCGATAACCCACAGGGTAACAGTGGAAATTGGGCTACTGTGGGTCGAAGTCGAATGAGGAGAGGAGGAAGGCGGGTTCAGAAACAGAGAGAAAAGAGGAAAGGCAAGAGTCTGGGACTGAGAGTAGGGACTTTGAATATTGGGACAATGACAGGAAAAGCTAGAGAGTTGATTGACATGATGCAGAGAAGGAAGGTGGATATACTGTGTGTCCAGGAGACCAGGTGGAAAGGTAGCAAGGCGAGAAGCTTAGGTGCAGGTTTTAAGTTGTACTACTATGGTATTGATAGGAAGAGAAATGGAGTAGGGGTTATCCTAAAGGAGGAGTTTGATAGGAATGTCCTGGAAGTGAAAAGAGTGTCAGATAGATTGATGAGTCTGAAGTTTGGAATTGAAGGTGTGATGTTAAATGTTACTAGTGGCTATGCCCCACAGGTGGGATGTGAATTAGAGGAGAAGGAAACATTCTGGAGTGAGTTAGATGAAGTGATGCAGAATATCCCCAGAGGTGAGAGAGTGGTAATTGGTGCAGACTTCAATGGACATGTTGGTGCAGGAAATGGAGGTGATGAAGAAGTGATGGGCAGGTTTGGTATCCAGGACAGGAACACAGAGGGACAGATGGTGGTAGACTTTGCAAAAAAGGATGGGAATGGCTGTAGTGAATACTTTTTTCCAGAAGAGGCATGAGCATAGGGTGACTTATAAGAGTGGAGGTAGGAGCACACAGGTAGACTACATCTTGTATAGACGATGTCATCTGAAGGAGATCAGTGACTGCAAAGTAGTGGTGGGTGAGAGTGTAGCAAGTCAGCATAGGATGGTGGTTTGCAGGATGAATCTGGTGACAAGCAAGACGAAGAGGACAAAGGCAGAACAAAGGACAAAGTGGTGGAAGCTGAAAAGAGAGGACTGTTCTGTGGTTTTCAGGGAGGAGTTGAGAAAGAATCTGGGTGGTCAGGGAGAGCTCCCAGATGACTGGACAACTACAGCTAATGTAATCAGGGAGACAGGTAGGAGAGTACTTGGTGTGTCGTCTGGAAGGAAAGTAGATAAGGAGACTTGGTGGTGGAATGGGGAAGTGCAGGAATATATAAAGAGAAAGAGGCTGAAGAGAGCAGACAGGAGTACAGGGAGATGCAGCACAAGGTAAAGGTAGAGGTGGCAAAGGCCAAACAAAGGGCGTATGATGACTTGTATGCTGAGTTGGAAAGTGCGGAGGGAGAGAATGATTTATACAGGTTGTCAAAACAGAGAGATAGAGATGGGACGTCCAGCAGGTTCGGTTGATTAAGGATAGAGAGGGACATGTGTTGACAGGTGCTACAGAAGTAATGGGAAGATAGAAAGAGTACTTTGAAGAGCTAATGAATGAGGAAAATGAAAGAGAGCAAAGGGTAGAAGAGGTGACTACTGTGAACCATGAAGTAGCAGAGATACGTAAAGATGAAGTGAGGGGGGCATTGAAGAGGATGAAGAATGGAAAGGCAGTTGGTCCCGATGATATACCTGTGGAGGTATGGAAGTGTCTAGGAGAGGAGGCAGTAGAGTTTCTGGTTAGACTATTCAACAGGATCTTAGAGAGTGAGGGGATGCCTGAGGAATGGAGAAGAAGTGTGATGGTGCCCATTTTTAAGAATAAGGGAGATGTTCAGAATTGCAGTAACTATAGAGGAATAAAGTTGATGAGCCATACAATGAAGTTATGGGAAAGAGTAGTGGAAACTAGACTGAGAGCAGAAGTCAGCATCTGTGAGCAACAGTATGGTTTCATGCCTAGAAAGAGTACTACAGATGCAGTATTTGCTTTAAGAATGCTGGTAGACAAATACAGAGAAGGTCAGAGGGAGCTTTGTAGATCTGGAAAAAGCCTATGACAGGGTGCCGAGAGAGGAACTATGGTACTGTATGAGGAAGTCTGGAGTGGCAGAGAAGTATGTTAGACTGGTGCAGGACATGTATGCCAACTGTGAGACAGCTGTGAGGTGTGCTGTAGGTGTGACAGAGAAGTTCAAGGTGGAGGTGGGACTACATCAGGGTTCGGCTCTGAGTCCCTTCTTGTTTGCAGTGGTGATGGACAGACTGACAGATGAGGTTAGACAGGAATCTCCATGGACTATGATGTTTGCAGATGACGTTGTTATCTGTGGTGAGAGCAGAGACCAGGTGGAGGAAAAGCTCGAGAGGTGGAGATATGCTCTAGAAAGGAGAGGAATGAAGGTTAGTCGCAGCAAGACAGAATATATGTGTGTGAATGAGAGGAACCCAAGTGGAACCATGAGGCTACAGGGAGTGGAGATAAAGAAGGTGGAGGATTTTAAGTATGTAGGGTCAACAGTCCAGAGCAGTGGAGATTGTGGAAAAGAGGTGAAGAAACGTGTTCAAGCTGGTTGGAATGGGTGATAAAAGAGTATCAGCTAGAATGAAAGGAAAGATATACAAGACAGTGGTGAGACCAGTAATGTTGTATGGTCTAGAGACAGTGGCACTGAGGAAAAGATAGGAAGCAGAGCTGGAGGCAGCAGAGATGAAGCTGTTGAGGTTGATTCGCTGTGGCGACCCCTGAAGGGAGCAGCCGAAAGGAAAAGAAGAAGATATGTGTATGTATATATATACACACACATGTTTTAAAAATGTTCTCTATTTTTGAAACCATAATTAACTGTTTTCTTCAACTTTTAATATTTAATTATCTGACATTTTGTCATGATAATTATTTTAATATAGTATAGATAGTACTAACTGCTCTTTTAATGTTTCTTAAGGTTTTTGGCCATATTGCCCAGGCCTAATAACAGATAAATCAGGCTTGCTTGCGCAAAGAGACATTAAATAGCATTTAAATAAATATTTGTTGAAGTTCTCTGGAGTGTTATCCGTCTAAATGGTCACATTTATGAAATAATGTAAGTGTGCTACATCCTGTTTGACAATGTCAACACATGTTGGTGTGATGTTGGTGTGAGTTTTCAGCAGGCATAAGGAGGTGGTTTTTCAAAGGCGCTGAAGGAGGATCCATAGAGGACGGGAGCATTGGGAGTCGACGTGAAGCCTCCTGGTTTCTGGGTTCCTCCCTGAGACTGTGGATGGGTGGAGGTTTGAGGAGGCTGCTGGTTCTCCTCAGATGGGCAGGAGGTGGAGGAGAGGCCTCCGTCAGGGATCAGCTGGGGAGTAGTAGGAGCCTGGTAGTTGCTGTTATGCTGTGGGAGAGGAGGATACACAGAGAGAGATTAGAGATTATTTCCTTCCATTCTTAGGTTTATTTTTTGTCATAATATAATGTTGAATTTTTACTGGTGTTTCTGTAACACCTAATGACAGTTGAACCATAACAAAGAAATCTGTTAATTTGTCAGTACACTCGTTCAACACTTAAACCTACTGCTTTCAACTTAGGTGCAAGTTGGTGGTTTGTTTAAAAACATTATTAGTGTAAAACTGCATAAGGTAATAATGGAAGACATTTTCACTTCATTATGTAATAATCTGCTGCATGTTATTACATATTGCAGGGATTATTACAAAATGCAGCTGGTGCACTTATTTTCAATTAATCAAAATACTGTATATGACTCTCTCTCTCTCTGTATGTATATATATTTATATATATGTGTGTGTATCTATATATATAAGTATATGTGTATATATATATGTATATGTATATATATGTATATATATATATATATATATATATATATATATATATATATATATATATATATATATATATATATATATATACCGTAGTGTTTTGTGTTGGAGTGTTCATCATGGCTACTATTATTATTATTATTATTATTATTATTATTGTTATTATGATTAGTGTTATTGTTATTATTATAATCTTTATTTATCCAGGAATAAAAAAGTAATTGAGATTAAAAACATCCTTTGTGTCCAGACCAAGACAGGGCACAGATATAACCATTCAAGCATACAGCATACACAAACAAAATAAATAAAATATGATACAATATACATAAAAATTATTTATAAACTAGATTATGATATAAAATCACATAATTAGCAAACTATTCAATAAAGTGCATTTAGGCAAAACATCTACAGCCATATGCTTCTGTCTCCAATTAATTTAAAAATATTTTAAAAGTGTCCAACGAGAGCAGATTTTTTAGTTTCAGACGATCCTGTAATTTGTTCCAGGAAGAAAGAGCCGTGTGTTAAAATGCCTTTTTTGACAATAAGAACCTAAGTCCTGTGATCCAAGGCAGTAACTGCCTGCACTGTTCTGATGAATGGGGCTTCTATTAAAGCTCTATATAAATACAGGGCTTTGACCTTGTTTGCATTCTTCCTTCTTCCTACCTGCATGGCCACTGGGTAGTTGGGGTAGGCAGGCAGTGTCTGTCCTGAAGGACAGAAGCCACTGTACGTGAGCATGTGCTGGGTCGGGTTGTACAGGATATGAGGTGGAGGCGCTGGGCTGGAAGGCATCTGAGGAGTCGGCTTTCGCTGCAGGAAGGAAGTTTGGGAAAAGATGGTGAGAGATTAAATCTTCTTTACTGGGGTGGGACATTTTGTGGACTCCGGCTCAACTCACTATGTCCTTGAATGCGCCAAGGATGGCGGCAGTGATGATGCCCAGGAACACGCCGAGAATGTTGAGCACCACTGAGGTCCACATCAGACGGTAGAGGTGGATCACATCCCAGCAGCTGCTGACACCAGTGAACTCATAGTACTGAGTGTGATAGTCTGTCCTGGAGGAGGAAAACAGCATGAGGTCAGTTTATTTTCTTCATTCATTAGTTAGCCCTCACTAGTGAGTATCACACAATATATGTATAGGTGTATATATACATACATATATATGTGTATGTTTTTATGTAACAGGGTCAGTTACTACAGCATATTTGTAAGGTACTGCAATTTATTAAACACCTGATATTTATTTTATTTTGCCTTTTCATGTTATAATTACACAAAATGTATGTTACGTTTTTAGTGTTTATATTTTACCCTGACACGGAAGGTTAAGTTGTCATGTGAACCTTTGTGATTTTCTGCCCCCCGCGTTCACTTTTGGGGTGCCCACCTGGTATTTAAGGGTGTGTCCGGCCCTCACCTCTCCCCTTCTGCTGCTGCATACTGTGGGAGAGGTACGTGATGTGCGCTTGTGTGATTTCTGTATTGTTTAGCATTGTCATTATGCACATATGGAGATTATCATGTTAAATTTGACACGCTGTACATGTTTATTTTATAGAGGGCACGTTTTCCTGTGTTTCACATGCTGATGGGAGTTTCTTTTACTTGCCTTGTGTCAGAAATAAACGGAGACTACCTCCAAAAGATATTCATTGTATGGTGAATTCTTCACAACGCAGTCCATGTTACATATATGTACAAATACATATACATATACATATACACAACGGTTACATATACTGTATGTACAGTATATAGTATGAAAAATGCTGTAAAATGAGCAAATTTACATTTTAATTGTTTCTTTTTATCAATTCACAAAATGCGCAGTGAGCTAAAGGAAGAAAATCTCAAATCTATAGGTTGGTGATTCTGTTCATGCACAATAACAATGAGTGAACTGGGAGGATTTTATACAGTATCTTTAAAAATAATGTCAAAAGCAGATGTCAGCCTGCTGTATACTGTATTTGTGATTCCTTCACGTGTAGACAAAGTCTCACCTCTCACAGTTGTACAGGTAGCAGCAGTAGCAGGTGTTGCTCCTCAGTTTGAGCTTGCATTCTTTGTTGAATGAGCGGCACGTCACCTGCAGATGAGTAGAATGCACTCAGACCTTTAACTGATATAAATGTGTTATTTTGAATCTGATGCAGCAGCCAGCCAATCAGTTTAGACAAAGAAACGTATAAACTGACGGTAAATGTCCGCATGACAGCACGTCAAACCCAGAACATCTTTTTGCTTTTGTTGCATCTGGTAAATCTAAGCAGGAACATCATTTGACCACTAGATGTCGTTACACACTTGTGAAACTGAAGAGCTGAGCACACTTTATAAAGACTACCATGACTGATGACAATGTAAATCATCATGACAAAATCACATTTGGGCATGTTATAATGTTCCTAAATGTTTACTCTCTCAAAAACCAGAGAAAAGGCTGGAAATGACATGAGTTGGTTTCAGCAGCTTTTACTCCAAATAACATGAGTTTTGAATCATTTCACAGGGTTCTGTGGAGTCTTATTATATATGTCATGAATGAGAACCACCTCTGTGTAGTAGCTGTCATAAGCGTAGCCGGATCCACTGGAGTAGAAGTCACACATGTCCTCCTGCAGTGGTCTTATGTCCTGTGTGTTGGAAAAATCAGAGGGATTTGTTAAATGCACTCATCATTCAGCTTATGTGGGATTTAACCACATGTAAAAATAATGCACCATGATTTAAGTACATGCTTTTTAACTTGTGTCTCCATCCTCCTGCTATATCTGTGTCACTGCACATGCTCTCAAACTGCACCTTCCATCTTCTACAACAGGAGGGTCACTGTACCAATCTCAGCTGACATAGGTGGGGTACACCATGGACAGTTTGCCAGTCCATCGCAACCATCTATGGTCAATTTAGAGTGACCAATTTACCTAATCCCCATATTGCATGTTTGTGGACGGTGGGAGGAAGCCAGCAAACATGCAAACTTCATGCAGAAAGGCATGGAGTTTGTTCCAACCGGGGCTTGAACCCAGGTTTTCTTGCTGCAAAGGCAAGAGCACTAACCACTACACCAACCGTGTGGACCTTCTGCACCTTCAAACTCCGAAATCCTCTTGCACTAAACCTCACCAGCATTTATATAGAATGAAAGGTAAAAAAAAGATTTTCATCGTCAGATGCTGAAAGGTGCAATAAATGTGAATTTTACTGTCCAGTGAGCCCAAACAGAATATATCTGCAGAGGCTTGATAGCACTGTTGATCAATATCAGCGACTGTGAGCCGCAGATGCTGAGAGGTCTAACTCTCTCCAGCTAATGGTCTAATGTGTCAAAACATGCACAACATACAGTGAGGAGGCATTTCTGACCTTTTCCATATCAACAAACGCAGATATCTGCACAAATATTATTCCACATAGTTTATACTGGGGATGGCAGTATAGTCTTTTGCCTCATATAAACAACTTAGCTATTACTAAGACACACTTTATGTACTAATGCATTTACCACCTAACTATAAGCAGCCATTTAAAAAACAACAAAAAACAACAACCTGTGTGATAGATATTCTCTTTACATCATGTTGCCTTTGTTTAGTGAAGCATTTATGTCATATGTAGAGTTTTTGTGGATCATCCCTCATGTTATGTATCCAATTCAGTGATTTTGACTAGTATCAGATCAGTAGCGACACTGAGGAGTGTATCAGCTCTGCCCTATTTTATATGGTATAAAAAGTTACAGTGCCCTCCGAAAGTATTGGAACAGTGAGGCCAGTGAGGTCTGTTGTATTAATGATGAAAGCCACAGTTATCATTTCTTAAAATTCTTAAATTTGAATCTAAAATACAGTAGAGGAGAATAAGTGGACCTGGAAGGAAAAATAGAGTAACTTACAAGAAAGTGATGTTACATACAGGTTAAAGTACTGTGAAACAGTACATTTCTTTTCTCAAAGTCAAATATTATATCTACTACACTTTTATATAATAATAATTTCTTACCACACATTACGGATTATGTATTATATGTACAGTATATATGTTTCATTTAATTGCGTTTTTCACTCTAACCTTGTGCCCTTTGCTTTTATTTGTTCTAGGATTGTTTTAGCTTAAAACTGTCTTTGTTTTTTTCAATATTAAATTTGGATTTTTCTTGCACTCTGACTTGTCCTGTATTTTGATCCAACATCACAACCTTGACATAAACAGTATAATAAGAAATGGAATATCAATTACTTTCTGATGGATTCTGACAATACACACCTACAGTATTTAGATCTCTTGTTAATAGGTACCTGAAACAAATGCCTGACCATGTGTACAGGTCATAGTTCTCCAAGTTCCCTTGGTCATATTTAAAATCACATTACATTAAATTACATCACATTCATTTAGAAATGTGTTCATTTATCTTGTGTTGTACTATGTGCAGTGACTGTATGTTATAGCACAGCAATGGTCCCTTTTTTCACTGTTCTTTCTCGTCACTGTGTCTTGTAATTATTTACAAAATACAACATTTGAGAACAAATAGAACTATATTTTGGTACCTTGTTCACATAATTAATTTGACCTGTAAAGCACAGACTATTTTTTAACCAAATACTGTGTCTTTATACATCAAATCAGACATCACGCAGATTATCTGTAAAATTAAATCAACTTTTAAAAAAACTGTATTTCTACTCATCTTTGTTTGTTGCATACTTGCTATGAATTGGTTTTCTGTCATAACACAAGAGTTATTGGTAACTTGTTCACTTTTAATCAGCCGTGTTTACAGCTCTTAAGCTAGCGGCTCAGTGCAGGTCAACACTGCGATGAGTTCTTCTGGTCTTTTACCTGCTCACTGTCTGATAACATCAGCAAAGTGAGCATGTGTTATTAAATGTGTGTGTTTCAGATATTACTCATATTGTGGGGACCTAAATCTGTTTACACAGTCACATTATGGGGACTTTATCACAGTGGCACCATTCAATTTTGATTCAGTATCACTTATTCTAGCTACCTTAAGGGACAAAAAGGTTGGTTGTTAATAAATAATTGTCACACACATACACACATATACTGTATATACATTTACTACCACATGCACTGTTACACCAGTAACTTCTGAGGTCATGGAAACCAGACTATGTGCAATATGTGTGTGTATTTTTGCCACTACACATGAAAGTGCATGCAAAACTTACAATGAATTCTGAGGCGATGATCCCATCTACAATGGAGCAGAGGAAAGACACGATGACTCCGATACTGATGAAGATGATCGCTGCAATGAGCTTCAAGAGAAAAGGCAGAGGATGAAGAGAATGTAGGAAATAAGAAGAAGTTAGCAAAAAAATTCATGAAATGATCAACTTGTGTTTTGTTATTTTATTCAGATTCAGACTTTATTGTGACATTATGGTGACTTGTCTTCCTTACATTCTATGGTTATAGTTTGAATGAGCAAAAAAAGAACAGAACTTTTATCACAGTTCATTTTGATATTGTATAAAAGTAACTTCATTGTTTTTTGTGCACTACATATTCATTTACATCTTTCAGATAGAACTTATATTACATAATATGTTGCAAATTGTATCACATGAAGGTAAAATGCTAATTTTAAGTCAAAGCCCGTGTAAGTATCTCTGCTGGGGTGTGTCCTTCTCTGCAGTGTCAGGACTGCAAAACGATAAAGGAAATGTACGGCTGCTTGTTCTGCCAACACAGAGGTGCTTTGTGGGTAAATTATAGGCAAGAAGGTAAGAGAGGACAGAGGGAAGGCCTTCCGTAACAGCAAGGTCAATCTAATTTGACCAAGTGAAACACAAACGTGGATGCACACACACAGGTTTGCACAGCTATTTTTCTTGGCATACTGCATTGACTTTAAATCATTTGGACAGCCTATCTCCAACCATAACCATAACCAGTCAATGACTACACATAACTCAAAATCTTGGCCCTAAACTTAACCAATTCCTCAGAAATTAGGTTCTGCCTCATTAGGACCAAGTTTTGGTCTCTGCAAAGAATGCTGGTCCTAACAAGGTCAGTGTTTATGACAGAAAAAAAGGTAACAAGAGGTAACACATACAATAACACACACATAAAGAAAAAACAGCTCTATAAATTAAGCCTGAGAAGCTGATCACCGAGCAATGATCACTACAATAACATTTGAACAATGTGCAATACATTATACTTGTTTCTTCTATCGAACTAATGTAAGGCATATCACACACAAACACACACACACACACACACACACAGCAGTGGAGCACATACAGCTGACTGATCACTGATGTCTGACCATAAACTTTATAACTGAACACAGTTTCCTGTCTGTTATACGCGGTGGTGTAGGGGTTAGCACTCTTGCCTTGCAGCGAGAAGACCCGGGTTCGAGCCCCGGTTTAAATTGACCATAGGTGTGAGTGTGATAGTGAATGGTTGTTTGTCTCTATGTCTCTATGTGTGTGGCCCTGGGATGGACTGTATATTGTTTATGAAAATAACATCATGGATGGGGAAGTGGGAATGAAACACAAGAAATAATGTCAAGTAAGAATCAAGTGTTTTTTTCTAAGTAGGTTTTATCTGCCACTGGTCCAGACTCTCCACTTCATTAGTGCTTTAAATGACTCTGATTTTATAGACAGCAAGTGGGAGATGAGGCCAGCAGCAGAGACAATAGTGCCTGACAACTGCATTACTTCACATTAGCAGCAGCTGCCAGCACATAAAACACCTCAACACACTCTGTCGCACAAATGCCCAAACCTCCCCCAATACAACTGAGATAGGAAGGGAAATCAAATACAGTAAAAAACTGAAGACACAGTCATACTCAGGAGTCCAGTCAGTCAGGAAATATTACAAAGACAGAAGTCCATTCATTTCATTATTTTCATTTTATCCTACTTTATACTTTATTTATAGTCTAATGAATTTATGAGAGAAATGATATACTTCCATTTGTATATCGCTATACCAGCTAGTTTTACTGCTTACTTTTCTGCTTGTTCATTCAAAAAAATATGAAATATAATTTTCCAAACATGTTTAAACTGACTGCTCACAAAAACGGGTTACAGATTTATTTAGGAAACATTAAGAAAATAAAACTTTTTCAGTAACCCTTTATTTTACAGCACTAATTACCAGGTATTTACTAAGAAACTAGATGGTAACAAAACATAGTTAATAGGAAAGTTCCAAAATAACTTTATGTAATTACTAAGTTAGTACCTAGTAATAACATGGAAACATACTAGGAAACTAGATGGTAATACAATCTATGTATTAAGAAAGTACCCATACAGTACACCATACAGTACTATGTTATTACTTAGTAAGTACATGAAAAACTACCAAGAAACTAGATACTAGTAATACAATCTATGTACTAAGAAAGTACCCATCGGAAAGCATAGTAAGTACTAAGTTATTACTTAGTAATAGGGGGTGGAGTGGCTCAGTGGTTAAGACCTGTGTGCAAAACACTTCATGGTCGCAAGTTCAACTCCACCCCTTTGGATAAAAGTGTCTGCTAAATGACATATAATGTAATGTAATTACTTAGTAAGCACATTACAACCTTCAAGGAAACTAGATGGTAATACAATCTACGTACAGAGAAAGAACCCATATGGAACGGATGTAAGTACTAAGTTATAACATAGTAAGTACATGATTTGAACAAAAGTTCAAAATGCAGAACGGAGATGAAGCAACTCTCTGGCTCCGCCAACTTTGAACTTTGATGCTAATCATTGTGAAAGTGAGCCAAACCCAGAAGAATCTGCAAAACTCTAACTGTAAGTTGAAATATTGTAATAATATCGGTACAACTGTGTACTTTCTGAGTAATCCTCTGCCAAAATCCTGCATGCATAATATGAAATACTTTTACTGTGTACTTTTTGAGTAATATTAATAATTAATAATAATATATAATAGTGTGTGGATCTTGGACTACTTATGGAAAATAAGCTTTTTATTCCATGTCAAAGTTGGACAAAATTGACTTAATCATGTCCTCTGTAAAGAATTTTGGCAGAGGATTACTCAAAAAGTACACAGTTAAAGTATTTCATATTATTCATGCAGGTAGTCTAGGAAGTACTACGTTCAATAGTGTGTGAATCATTGACTACTTATGGAAAATAAGCTTTTTTATTCCATATCAAAGATGGACAAAATTGACTTAATCATGTCCTCTGTTAAGGATTTTGGCAGAGGATTACTCAAAAAGTACACAGTAAAAGTACTTCATACTATGAATGTATGTCGTCTGGGAAGTACTAAGTTCAATAGTGTGTGAATCATGGACTACTTATGTAAAATAAGCTTTTTATTCCATGTTGAAGTAGGGAGAAATAGACTTAATCTTGTCCTATGTTAAGGATTTTGACAGAGGATTACTCAAAACGTACACAGTAAAAGTATTTCATATTATTCATGCAGGTAGTATGGGAAGTACTAAGTTCTATAGTGTGTGAATCATTGACTACTTACGGAAAATAAGCTTTTTATTCCATATCAAAGATGAACAAAATTGACTAAATCATGTCCTCTGTTAAGGATTTTGGCAGAGGATTACTCAAAAAGTACACAGTAAAAGTACTTCATACTATGAATGTATGTCGTCTGGGAAGTACTAAGTTCAATAGTGTGTGAATCATTGACTACTTATGTAAAATAAGCTTTTTATTCCATGTTGAAGTATGGCGAAATAGACTTAATCTTGTTCTCTGTTAAGGATTTTGACAGAGGATTACTCAAAACGTACACAGTAAAAGTATTTCATATTATTCATGCAGGTAGTATGGGAAGTACTAAGTTCTATAGTGTGTGAATCATTGACTACTTACGGAAAATAAGCTTTTTATTCCATATCAAAGATGAACAAAATTGACTAAATCATGTCCTCTGTTAAGGATTTTGGCAGAGGATTACTCAAAAAGTACACAGTAAAAGTACTTCATACTATGAATGTATGTCGTCTGGGAAGTACTAAGTTCAAAAGTGTGTGAATCATGGACTACTTATGGAAAATAAGCTTTTTATTCCATGTCGAAGTAGGGCGAAATAGACTTAATCTTGTCCTCTGTTAAGGATTTCGACAGAGGATTACTCAAAAAGTACACAGTAAAGGTATTTCATATTATTCATGCAGGTAGTCGGGGAAGTACTAAGTTCTATAGTGTGTGAATCATGGACTACTTATGTAAATTAAGCTTTTTATTCCATGTTGAAGTAGGGCGAAATAGACTTAATCTTGTCCTCTGTTAAGGATTTTGACAGAGGATTACTCAAAAAGTACACAGTAAAAGTACTTCATACTATGCTTGCAGATAGTCTGGGAAGTATTTAGTTCACTACTTTCTAGCTGGATACTACTCAGTCCAGCAGTATGAATCTTGAACTCCTCACAGTCACTCCCAGCTCTTCAGTGCCGTTTCATTACGATTACCGTAAACGTTAGTAGATTCGCGCACTAGAAAAAAACGTGCGGCTGATTTGACCAGGCATACGCGAACCACGGCTGGCTTGACCGCAGTGAACTAGAAAGGCAGACAGAAACGACTGAGGCCCCTATAGAAACAAGCAAACGACTGCAAATTGTTTCTTGAGTCGCGTCAAGACTTGTTTGAAAAAATCCAAGAAATTAAAAAAGGAGGACAGCTACTGCCGATTTCTTACAAGTTCTGTTAAAGTTTTTGTGAGAAAACTGTTCTTTGAAATTATTGTTTTAGTTTGCACGTCCATGTAGGTGGATTGTTTTTTGTTTTCGAGTCTCTTCCCCCTGTATTCACAGGCCAGTGAAGCTTGAATGTCAGTTTATTAGGTAAAATTAAATTAAATGTATTTGGTATTCAGTTACATAAAAAGAACATCTGTGAACAAGGGGTGATTTAATAAAGAAGTGTAAATGTTAAAGAAGACTGATGGTTTAATAAATCCAACCATTTTAAGGTTGCCATTTCTAAGGTATATACATGTACGTATTGTGGTGTTTATTGGTAAGTATCATATATATGTGGGGTAATAACTTAGTACTCATTTATTAACATTTAATAAATTAAACATTTATTTGGGTACCTTCCTAAAGAGGATATTTTTACCATAGCTTCCTAGTATGTCTCCATGTACCTAATAGGTAATAGCTTTGAACTTCCTATCCTATTAATATGGGTACTTTACTTATACATCCACCTAAAGGTTGTATACTTGGTAAGAAAGTATTTATAGGGAAATATGCACTGCTTTATTTTACAGTCCTAGTACACAAAAAGTGATATTATAGTACCGGAAAAAAACATGGCACTTAGACAGTTCATTAAGCACCCATGACACATCATCAAGCCGGAACAGAATACTTCCGGATTGGCAGTAAATGCTATTTAAAGGTGAGTAACTGGAACTCAACAATGTATTGTAGATACTTACTAGGTAATAACTTAGTACTAACTGTCCTTTACTATGATACTTTCTTAAA
Organism: Solea solea; assembly: GCF_958295425.1. Classification (NCBI taxonomy): domain Eukaryota; kingdom Metazoa; phylum Chordata; class Actinopteri; order Pleuronectiformes; family Soleidae; genus Solea; species Solea solea. The sequence continues at coordinate 8,118,901 of NC_081138.1, forward strand.
ATGTGTATTGTATTACCATTTCATTTCCTAGTACGTTTCCATGTACTTACTTGGTAATAACTTTGTACTGTAATCTTTCTTTCTGGTACTTTGTTAATATGTATATTGAAATACAATCTACTTTTCTAGTATGTTTCCATGTACTTAGTATGTTATAACTTAGTACTTACTTTCCGTATGGGTACTTTCTTAGTAAATAAATTGTATTACATCTAGTTTCTTGGTAGTTTTTCATGTACTTACTAACTACATCTTGTTACCATCTAGTTTCGTAGTAAATACCAGGTAATTATTGGACAAATAAAATAAAGGGTTACCTCCCACAGTTTTAACATCTCACCATCCCCAAATAAACCCCAGGACCAATATATGTATTTTGGAAACCCAAGCAAATCCAGTTGGCTATTTTATAAACAAATCCTAAAGATACTAAGAGCTAGATCAGGGGTGACCAGAGGACCACACTGACATAAATTAAGCAACCGAAGGGCCTCAAATACATGTTTTTAAAGAAATAATAATCATTAAGCCCATCTTTATATGCAACATGCAGGACACAGTTAGCTTTGATATGTCACCTCATGTATACATTTCCTTTCCTTTGGCTATTTCAAAATAAAAGTCTGGCAGTGTTGCACTAGTTAAATGCTTAAACTGAAATATGAGGTCTGTATTTACAGTCTCTTTGTATAGTTCTCTCCAGAGCTCTAATCTAAGCACAAACAGAGACACTAGGTGCAATGGGGTTGTATTTTTTTGTCTGAATTATGTGTGTTTTGGGCATAAATGATCTTAAGTTAGCTGTTAGCTTCTCTACACTGGCTCCCTGTACAGTTTAAAATTAAATTTAAAATCCTCCTCCTCACGTCCAAAGCATGCCCCTTTATACCTGGAAGACCTAGTCTTACCTTATCACCCTAACAGATCTCTTAGGTCCCAAAATACAGGCTTACTTGTGGTTCCCAGTGTCTGTAAGAGCAGAATGGGAGACAGAGCCTTCAGTTACCAGGCTCCTCTCCTGTAGAGCTCCCAATGACTCGCTCTGTATTTAAAGTTAGACTTAAAACTTTCCTTTTTGATAAAGCTTGTAATTAGAGCTGGCTCAGGGAAACCTGGACCATCTTTTAGTTATGCTGCCATAGACCTAGAATGCTGGGGGAATTTGCTGTGGTGCATGCACACTCAGGGTATGAATATGACTTTCTATATGTCATTAACCTTGTTCTTTCTCTCCCAACTTTGTGTCTTTCCTTCCTTTCCTCTCGCTCTCTGTATGTCCTCGTCTTGCAGGTTGCAGGATCCAGATCCAGTATCAAAGCTATTATTATCATACATATCATCACCAGTATTATTATTATTATTGTTTATAATTAAAAGTCGATATCAGTATAATTTTTTATCAGCAGTCTGTTATTATATAACTGTATAATAATTAATATATTTTACATTGTAGTTCTATAAACATGTCATCACTGACTCAGAACTGTACTGTATAAACTTGTCACTTCATACAGTTGTTGTGTATCTGCTCATGGTCTCTCTCTCTCACTTCTGTCTCTACCTCATCACCCTCTTGTCCTTTCTGTCCCACATTTCTGTCCCCCACCTCTCCTCTGTCCCCCATTTTTCATTTCACCCCAACCGGTCGAGGCAGATGGTGTCATGTCCCGTTCTGCCCTATAAGTTATGTTATTTGTTTTTCTATTCATTCATTGGTTCCTGTTTTATTTTGGTACTCATGTCTTGTCTCATTTCAGATCCACTTCCTGTCAAGTTTCCCTCCTGTGTGATTACTGGCCCCGCCCTAATGTGTTGCACCTGTTTCTCATGGACACAGTTTATTTAGTGTCTGCCTTCCCCTCCTTCAGAGCCAGATTGTCTTTGCCCTCGTGTGAGATTTTTGGAAGGGTTTTCACTGTCAACAACGAACATTACTATAAAGCTCCGTTAAGGTATGGGGAGCTCCTTTATAATGATATATAGTTGCTTTACAAGGATAGTTCAGGTCATTTGAATTGTGGTTGTATAATGACACATGACTAGATAGCCATCATTATGAGAAAACTACAACCAGCATGTTAGTTGACATGTTTTCCATAACTCTGCATGCATCATCCAGACCATTAGTCTGATTGTTTGTACATCTAATTCTGTCTATCCAGTTTCTGTTGATCACTTGAAAGTGAGATGCACCCTTTCCAGACTGCAATCTGGGCTACTACTGCCCTAGAGTCCATCCAATCTTCAATTTAGCTTATGCTGCTCGACTGCTGCCTCATTTGATAAGTTTGTTTCTTCAGTAAACCCAATTGAAAGATTTCAAACAGCAAAGTCATAAATTGAGGCATTTGAACTTACTGATGGAGGCATCGTGGATCAACAAATCATGTGTGCCGTGATGCAAAGCAATTGATTTGTTATATGGTATTTTTTGGTTCTACTTTGTCAAAACATAATTACATTTTTCTGTAAGGCACATCTAGCATTATTATACTTGACCTAATTTCACTTGACTTTGGTGTGAAAGAGTGAACAGTTTACAAAGAGACCCAAACTTGTTTCAAGTCAAAAAAGTCTAACGGTGACATAAAGCACAACATATAATTAAAACTTCATAGACTTATCTGGTTAAGATTGTATTCAGTGGGTAATTTGCTAAGAGGTTAAAATCTATTTTAGCCATGTTTTAAATGAAGACCATGCATGCCTATCTTTTGCTGGTTCTCAGTGCAGTGGGCCAGCAGGAGCATACACATCTCAGACAGTGCTGACTGAAAACAGAACTATTCCTTATAAGGCTTCAACTTAAGTCAAGCAAATTCAGTCACCTACAGCTAACTACAGATGATGCCAATCTTTTCAGGATACAAACGCAAATGAAAAAGAAATATAATAAAAGGTTTAGACAAATAAAGAACACATCAGCCTTTACAGCCTTTGCAAAGATACCTCACAAGTCGCTGAGCGGTGCATGGTCAGCTCCTGGTTAGTGGTCCAGTGAGCAATCATGACAGCTAGACGGATGAATAATAAGAACTGATCATCTCATGTCCTGTTGGGTAAAATATGGGCTTTCAAAGGTTCACTGTTCTGCTCTCTGAGCTGCAAGGTGAAGTAAAGGACAACGGTCTGTGTGACATAGAGATAGCAACTTCACAGTGGAGGCTGCTGGAGCAAAAAGCTGGAATTAAAAAAGAGTCATAAAGAAAAGAGTGAATCAGGGCAGAGAAGCCTGAGAAGAGGGAGGAGAGAGGGTGATTTTCCACCTGATTGGTTTTCCCATTGTTTTTTTTAAACAATTAAAAGCTCAGTGTATGTGTATTTTTCATTGAGCTGCTCTACATTTATTATGCCATGACATAAACGTTTATGTTGAATAATCCAGGTGGTCATGACATGCAAATCTACAAATTAAACCTCTCCCAGAAAATGTTTAAATATATAATATGTGACATATAAATAAATACATATTAATGTTATATATTTAGGTAAGTATTGTACTTACAATAGCCCAAATGTTTCCAACACTTTTTAAATCTTAAGAGTAAGTCAGTGCCATTCTGTTGCAATGATGTTGCCCACTCCAACTTAAAAGTATATTCTATCCTGTATTATGTTTTCTCCACTTAAGAGTCAAACAGCTTTTCTCTTTGGCAGCAGGAAATCAGCTTGCCACTTCTCTCATCATCTGTTGTTCCACCACTATCAAACCATCCATCTATACTTCACAAGGTAAGAAGACAAAGGTGCTTTGAGTTTGAGGGAGCAGTAGAAGCTTCAGAACTCTCAAATGTCCATGGCATTGTGGTCCATGCTTGGTTGTTATTTTATGAGTGACCTGGCTCTGCCAGCTGGAGCTCATGTTACAGCACTGAGTCTCAGACACAGAAGGGAAGAGAACACCTATGTCAGAGCCAAAGGACAGGACACGCAAGCAGTGGAGGTGTGGCAACAGTCACACCATTAAAGTTTAAAACACAAAGAACTGAGGGTCATGCCAGAGAAGAGGACAGATGCAGTTACAGCTAAATGTTCATCGACCAAGCAAAACTGTACAAATGCCCAGGAGCCCTAAAAGCCCCAGGTATTGTACCAAAAAAGTAGTAAAATATCAATGCTGTCAGGTCCTGCACCCTCCAGCTTAAGGTTCTGGCCTTTAAGAGGAATGAGTTCCAAGTATATACTGAACTCCTCAAAGTAATCTATGTTGCTTTACCCACCCAGCATTTTCATTACAAGTAAAATAACTATAATTATTTTCTTTCGTAATTGGAAATAAAATCATAGAGTCAAGGTTGAAATGGTTTGGTCATGTGCAGAGGAGGGATAGTGATTATATTGGACAAAGGATGTTGAAGATGGAGCTGACAGGCAGAAGGAAAAGAGGAAGACCACAGAGAAGGTTCATGGATATTGTGAAAGAGGATATGAGGATAGTTGATGTGACAGAAGAGGACACAAAGAGATGACAAGATGATGGCAGATGATTCACTGTGGCAAGGCCCTTAGGGAAGAAGCCAAAACAAGAAGTCTGTGAAGGTTTTCAATCATCCAGATCATTGCACCTTAAGGAGTTAGCTGGACGCATCTTGCTTGACTTAAACTGAAGATATTTCACCTCTTATCCAAGAGGCATCCAGGTATTTAGCGTCTGTAGAACTCAGGACAGTATTGTAGGAGGCTGATTGGTGTTTTAGACCAGAGGTCCCCAGAGTCTAAAAGATCTTTTAGTTTGGAAAAAAGGCTTGTCTATGTCACGTGATATGGTATGTCAAAAATTTAGCTTACAAGCTAGCAAAAACGATTGTCTTTGGAGAGCTTCTTTGGAAAGGGAAAAGGCCCAAGGAGGAGACAGAAGAAGAAGAGCCTCCAACTTCAAAGAAAAAGTTGCATTAAATAGGCAATTTCAGGATTCCTAGTTAAAATACAGGTTTATCACTACAGGTGATTCTCACGCACCAAGACCTAGACCACCTCTTCTGTTGGCTGATGGTTTCTCCAGGTTCATATACTGTATATGTGGATTCTTTCAAACCTCTTGCAGTCCAACTGTCATCCTCAGCCCGAATGCAAACATTCTCATCAAAAGAGCGTCCTTTGTCCACCAGATGTAGGTAGACTGAGTCGAAGGAGCTACTATTCTCCCCCTCCTCCCCTTGACAGTCTAGTAAAGCACAGGTTACAAACTGCTGACATTTTGACACAGCCGCTTATTGCTGCTGCTCAGCTCACTTGAAGATACTTAAAGTGGTATTGTGAGAGATTCCAGCCCCTGTGTTCTCATCTTGAACCAGGTGTCGTCCAGTATGGGAGATTAATTAAAGTGATTGATAATTATTTTGGCTCTCCAGTAATGGTTCACTGTAACAAATTGAATGCACTGTTATTCATGAATAGAGTTTAATACTGTAAATGTAGATGTAGTTGTGGAATACAATTTTAACAGCAACCTACTGCAACAATGATGGTATATCTGTATCAGAATCAGTCAAGTCTGATAATGAGTCTGTCCACTACTCATCTGAGGAGAAATCCTGATCTTTCAAGCCACAAAACACAATGCTGAAATTAGCTTTCAATTCGGCACTTAAGGTGAAAGTTAAGGGAAAATGAACTTAATGTGCAGTGTGACTGTTTGTCCACTGATTGTCTGTTTTTTGTGACACTTCTTGATGTGAAAAACGTTTTAGACATTTTAGGTAAGACATTAACTTTGCCTGACACCCACTATTGTATTTGTGAAACTTTTATTTTATTTGTGAAAATGCTAAAGGGGAGATTTCCCCGTTTTTATACCTAGACCTTAGGTATAAGGTCCTGATCAAAAACAACTGTACCTAGCCTTCTCAAATCTGGCCTAGATTATCCTACAGACCCTGAGGACTCATAAAAACACAGTCTCTGATTTGTGAAACCTTAAACCAGTTAATCAGTTAATGACTAACCCTAACCTAACCACAATTCAAATCTTAGCTCTAAACTTAACCAGTTCCTCAGAAATGAGGTTCTGCCTAATTAGGACCAGGTTTTGGTCTTCATGAGGACTACTGGTGCTGACAAAGTCAGTGTTTATGATGAAGAAGATGTAACAAAACACACACACACACCCGCACATGTGTGCTCATCTTTCCACATGTGTGAACAGCACGAAAAAGGTGAGCAGACACATGACACCCTGAACACCACATGGAAAATTAACTAGACACACTGACATGTTACTTCTCAGTAAGTAGTTAGCTTTTATTATTGTGACTTCACAGATATGCCATATTTTACCATGACTTTACAATATTTTCCTTCATGAATACTGTAGTTTACTGTTACTTCGCAGTAGTTATGTCATACAGTATATAACATAAATATATTACATAATTTAACAGTTATTTTTATTCTAACTCTAAATTTCCACCATTTATTACTGTGATTTAGCTGTTTGTTTTACTGTATGAATACTGTGTTTTATTGCAACTTCACAGTAATTATGTCACACAGAATGTAACTGTGATCTAGCAATATCGTCCAGTAAAAATATGGTTTTCTTACTGTGCATTCAGTTATGCCATATTACTATGATTTAGCATTTCTCTGTTGAAATACTTAATTTAATTGTTAGAAATAACACTGATGAGTTTCCTCTTATACCCTCACCTACACAAAAATACAGTATTATAAAGTCAAATATCACAGCTAAAGGCTGTATGAAACCCCTGTGGAATTTTGGAAATAATTTGGATTGTAGGACCGTAGCCATACAGGATGGAAATTCAGGATTTTTTTTTCTAACAGTTGTTAACCTTGCAAGACAGAGGACAGATTGTGATATGTCAGACAACTTCAAGCAATGTTAGATGTGTATAATCAAATGTTTCAGTGTGCATGCTAGTTCACTGTCACACTGTTGTGCTTTTCCTGCTAAAACGTGTCAAATGGCAACTGTTGCAAAACCGTAGCCATAATTAGGACAAATCCAGAGGTAACAAATGTGGACTGGCAGTCATCTGAAGTTTCGTGTCAGTGGTGTCTTCTTCAGGGAACTTAACACAGTTAGTCTCATGCTGGGTTTGATAAACTGAGAACTTGATAGCAGCCATACTGCTTAAATTACACAGAAGTTTCAGTTTCTCACTGGCACTTACGTTGCATTTGCATTTGTTATCCTAAACTAGTGGAGGGTTTGGGTCATCAGTTTTAAAGACTGATCAATGACCTTTTCAGAATGGTCGTCTTGTTATTCCTCTAAGTGTATCTACTCTAGAGACACAAATATGATTATATCTTAAGCCTTGTGTTGTACAGAGATTGGTATTTGTGTACCTCTGTCAGCAACTGGCCAATACTAATGTCGTTCCCTCATCCTGTCACTAAAATCAAGAGCCAATCACATTCACTTCCCTCAGCCACCAAGAACACATTACACTTCCATCATAAATGGATTTGCTCCTTGCTCATAGCAGAGCAATAGCTATTTTAAAGTCTGTAACATAATCCTATAATTTATGACGTATATATGTCCTGTTTTCCAGGAACACTAACTTGTTTTAGAATTGAATGTTAATAAAGCTTAAAAATAATAGTCACCTTGAGAGAAAACAGAGGTATATAGTTTTAAACAAACAATTGTATAAACACTTATATATATATATATATATATATATATATATATATATATATATATATTTATATTTGTATATAATATATATGTATATATATGTACAGTATATATGTATATGTGTCAGCCATATCACCTTTAAAACATTTTCCATTCACTCTCACACTCTCAGTCAATTTAGAGTGCCCAATTTACCTATAATCCCCGTATTATATAGTTCCTTGTATCTGAAAGTCAGCCCTGGGATGAAATCCTGCCTTTCTTTTAAATCAAAAAAGAGACTGGTTGCTGCCACTTTTACGTATGTTCTGGACTACAGATTGTACTACTATTGTATATATGCAAGCCTTGTCTCAAAGCTTACATGCTCTTGACAGTCTGTCATGGAGCTCTGAGGTTCATCACTGTACACTGCATCGGTATGATGGTCCTCCTTATCAATACGTAGACTCAGACACCTGCATATTCTCATTTACAAGGCAATCTTAGGTTTACATCCTTCTAACCTTTTTTCCTACATGAACCGAAATAATACTGGGACTTACAGTCTTCAGTCTCGGGATTTGTTCTTGCTTTCTGTCCCAAAAGTCAAAACTGAACTGGGAAAGAAAGCGTTTCGGTTTGCTGCTCCCTCTGCCTGGAACATGTTACAGAAAACTTTGAAACAAAATGAGTTGGTCTCATTGAACACTTTTAAGGGCAAATTGGATGACCTGGAGGCAGAAACATCTGGCTGTAGATGTTTTGCCTGAGGCTTTTATTATTGTAGCTGACCTTGAAATGTTTGCAGTTTTGGATGCTAAGGGATTTTAATGTTTGTGTCCACCTTGTGTTTGTGTGTATGTATGATTATGCTGCTGCCTGTCTTGGCCAGGACACTGTTGTAAAAGAGTGAGTCTTTTCCTGGTTAAATTAAGGTAAAATAAATAATAAAATAAAATATTGCATGTTTTTGGACTGTGAGAGGAAATTGGAGAACCCAGAGAAACTGTTGCACACACGGGGAGAACATGCAAACTCCATGCAGAAAGGCCTTTGTTCCGATAAGTTCTCGAACCTGTGTGTTCTTGCTAACCACTACACCAACCATGTGGCCACTTCTAAAACATGTTATTATCAAATACTATACTACTATTTCTCTAAATCAAATGAGGACACAGATGCTGTATTTTAACTTGTGCTGCTTTTGTAGCCTTTAGAGGAAATTCAGAACCCGTTTTTATGCACAGGGCCAGAGCCAGTGAGTGTTAAAACACACAGGGGAAAAATGAACAGACAATCAGAGAAAGGCAGGGAAAGAACATTTATATAGCATTTTCTGACAGTTAATGTGAAGAGACTCCAATATTATATTGAACCTTTTTTTTAAGTCATATTGAACTACAAATCTTTGGACGTCAAAACCATTTTTTATTTATATTTATATTCATTAGATTTTGTCATTTTAATTTGAGATGCTCATTCCTAAATGTGCATCTATATGAAGTAGTAGACATTAAATCAAAATTTAACCAAAGTGCAATGACAGCAGACTTATTAAAAGCATCTGTCCAAAGATGGTTTGGACAGAGACTAACTTTCCACCACATTTTTTTATGAGATAATCTCACTGCAACATCTTGTTCTGCAGTAATTTAATGTACATTACCTTTATTCATCAAGACTACGAAAGTGCTATATAAATACAGACCATTTACATTTACCATATTGCTGTCATAGGCAATTACATTTATATCAGTGTTGCTACATTAGCCCTATAATTAGGCCCGTTATTAATATAATGATTACTTTTCTCTCATAAACAACAACTGTTGGTCCAGTCTCTCTCTCCCTCTCTCCCTTCCTCTCTACGTTTCCACTTGTGCTTCTTTATCTACAGGGATTTGTTTATTCATCTACCTGCAGTGATTAGACAAGTTTCATCCCATAAAAGCTGCCATGTCAAACATTACTGTATGTGCCAACAACACAAACAGTTCCTGAGGTTGGATAATGTGGGGTGTCGGTGAAATGAGCACATTAAATCATGATTACAAAATGACTTTAAAAGTATGTTATAGACTCACCATGGGTTTGCGGTTTTCCACCAGGTGGATGCCAACAATGCCCAGGAAAGCTCCAAAACTCAGCTAGAGATACAGAGAGCAGAAATAGAAGGCTTTAGATCAGAAGTTTAAGTAGTGAGTGTTTAAAACGTTCTTTTTCTATTATTCGGGCAAAGAGACATAAAGGGTGAGACGGGAGATGCCTCACAGCGATGCCAGGGAAATATCCAGCTACGGGCACATTGTCAGTGCGAGTCGAGGAGATGATTCCCACAGTGAGCACCAGCACAGACAGAAACAGCAGAGATATGGACAACCACAGAGCAGTTGTCCTCCGACGCTGGTACTGATCTGAGGACAAACATGAGGGAGATAGATGAGAGAAGGAACACGTAAGTAAACCCGTTCTGTCTCATTCTGAGCTATGACATCTAAATCTCCATTTCTAACCTGCTTTTTGCTGAGGTTCAATGGAGTATTAGGGCCATACTGAAGAAAACATTTTTTAGAGTACAGTCGTAATATTATGAGAAAAAAAATCTTAATATCCTTTTTAAGCAAAATCTTAGGTGATCAGCTGCAACATGCAACAAAATGAGGAACATAGAGCATCTTGTAGGGCTGTATTTTGGTTTGGACTTTATAAATACAACAGCAATACATTAGCATCGGAATAAAGGTTTGCTGCTGGTAAAATCTGTGTGCTATTCAAAGAGGTTTTTACAGTTCCTCAAGAAACTATTTGATTAATAAATAACATGTCGGTTCCAGAAGGAGTAGAACTTTGGCATGCACTGCAACTCTGATGTCATCAGTACAACAACACAGGGCCCAACACTTGATGAACTGAAGCATTGCATTGCAGTTAATGGCGACATAGACAGATTCAGCTGTCACATCATGTGGATGTAGACATACACCAACAAAAAAGTGAAAAAAGTAATAATATTATGACCTTTTTTCTCATAATATTCCAACTTTACTCTCTAAAGATTCTTATAATATTACAACTTTATTCTCCGAAGCTCAAATATTTATTATTTTCTTTAGTATGGCCCTAATTCTCCATCGTCAAGCTGCACAGAGTGAAATATTTTTACTGACCTCATCTTTCATCTTTGACTTTTGTCTGATAAACAATTGAAAATGTATTCACATGGATTACCATTAATCCAAAAAACAAAATTTCAGGACTGAGGAGTGCTACTTTTAATGTGATAGATCTCAAGTTGTCTAAGGTACCATTAATGCAATTATCTAGCATGACATGTAGTCAGGGATTCCACCTTAGTCCTCAATAATAGACGTTTCTGGAAAGGTTTGCAGTAATTGCAACATTTTGCTCATAATCCAAATGTCTGAAGAAAAGGTAACATAGGTGGTTCCTCCCTGCTGCTGTTAGACTGTACAACCACCTCTATACTCTCAGTACAACAAATACACTATCATTTATGTTAATACACTTAATTATGCAATATCTTATACATATAATCCTTTACACCGTACATACTGTTTATGTCCATGTTTACACACATATTGCATGTATTATTCAGATTATTTTCTATATTTCTCATATTTCCTAGTATTTATAAAGCATTTTTACTTTATAGCTTTTATAGCTTTACTATTCTTTACCACTTTAACACTATGAATTCCCCATGTTATATTATTGCATAACAGGGTGACTGTATTGAACATCATTCATCATTAATGCATTCAGTGACACCTGAGCTTTTCCTACCATGACAGGTCAAAAGGTCTGCTGTGAAAAAACAACCTGTTAAACTAAACTAGAAAAAGAATTACCACTGGTAAGGTGTTATAAACTTTTATTTCATTTTATTATGACTTAATAAAACATTTACTAGTAAGTAATATTGTCAGATGTTAGCAATTCATTGTAAATAATTGCAGTATTGTCAGGTTGTAGAAATGCATCATTTCATCTATTTTGATTCAACAGGAAGCTTTAATAATTTCATAATAAAGGTATATAATAGACATGTTATACATTATAATAGTGAAAAAGTGCCAGGCTACAAAACAATTCAACATTATCATTATGAGTATTTAGCAGAGCCTCGTTCAAACTGTAGCCTACCTGCTGGATCCATTATTTCTGTTGTTGCTGCCGCTGGAGTTGTCTGTTGGCTCTCAGGCTGCTGCATGTCCACTCACTGGGTGATACGTTCGAAAATAAGTTATAATAATCAAAATAAAATATAATACTAATGAATGATTAAAAAAATCGAGCAGGCAGCTGAAGCGACGCTTTAAGTATTTTCTTGTCTTATTGATTTAAAACAAAAGTCTTCATCCTCCACGAAGAAAAGTCACAGTTTAATTATAAGTCAAACATATAGTAGATCAATAAATTATTTTACATCAGTTTTAGCACAGACGAGTTTGAGCTCACACAGGTGCAACTTCGTCTGCCTCATCATCCTCAGAGCGAGAGAGAGAGAGCGCGAGTGAGAGAGAGAGCGAGAGAGAGAGAGAGAGAGAGAGCGAGAGAGAGAGAGAGAGAGAGAGAGAAAGCGAGCCTTACATAAGTTAAAGACTGTTTTAAATGTGTTCACTAAAAGAGGCTTCTTATTATTTTATTAAATACACAGCTATACATACGTACTGTATATATGAAACAAGCTGCAGATGATGGGTTCGTGTTAGTTGACGTAGAGCAGAAATGTGTTTACGGCGCCCTCTATTCATGGTTGTATTATAAGAACTGGATAGAGCACCGCCCCTTTTGGCTCCGTGCATTACGACGAAGCTGGTCGCCCAGCGCGCACGTATGGATATGTATAGAAGCCCATTTCCGCCAGAAAAAAAGAGGTACAACTTAGCCTTCATAATAAAATAAAAGTAAGTCGAAATTATGAGATAAAAAAGCCATAATTACGAGATAAAAGTCATTATTGTGAGACACAAAGTCATAATTATGAGCTAAAAGGTCATAAATATGGGATAAAAAAAGTCGAAATTATGAAACAAAAAGTCGAAACTATTAGATAAAAAGTCATAATTATGAGATAAGACGATAATGGCCTTTTCTCCCTTTCTGTAACAAAGGGAATGGTTGTCATTGTTCATGTTGTGCACGGACGTCTTCGAGTGACGGACTGTCACTGGCGGAAATAGGCTTCCATAGACAAGACATTTGCCTGCAAAAACATTTCTGAATTTGGAGAAGTTACAGGGGAAATAGATTTTGGCAGACTGCTCCCGCAGCAGGGGATACAAATCCTGTCGGGGATAACTGGACACCTCCTCTGTGAAGTCGGGACTTTGTTCACAGAAGTAACGCTTCGCCTTCTGCGGGTTCCGTAGTTGTAGTAAACCAATGGCGTCCGACAGCGAAGAAGACTTCGTGGTTTATGGTTCGCCGTTGGAGCCGCTGGATGAAGGTACGCTTCACCTGCACCACAGCAAAGGCTGATGTTGGATTAGTGAATAATCGAGACGCGAATTTTCCAGCGGTCACAAGAAGCTAAGCGAACGACCAGGTAGCTAACAGCAGGTTCGGAGCTATTAGCATAGCCTGTCTGAACTGCTAAAGTATCTTTACTAGTTTCAGGGACGACATTATAAGACCTTTATGTATCGTGTTGCTTATTTGAATTTAAAATTAATAAAAAAAAATCCGTTATCAAGTTTAAAATTGACTTAAATACACTGTTAATTTGAATTTGAATCCTCTGCGGAGTTTACTTTTTTATTCAAATACAAAACTTTTTCTATATTCTATTAATACGGTAAACATAAAACGTATCAACATTTCGATGTTTCGCATTATTGACACTGTCAAACCATGTGATTATTATTTGTTATCAACACATTGTAAGCTTCTTCATTCTTATTTGTTATTGTAAATTGATCAACAAATATTCTTTCATTTGTCGTCTTTATGTTTGAATTGATGTTGAACTAGGAAATGCGGCCAATCTTTCGAAAGTCAGAAGATCAATATACGGATTGAATGACCATTTGCATTTTTCTGTTGATTGTTTTAGTGGTGAATCATTTCAACATCAGTGATATCTTGTCATCATGCATTAGTGTTGATCTGATCTAAAGTCTTTTTCAAAAATGCATGATGCATGAAATGTCTACATTTGTGACATGTTGTGTATGTTTGTGTGGAATAGATGAGCCACGGAAGAAGCCCATACCACTTCATGAGCAGACAGTGAAAGACGAGAAGGGAAGATACCAAAGGTTCCATGGTGCATTCACTGGAGGATTCTCAGCTGGATACTTCAACAGTGTTGGTTCTAAAGAAGGTGAGTCATGTCTTAGTTGACATATAATGGCAGTAATTGGATGTGTCGCAAGGCCAGTAGTTTGGAAATACTTTAAGATAAGCAATGACAAGTAGAGCAGACTGTAACCTGTGCTCTGCCATGCTGTCAAGAGGAGAAAAGTAGCTCCTTCAACACAAGTCATTTAATAAAACGTATGACGAAAAGGATTTGCCACTAAATATTAAATATTAATTTCAATTTAATTCAGGTCCATCTGTTAATATACTGTAATGCGACTAGAAATGTGGTGTTCCATTACAAATGAGGCTATCTTCTAAGTTCGATGTAAATACCTGGAAATAAAAGCTGAAATTATGATCTCTTGTCTTATTCATCTGTTAGAGTCAAACCCAAATGTTTAAAGTGAATGGCAAAAAATAGGGAATTGTCCTCACTCTTCCAATACTTTTGGATGAGACTGTAAATGTTTAAATAGTATGTAATGGTTGTTTTTCATAGTCAAAGTGAGGCAAATAACATTTCTTTTCAAGATAATTTTTTTTCTGTATGTATGGTATAATTACTTGGTGTTGGACAGCAAGTACTCTCGTACTCCGTCTGAAAAATGTGGTATCAGTGTATTACTAATATAATGCAATATATTATGTTGTATTATATTATAATGATATATACGGTATGTCAGTAGAGATAAACAGTTAAAATATAATGTTTATTGATTATTTTATTACCTCTGATCTTGTTGCCTCAGTGCTGGTGATGTTTATAGGATAAATAAATCAATGTTCTTCTCAGGACTCAAACCTGTAACTGTGTATTGCACGTGTGAGTTATTTTGTGTTTTTATTTTTAGGCTGGACCCCATCAACCTTTATTTCATCACGGCAACAGAAAGCTGAAAATCACAATGCAAGGCCAGAAGACTTCATGGATGAGGAGGTGAGAGAATGAGTTTAAAACTCTAGTCTCTAAGTCTATAAAAATGTTGAAAACATGGGCCTCATATATAAAAGAGTGCACAGCTTTCATACTGAAAGTACCCACAAACTTTAAAAAGTATGCACGCAAAGAAATTCTCAGATTTATAAAACCATGCATGCGCAGAGTCCTGTGCACATTTTCTTTATGCAATGAATAACATACAAATGACTCTAAAACGTCCTCTCTGAAGCATTCTTCCTGTACAGTGGCAAATGCAGCAGCAAAGAAGGAGGAAAGTAAAAACAACAGAAGGAAAACTGTGCGATCAATGCATTAATCTATGATGTAGAAATCGGAAAAAATATTTTATTTTTTGTTTGGAATTGGTGATAAACGCACAGTAACTAATGGCGCATTACTCGCTCTACTCGCCTCGCCACGGCATGGTTTAAGTAGCGTTTCCACTAGCCTTGTACCTGGTACCTCAGGTGAGGTTCCAAGTGTGCTTAAAAGTAGGTACTATGCGATGATTCGTCAGACTGACGGCCGCTGAGTCCCGTCACAGGAAGAGACCTCCCACACACAAATCAAGCCGAACAGCGGCGAACTGTAGATCACTTAAAACTACTTAACAATCCTAACAACGTGTGTTAATCTCCAACAACTACCAGGGAAACCTCTATATTTAACAGGAGACTTTTAAAGTGGAGTGGTGTATTTAGGGACAGCGCCGATGATCACGAGCCACAGACCGCTGCCGCTGTAGTCTGTGGAGTAGGAGGCTGTACTCACTCAGCCGTGCAGTGATGACTCCGCCCACGTTAAGGGCACTTTTTTGTAGTGGAGATGCAACCTAATCGTGCCGAGGCGAGTAGAGCCGGTGGAAATGTGCCATAAATGTCAGGGTCACAGTGACTGCGCTCATATTAATATTGATGCTTAAAAAACTGGCTGTGCATTGATTGTTGATTCTGTGGGTGTTTGTTTTCTGATATAAACATGTATGTTTAGACATGACTTATTGGTGTGAGATGAATTTACAGATCATTTCCACAATCTGAATTTTTCAGTGTCACATGTCATGATCCACTTACACACACACTACACACAGAATAAGCAGACAGAGGTCACTGAGTTACGCCATGTAAATATTCATTATTGTCACTGATTGTGTTGTGGAAGCTGGGGAGGGAGGAAGAGGGAGGCGGCTGTGATGAAGACGCCAGTGTGCCGGTGTCTCCAGCGGCTGACGTGCGAAGGCGCAACGGTGGCGGAATAACTTTTTTGCAATTATTTCATTATTGTATGAATGTTCTACTCGACGTTAAGTCCCATTTTCTTACAACAAATTATTCCTATAACTTTATTTTGGACTGTTTAAAGGATATACATATTATACCCTATTTCCCCAAGTTAAAATAGTTCCCTGGTGTCCTAATGAACATCTGTGACATGCTTTGCTCAAAATACCATAAGGATGAAGCACCACTAGCAGTTCAATAACCCTGCCAAAACCGCCCCTTTCAGAATGCTCGGTTTTGTGCCTGGTCCCTTTACATGCAAATGAGACACAGGCAAACACACACCAACTTCTTCCAGGGGGTTTCTGATTTGTTCTTTTTACTGCGCTTACTCAGCTCCTGTTCCCTCCACTCCATTCCTCTCCCCCTCCCTCCACTAGTTCTCTGACAATATCAACATGGCAGCGTGAGCGGAAAACAGCAAGAGTGCCGTCACAGGAAGAGACGTCCGACACAAGGATCAAGCCGAACAGTGCCGAACTGTAAATCAGTTAAAAACCCTTAGGGACAGCACTGCATAAACTGCCGCTATATGTGACTGTATCAGACTGTATCAGACTGAGTCTGTGCTCCGGTCATGGAGGACGTACTGAACAAATATTTTTTAATTAGGATGTGTCAGAATGGTCAGTTATGAGCTCTATTTGACCTTTTCTTAAAAATGTGTGTGTTTTGTGAAATTGTTTCACCGACATACAAACACACACATTTTCTTTATTTCACTGAAATACGGTCGCTGACTAAATACGGCGACCGCTGGCCGCAGTCTGATGCGAAGTGGTGCAAACACACGTTTGCTGACTTTATCTGGCACATTAGCTTCATGTATAAAATCCTCTGAGGCTGGAAGTTTGTGTAAAACACTGTGCTCCACTGAGCAGCCACGAACAGCACATGTATCCCTCCACGTTGACATAATACCGCTCTTCCTCCCTCGCCTGCACTCTCGCATTTTAAAGGGACAAGGTGGAGCTCTCGAAGTAAACTTACTGGTGGGGTGGTAACATTCGCGGGGAAATGTGCATGCTGCCGTCATAATTCAACATTGCGTGTTTTATCGCCTATACTTACACTAAGAGAGACCACAAAAAAAGGACTGAGTATTCTTTTTCCACACATTGGCGACTGGTAGGGCCTCCAGAGTCCCAAATATAAGTATTAAAATGATTAAAAAGTTGATTTTGCATAATATGTCCCCTTTAAAACATTGTGTTCATGTGCTCACTTCAGCAGCTCTGTGTCTATTTACATTGCTGTGTTAAATAAAGAAAATATTAATATGTGGAAAATTAATTTCAGTCATTTGCACTCAAACTTAGACTTATGGCACGTTTCCACCGCCTCGCCGCAGGAAAATGTTTGTCATTCTTTTATTAATTCTTTGGTTCATATGGTACGGTTTTAATAGGTGTGATTACTTGTGATTACTCCATAACTCATATCTTTAGTCAGAAAAGACCATACTACCTCCTCTTTAACATTGCAGTATCTCCACCTGACATCCTGACAAGAGATTGGGTAGTGTAGTGCAAATTCTCACGGCAGCTCGAGAGTTTGCGCTGCGATCTGCAAAGTTTCACGCCATGTACATTTTTATACATGCTGTTGTGTGCATGAAAGCAAGCGCATCCCCTGGTCTGAATGAGGGCCTTTCTGCCTGGAGTTTGTATCCGCTTTCCTCCGGCAGTCCAAAAACATGCAGTGGTTAACTGGACACTCTAAAATGACCATTGGTGTGAATATGAGAGTGAATGGTTGTTTGTCTCTGTGTGTTGGGCCTGCAATGGCCTGACGACCTGTCCGGGATGTACCCTATCACCCTTTCGCCCCATGTCAGCTGGGATTGACCCAACACTCATGTGGAGAATAAAGTAGTAGACAAACAGGAATAAGAGACATTAATATGGATTCTATGATTGTATTAGAGCTGAAACAATGAATCGATTAATCGATTGTTAATCAATTACTAAATTAATCGAGAACTATTTTGATAATCGATTAATTGGTTTGAAGCTTTTTTTCATGATTAAAACAAGATTTCCGATTGTTTAAGCTTCTTAAATGTGAGTATTTTCTTCATGTCTTTGCACTGGAAAACAAAGAAATCATTAAAAGTTAATCATTTTGATTTGTGCACAAAACAAGATATTTGAGAACATCATTATTTCCAGGTTTGAAGAACACCGATCAACATTTTCTGATATTTTATGGGCCAAATGATTAATGGATTAATCGAGAAAATAATTGACAGATTAATCTATTATGAAAATAATAGTTAGTTGCAGCTCTAGATTGTATCATGGCAAATATTTATTATATAAAACACATTTTCAAATGTTTATATTTATTAATATCCATCCATCCATCTTTACTCCTTTATCCTTCACATGAGGGTCGCAGAGGGTGCTGTGCCAATCTCAGCTGACATAGGGCGATAGACGGGTTACACCCTGGTAGTGTTGTTTTTGGTGGCCTGTTTTGGTTTTAGTCTAGTCTTTGTGTCAAACTGTCATTTTAGTTTTTATTAGTTTTCACTTTCATACTCTTTTTGCCTAGTCAAGTTGACTACGCTAGTGCAAGGACAAGAAATTATAACAGAATAAGCCACCCCCCTTCCTATATATTTTTCAAGTTATTTCATTTCAAATATTTAGAGGTTATTATGTCCAGTTTTCTTATGTATTGTATATGTATTGTTATGTGTGTAGCAGTGTAGCTCACAAAATAGTATCTGTACTCCAGTTTCTGTAAGAAGAAGTAGCACATACAGAGAGGTGTGGTTTCTCCTTTTGGCCACAAGGTGGAGTATCTGCTAAAGTGAGCGCTGCTCAGTAAACAAGGCAAGCACAAGTGTATGAGAACAGTTTCCTCCCGGTTCCATAGCGATACCGGTGCGCCACAGAAATGTATATTGTAATTTTTTAAGTGTGAGAAATACAATGTGTGGCGGGAGTGTGTGACAAAAGACTGAAAAGTGTGACTATCACGCTCAATGCGTGAGACTTGAGAGCCCTGTATATATTTCTTTGTTTTCTCCCCAGCTGCCTGGCCATAATCCCACCGCAGCTGCATCTAAATTATGCCGCGAGTGGGGATTCAGGAAGTGACGTCGCCTGGGCCAGCGCAGTGAGAAACACAGTTTAGGACTAAACATTATTTCGTCTTGGCTCGTTTTGGTCAATGAAAAGACATTTTAGCAGAGTTTTTATTTTCTAAACCACCATTTGCGCTTCGTCTCATTTTCGTAACCGTCACATTCGTTGACAGCAATATTTCGTCATAATTTTCGTTGACGAAGGCAACACTTCACCCTGGACAGACTGAAGACAGTGAAAAATAAATAAGGACAAAGGATAATATAGATAAAACAGTACAAACAGTATTTCTGAAGCTCCACCAAGTAAAGACTCACTGATGTTCTTCATTAAAATCTTGTTTTTGTTAATTTATTATTATTATTATTATTATTGTTGTTGTTGTTGTGCATCAGGACTTCAGCGAGCACGGCATTGCTCCCTCTCAAATCACCACCAGTCAGGAGTTCTCGTCCGGCTGCAGAGATGAGGTCAGAGAGAAGTCGAGAGCTGTCATTTCTCAGATGGCGCTGATTCCGGGAGACACTCTTCTGGAGGAGCTAATCACACCTGCCAGGTACTGTTTGCTGTCATCAAATGACAAATGACAACAAATGCACAATATGGAAATCTCTAAAAGAGCTGCTATTATCTATCTCACACACTGTGTCCTTTTTGGCACAGAAAAGCTTTGTTACTTCATTTTTTTGGCATAGATGTTAAGCAACATATTAACTAGGTGGCAGAACAGACCTTAGGGTACAATAGAACAAAAGTCATTTAAGAGTGCTTGGGCCCACTTTAAACTCAACAGACGAGACTCGATCAATACTTCCCATCTGACGGTTCTGAAAGCATTTTGTATCTCGTGCATCTGCGCAATATCATAGCGCATGATTTCTGAAAATATACTATACTATACTACGTTGATATCAGCACGATATCAACTGTTAGAACTGTGAGGAATATTTAGATGATTTGTCTCTGTGCATGTCCTCACACAGAGCGACACTGAACATAGGAGCTCAGCTTCGCGGCTGAGGCACAAGTAGTTTGCTGCGAGTGCGCCTGCAGTTATAAAACGAATCAATGATTGGTAGACTAGAACATTGAAATATACCAATTCTGATATGTTCATGTACTCAAGTTAGCTTACAGTTTTTATATGATATGTTTGTAGTCGAGCTGTGATATGCAAACTGTTGCTGGCAAACTTTGCATTTGACTTTTTTTATCGCATCTATTTTTGTAAAATGCTGCCACACTGCCGATGTCTTTGACATGGATGTTAGAGGAGGACTGACTGTAGCTCAAAATTAAATAAAACCACCGGATGTTCTGTAGTCCTTCTGTCTCCTGTGGGTTGGGCTAATCCAAAATACTGAAAACCAGGGGGGTGTTCTCTGAAGACATGCAGTGATCTGTGGAACAGGGGTGCTCTGAAAACACCCCCATTAGCACTTGGTGAAATCAAATGAACCAAAGACTGTATGAAATGAACACGGCAAAACTTATCAGAATTTGAGTCGAACCAGAACGTATCGACTGATTAATCGACCAGTCGACCGGGACTTACAGCCCTAGATAGCAGACAGCGAGGGGCGAGAATTGGACAGCACTGTGCATGCCAAAATAGTCTGTTCCAACTGAATGCTTGATGCATTATTTTGCGTCCATGTAACCGATGGAATCATAGATGTAAACACATGTAAACATAGCTACAGTCTCTGTGAATCTAAGAGCACTTAAATACAATTAAAAATTATTTAAAAAAAGACAAACAAATGGACATGCTGCCACCTTGGATGAACTGATCCATAAAAAATTTGAAACTAGTTATTTAGCATCCCCCAGGAACCTGTCTTGGGATGCCATGTGGTCTGCAGCTTTGCACAGATTAACTATTCTTGGTGTGTGATGTAAATCATGTGTGATCGGTGTCAGAAGCAAATATTGTTGTCATTATCTCACAACAGCAATCATGTAGACAGTGGAGGAGAGTGTGTGTCGCGTTCAAATGACGTTTTGTATCCTCTGGTCATCTCACTTGAACAATTGGCTATGTCCCCACCCCCACCCCATGATTTCCAGCACTACTGCTCCATCTCTTTTGTTTCAGAAGACAAATGCAGATGAAAGGAACACAGAGTATGGACACCCTATTTACCTCTGTTCTGAGTTGTGTTGGATTTTTAATCCAGGTCGTCCATCGGAGTGGAGCTGCTGAGGAGGATGGGATGGAAAGAGGGTCAGGGCATTGGGCCTCGCGTGAAGAGAAAACTTCGACAACGGCAAAAGGGTTTGTGGAAAAAAAAAAATAGTAATAATTATTTTAAATCAGCCGTTATTTTCACCTGTCTGGATGAACACAATGAATGAAAGATACTTTTTTCTTTTGTCCTCACACAAGGTGGAGCTAGAGTTAACAGCTGTGCTCGGCCTCATATTGGTTCAGAGGAGTCAGAGGTTGGTGGGGATAAAATTGCACCTGTACTTCAGCTCTTTGTCACTCACATCTTCATAACATAAGATGGCTTTATTGGTTCAGGTTAAACTGACTGATTAAACACCAATTTATTTTAATCACATAGCCTTGGTTGTATATTCTGGTGATTTTAGAAATGATAGTAAAAGTAAATACTTGACAGGACGATGACGATGAGGAATTTGCACCAGAGAACGTGACCTTTGCTCCGGTGGACGTGACACCAGTGGACTTCAGCCCTAGGTCAGGAGTTCAGGGTCTGGGGTACCGTGGTCTGAACCCAGGTCTGGCACTGCTGGGCCATGGAGCTGCTGAACACATAAATCTATTTAACCCTGAGTCTGAGACAAGGAGTAAACTGTTTGGAGATGCACAAAAAACATCTCGGAAGGGTAAAATCTCTGGACAGGTGGGATTTTTTTTTCTTTGTTATTAGCACTAACACTATATTATATATATGCATATTCTCTATATGCTGCTTTACATTCCATTTAATCTGCAGGCATTTGGGGTGGGCGCTCTGGAGGATAATGATGATGATGTCTATCATAAAGACTCCATGACAAGATATGACACAGTGCTGGGAGGGGAGGAGCCCGGGGATGGACTGTATGGCTGGACGGCACCGCAGCAGTACAACAAAAGAAGAGGTAACACTTCCTGGAAAGAGGGTCCTATAAAAGACCTGAAGGATCCAGGCTTGTTAGGGTTTTCAGAAGATTGATAAAAAATTAGAAATAAATGTTTTTTCTTATAAAAATCAGATACAAATTCCCATTTTTTGGATTGTGTCCTCAGTGTTGAGCCTTCGATGTTCAAAGTATGAGTATGAGTTACAGATTTAGTTGGCGGACACACAAAAAATATTGACGCTTATATTAACTGATGTTTAGATGTAAAATCACATCATTAATGTAAAGTTAACATGAAAGGAGCATACACCTGATTTTTTTTCCCAGGTGTGCCTAAAAAAGTGGCCGACTGGAGCAATAGTTTATCCTCAAAAGCTGTGCGCTTTATCAGCATGGTTTACTCATGAGTAACTACATCTGCTTCTATACTGCTGACTGTGGTTTGCTAGCTAGCTGAGATGTCTTTGTCTTGAACATGCATCTTCCCTCATAGACGCACACAACTACTACTACTACTACTACTTTATTTAAAGAAGAACAGAAAAAAGAGCAGACTCATGATGTGAGCAAGTGAATATCCACTATTGGTGCGTTCACATTTATTCTTTAGAACCACTGATGAACAGTAACTTTCACAGATCATCAGCTCTTGACTAGGACTCTAGTTTGAGTCCTGTCCTCAATTATTATAACACTCCAAAATCATTACCAGTTCAACAAAGAAACAATACATTTAACATAACTTTTAGCTCTGCAGTAGAAATGGTTGCGCAGCCTGTGATGTAATTTACTCCTTCATGTCTCTCTATAACAAAGCTCAAAGGTTATTGAAGGAAACAAACTTAATATTAGGAATATAACAAAAACAAATATTCTAACAAAGTTAAGACTATAGAAACCATGTTAATGATGTTCCTTTTTTGTTTTTGTTTTATAAGTTTGTACCACATATTAACAACATGATGTCATCACAAGCATATAGCATGAAGAGTAGGAAGAGAGTGAAGTTGTCCCCTAACTCTGAAAGAGCTGTGATGTCATCAGTAGATTATTGGTTTAGCGCTGATTATAATGTTTCTACAAAGTGTCACAGATGTAGTTGTGGAATGTGTCATGTTTTTCTCTTGTTTGTAGACACAAGTAAAGCTTTGACATATCTCGGCAAAATCCCGGAGGGATTTACAGTGGCTCTAAAACTCGCCAAGGAGAAAATGGTGAGACAATTCTGTGTTTCAGTAATGTTCATTTAACTCCCTCTAGTTTTAGTTTTGTTAAGTTTGTACGGTCTGTGTGGGGTAGTTTTGATATCAGTGTGTTGTAATGGCTGAGTCTGACTCTGTACTGGCAAAGTCTGCTATGGACCAATTATATACTATAAATTAGCAATAACCCTATAAAAGATGTAGTCTGGGGATGTAACAATATCAAAAATAACACCAGGTGACAGTGCTTAAGTCCACATTATATTTATTGCAATATAGTAGTAGTAAGAAAGTTTGTGGAAGGACCTGTCATTTGATACTGTCACAGTTCCACAATCATATCGAGAAACTTTGTCATATCATGAAATTGTCAGTTCTATTACATCCCTAATGTTGACTTCACAAACAACATAAAATAAAATTTCCTGAACTCAGCATATAAAGCCCTAAAGCACTATTCAATGTACAGCATAAAGTGTTGATTTATCTTCAACCCTCTGAGCAGGTGACATCATCTAAACCTCTGAAGGTTCATGGTAGTGGTGCAACGGATCATCATTGATCTGTGGTCCGTTCGGATCAATATCTTCGGTTCGGCACACGTGATCCGCGGATTGATTTATGAAAAAAAAAAAGTTGTGCGCACACACAGCGTGGTCATGGCGAGCGGAGGAACGGAGGAGCTTGAACACCCCGTGTCATTTAAATCCCCTGTATGTGAACATTTTGACTTCCCTGTCAAATATAATGACGAAGGAAAGAGGTTAGTGGATAACACCGTGACGGTGTGTCGGCACTGTGGCATAAGAAAGCCACATGACAGTGGAAACACATCAAGCATGACCACGCATTTGAAGCGACATCACCCCGGTGTTTCACTGACAGGAGTGAAAACGAAGGCTGCTCAACAACCGCTTATCACCGCGGCATTTAAGCAGCCCCTTGTTGCATAATCAGACATCAAAAACACTATCGGTGTGTTTATAGGTGCAGACATGAGGCCACATTCGGTTGTGCAAAACGAGGGCTTTAAACACATGCTGAAAGTGCTTGAGCCACGTTACGACGGTGCGCACTTTTTTCACCGAAAAGATCGTGACAGACTTTTTTTGCTGATCCGAATGATCCGATCCGTGACTCTGATCTGCGGAACGATCTGATCCGTGAGTTTTTTGATCCGTTGCACCCCTAGTTCATGGTTGTGATGGGGCAGACGTTGTTCATTTTGATTCTGTATGTTTGAGAGGTCACACATTGTTTCTGGGTTTTTCATTAGAAAGTTAAACTTTAATTGACTTTATTGCATTCATACTTGGGTAATGCTGACATTTTAGACTTGGATAATTCCTGATCCTAATGACGTATTAAAAAGCCAAGTAAAGAGGTTAACACACTCTGTCTGCAGATTTTTCCACCCCCCGTGTTGCCCCCTGATTTTAGACCTGTCCATGGCTTCCATCCATCACTTTTGGGCACCACTGCAGTTAGTTCTGTGTTGCGGCAAGCTCTGGCAACCTCCAGAGGTCACATGGTGAAAGAGGAGCCACAACAAGGAGGACGGCACCAGTTGGACTCCAGCCAGAGGAGAGCACTGCTGGGAGAGGATGTACTGCACAGTAAGTCGGGATTAAGTCTTTTTTGCTATGGAAGGTTCCTAACTGAATGAAATATCCCACATTTCTAAGTCGTAACCATGATAGGAGCTGTTCCTTTAAATGCACTTTAAAGGGGCTTCATTGCTTCCTTTCAAATCTCCTTTAGATTACAATACACATGGACCATCTTTACTGAAGCAAGTTGTTAACATTTCTTTGTGACAGACACATTTTAAGTGATGCACCTGTCACCTTTGACACAGCCAAGATTAGCACAGGACACAGGGTGTTGTGGAATTTTTTTTAGGGATTTTTACACTGGATGCCTTTCCTGACACAACCCTCCCATTTATGATACTCTAGGTCAGGGGGCCTGGGGCCACTAATAAAAGCACAAAATAACGCAGTTTATTTTCAAATATTGTATGATAATAATACAAAACTATTAAATTAACAGTGAGTGCAAATGTTATTTCTCTCATTCTTAAATAACTAATCAAAGCCTTTCATGAACTAAGCACTTCTGTTCATAGTGTCTTCAAACTGATCATAAAATATCATAGAAATGTTTAGTTTGGTGTAGTCGAAATATGTGGGGATGTCCGTTTTAATTTTTCAATAATCAATAATCAAATCAGTATTCAAAAATCAGGTTCCAGTTCAGTGATGGAGCTGCTGAGACCTGAAGATAGACAGCGACTCTTCAACCTCCATAATGACTCCAAGACCACTTCTGCCAAATGCCAGAATGCCATTCAACCAGGTGGGTCAGTGACCAGGTCAACAGTTGTCTCATTGACGCAGCCTTTGCCTCAGAGCTGCAGCACCCCCTCCTCCAGCCTCCAGGAAGACTCTCTGGCATCTTGGAGAGGTGTCCAATCATCAACACAAACATTCAGACCATTTGTGAAGAACCCCAGCAAACAAGCACGCTACGAGCAGTTCCTGTCCCGCCTCAAACACGGAGACAAAGGTAAGAGCACCTGTCCACCCATCATGCATTGCAGGCGGCTAAACCTTAACCAAAATTGGAACTGATTTGTATGTCAGATGCTGTGGAGCAGAGTCTGGACCCGGGGATGACAGAGTGGGAACGCAGCCGGGAGAGGGACGAATTTCTCCGGGCTTCCATCCTGTACAAACCCACCTCCTCCTCGCTCTCCTCCCGTTTCACTGTAGCGCAGCACCAGGAAGATGATGATGCAGTGGAGGTCTCTCGGGACGAGGAGGTAGAGCTCAGTCTTGTCCGGATCTGTATTCGAACATTAAAACCTTGCACACAAATTTAATTTGTGTTACCACACAAATGGAGCCTTTGGGTTTTACCATTTTAAATAAACCTCTAGTGTAATACATTTGATATATGGTCTTAGCGTCATTCTTCCAGTAAGCTTTGCAGGCTCATCTGAAGCATGGCTGGTATGGTACAGTTTTGGCAACAGAAGTTACACACTGGAGCTTTGTTTTTTTTGATTAATTGATGGTTTTGTTTTGTCAGGGAGATGTTGACAACAAGCAAGATGCTGTCAAGATGAAGATGTTTGGAAAACTGACCAGAGAAATGTTTGAATGGCATCCAGACAAACTGCTCTGCAAGAGGTTCAATGTCCCTGACGCCTACCCTGGGTATAACCTAACAATCCAGACCCCACCAACCCCCACCCACCCAGTACCATAGTTATGACATCACTTTACTTCTGTAACTCTGTCTGTCATCACTCTTCTAGGTCAGGTGTGGTTGGTCTGCCAAAGGTGAAGAGAGACAAGTTTTCAGTCTTTAACTTCCTGAATGTCACAGAAAGTAGAGAGATGACAGGTAGATACACTCACCGAAAGGGGGCAGCATGCATGGATGCTATCATACAGCGGGGACTGTTACAGAAAATAAACAGCAACAAAAATATTAACATTTTTACAAATACTGATCTGATTTTTTTTTTTTTTTTCTTATCACTGATGCTTTCATTAGTTTGGACACATTACAGTTCTCCACTTCCAACTGAATCATATTTATTCATTCATTGTCAATTGCTTTATCCTCCACATATGGGTCGTGGGGAGCCAATCCAAGCTGACGTAGGGAGAAAAAAAGGGGTCACACCCTGGACAGGTCACCAGTCCATCACAGGGCCAACATATGTAGACTAACAACCATTCACACCTACAGTCAATTCAGTGTCCACTTGACCCTCTGCATGTCTGCACGGGGAGAGCATGCAAACTCCACACAGGAAGGGCCTTGTTTGAATGCGGTTTTATTGTTTGCGAACTCAGAGCTTTTTCTTGGGAGGCAACAATTTTAGCCACTGTGCTGCTTTTTGACCCAACATTACAACGTGTGATCCATCTTCACTGTCACTTCTTGCCCTCAGCTCCCCTAAAGCCTCCAGAGACGAGGAAGAAGTCCAGATGGGATGTTTCAGAACAAGAGGAGCTGGACAAAGAGGAGGAACTGCCAACCTCTGCTACAACTGCTTCACCTAACAGCATCAGTGATCAGACTCAGGTATAAACTCTGAAAGTGTTTTGAACTTTTTATGAAAATCAGAGAAAAGTCACACAAATTTGTTATCTTCAGGCTCAGAAGGGGAAAGAAGATGATGAAGAGGAGCAGCAGAAGGAGGAGGAGGTGAGTCGGCCTCCTATGGATCTGTTTAAGGCCATCTTTGCCTCCTCCGATGATGACTCCTCTTCATCAGAAGTAGAGAGTGAGGAGGAGGACACAAAGGAGGGTGAAGGAAAAAATGACCTCCACCCTCTGAACCTCTTCAACGTCCCCTCAACATCTGTGACCTCCTCCATCACCTCCTGTTCCTCCCAGCAAACAGGTAACCTCACAGCTCCTGTGGCTCCGTGGTTGTGTCTCTGCTGCAGGTTCAACCTCTTACTCTGATTGGCCAAATGAAAAAACTGTTTTCCCATACATGATGCAATGTGATGTCACTGTGGACATGCGATTGTAACGCAGTTTCTTTTCTCTTGAAGTCACACCAGTGGTTTTCTCTCAGCCATCGATGCAGGAAGAGTTTGGCCCAAGCCTGCCACCCCCTTCAGGTACTGACAGTGAGTGTTGGACATAAAAGTTTTTGTTTTCTCAATAGAAAACAAAAACAATCAAAAAAACAACAACATAAAACTGCTGCAATGACAATTTTTTAAAATAATTTTCTCAAAATAAATTAGTAGTAAATATCAGTTATTAAGTTAGTGCTGAAATCAGCATTCATTGATTATTCTATATGTTGAGTGAATTGTTGATGGTATAGAATAGTACAGTCAATGATCAGCTGTATAAAACAGAATGAAGTGTGTCTGAGTCTTTTCTGTGGCAGATTGCTTCCCTTAGATTTGAGAGGATGTAAAAAAGACTAAGACTCTGAATAACTATACCTGCTCCTTCTGTGTTCAGCCAGAGGAAGTGCCACCTCCCACTGCTCCTCCAGTACAGAAAACAAACAAAGAAAGAAGAACAAAGAGAAGAAAGTTAAGAAAAAGGAGGGCAAACACAAGAAAGACAAGAAGGTAAACAATGAAAAATACAAAGGAGAAAAAGACAAAGATGAAGGGAAATTGTTGAATTGTATGATGGGGTATTTGGGCCACACTGAAGGAAAAGATATTTAAGCTTTCAAGAATGAAGTCTATTATATTTCTATACTTTATTCACTTTTATTACTTGCCTCTGTCCACATGATGTGACAGCTAAATCCATCAAAGCAGCCATTAATTGCAATGCTATACAGCTTTATTTAGCGTTTGGCCCTCTGTTGTACTGAGGACATTAGATGGCCTGCTCGCTAGAGTTCTTTAAGTAGTGCACCGATACAACCAGCTGTAGCCTTGCAGTCCACCACTACCAGCCATTTCCTCCTCCACAAAAAAGGATTTCCTCCAAGTCTTTAAGTATAACTTAAGAAGATGCTCCATGTACCTTGTTTTGCATTTCGTCACCGTCTCGTTATCATCATGAAACAAGGGGCGTCAACAAAATAATGTCGTCATCGTTGACGAAAACAACCCTGTACAAGAGGAATATGTTGGTTTCAACGAGTCAACACCACCCATTCATACGAATATACATATTGCCAAGAAGCTCAGGCGTTTATGTATATATATATATATATATATATATATATATATATATATATAAATATATAAATATATACATATATGTATATATATTTCAGTGAAAATATAATGCGTTTTCCACTCTGGCACCTGGTACCTTGTTTTTCTGTTCATCTCGGATTTTGCTTGAATATAATATTACAACTTTAATCTCTTTTTTTCCACAATATAATAATTTCATTCTCAAAAGCTCTTTTTTTTTTTCTTCAGTATGGTCCTAATACTCTTGTCATAGGATTGAAATTTAAACATTGTTTTCCAGAAAAAAAAACAAAAGAAACATAAACACAAAGAAAAGCATCAGAAAAAGATTAAGGAAGAAGAAATCAGTGATGAGGACAGTGAGGGACACGTTTCCACAGAGGAGCTGCTGAAAAGGTCAGAGGTCACAATTTTTTTTTTACTCATCTAAATTTTTCTTTAATTTAAAAAATAAAGTGTCCAAATGTGTGTGTGTCTACAGACTGAAGAGCATCCCATAGTGTCGGCAACATCAGACCTGGTGAAGGACAGTGAGGAGGTTCTACTCGTTTCTAAATTTGTTTGTGACACAGGAAAATAAAAATGTCATTCATGTTTAATTTTGATTGATTAGTAAAAGAAAAATTGCAAATAAATAGTATCCAGTCTTTGTATCCAGTTGTGTTATTTAATCACATTAAGATGATATGTCTGTATAGTTTGATGTAGAGTCAAAGACTTGTTGTGCTGTGTGCTCCCACACTCTGCAAAAAAGGAAGCTGAAGAGGAAAATGTGGACATTTAAAAGTCAATTTATCATTAAAGAATGATTTTCTTCAAAATTTACCAGAGATATCCGTAATACTAGTATCTCATTGGTAAAGTTATCTTTTTGAAATACATTTTTTTTAACATGAGTACTTTTTATATAATTTATTTGATGTGCTACATTAATTGGGATCAGCTATTATTAACTTTTTATACATGGATTACATGAACACGTTTTTTCTTTTTGGATAAATCACGTGATAATACCAGTTGGACTGTATTTTACAAATCAATAACAAACGTATTTACCTCAAAATAATGGTGCACTAAAATAGAAAACGTCACCGGAAATTGTAGAAGTACTAATTACCACAAGCATATTTTTGCATTGTGTTTTGAAAATTCATGAAATTCATGGAGCTAATACAAGCTGACATGGTACACCCTGGACAGATCAGAAGTCCATCACAGGGCCATCATACAGAGGCAAACAATGATTGATCCTCACATTCACACCAGTGTCCAATTGATCTGATCACCAAACTGCATGTTTTTGGACTGGGAGGAAGCTGGAGTACCTGGAGAGAACCCATGCACAGATGGGCAGGGCCAGAGTGGGCCCAATTTTCAGAGCTGAGAGCTTTGTGCAGCATCTTGTGTCTCAAATACCATTGCAGTCGATAAAAATGATTTATAATATAATTTTTTTGATTAAATTATGACATTCAAAATGTGTCGACCCACTGGGCAACGGCCCAGTATGCCCGATGGCCAGTCCAGGCCTGCCATTGAAGCACAGCTGCAAGCTGTGCAGTATCGTTGGCATTTTGCTGGCAGTGATACATGAGTCATTCTGCCCATAGCAGCACAAGATGCAGAGTAGGATAGTTGTTCCCCTCCAGTTCATGCTGAGCGTGATAAAAGGGTTCCAAAAATGACACTAAGATGCCCGAAGTGTCGGGAGTTACACACGCAACAGTGTCAGGTCTGCCCCTCTCCATCAAGCAGGCAGCCAGATTTACTTTTCACCACACGTGAACAGCAATGATTCACAACAAACAACATATCATTTCCAACCTGCAAGAAATGTGTTTTATGAGTGGAAAAAAAGAAAGCCCTGTCCAGCCCAACCATTTGCATATTTTTCTATGCTTACTAGAACTCTAACCCAGGGATATGAGTTTTACTGCATTTAAATATTTGAAAGAATAATAATCTGAATCTACAATTTTATGAAAATCTTAAATTGAACAGTGAAAAGCTAATCAGCAATAATGTCAAAAATGATAAATGAGGAAAAAAATATAAAAACATAACATACAAAATTTATGTGCTGAGGCTTACCTAACATAATGTTAAATTTAGAAAACTGGAAAAGTAGAGAGAAACATCTCTTGGCCTTTAGGAGTGTTCCTCATTGTTGTTCCATTGAGGTTGTGTCCAAGATCCAGTGCCCTGTAAAGGGCTGGCATCCTTCTCAGCCTGTACCCCAATGACCTACTGTGCAGATCAGTGGCTCTGAAGTCCAAATGTGCAATCCTTCAGTCGAGTGGAATAATAGCTTTTGTATTTTTGTGTTAAGATCTTAATTGTCCCCAATCGCCTTCTCCAATGAACCACAAGGAGGTCTCCTTCACTCAGTCCATCTGAGAAGAGACCTGATACAAGTTGTTCAGTTTTATAGTTAACTGACAAACTATCTGGGGAAAACCAGGTCTCACGAGTAGAGACGGCATCTATCCTGCTATGGATGGGGCAGCTTTCTTATCTGGAAATTGCAGACGCAGACGTGTTCATCTTCCTGTTTACCCGAGGAGATTCAAGAAAATGAGGGGTAGTATTATAAGTCCAGCACCATTATATTTAAAAGCAGATGTGTGGGAGCATTTTGGTTTTTTTTTTAAAAAGGAGAGCGAGGACTTGGATAAAAGTATTGCGGTTTGCAAGCTGTGTCACACAAATGTGACACAAAACTACAGTTTGCACTTTAATAAATGGATCTTATTTTCTCACTATGTCTTTGATTTGATTTTGTCCAGCATTTGCAAGCTGTAGACTCTCTGTCCAGTCAGAGCCATATATTGTGTAATTGATGCTCTCAGTTTTCATTAATTCAATCCAAGTCAATGGAACACTCACAAGATGACACTAAAATCACACTGTCCCTTTATAATCTTTCAGAAAATGATGGAATTATATATGTATATATATATATCAGTGAAAATATAATATAATTAGTTTTCCAGTCTGGTACCTGAGAAAGGTCAAATATTCTGCCTAAACATTCATCCATCTACCGCTTTATCCACCACCGGAGAGTCATGGCGGGTGCTGTGCCAATCTCAGTTGACATAAGGGGACAGGCGGGGCACACCCTGGACAGTTCGCCAGTCCATCGCAGGGCCACACAGAGACAAACAACCATTCACTCTGACATTCACACCTATGGTCAATTTAGAGCGACCAATTTACCTAATCCCCATATTGCATGTTTTTGGACTGTGGGAGGAAGCCGGAGAACCCAGAGAAAACCCATGCACACACAGGGGGAACATGCAAACTCCATGCAGAAAGGCCCTTGTTCCAACCGGGGCTTGAACCCAGGTCTTCTTGCTGCAAATGCAAGGGTGCACCAACATCTGTAAAACTGGTCTTTCACTCTTTCAGCATCCACTTTTGCACAGTTACTCATCTGATATTACTTTACTAATTCCTAGATGAAAAGGGCTACCATCATATGATTTAAAGGTGATTTTCACTCTAAATAATGTGTTTTTATTCAGGTATAGATACAAATTTAAAATTTCTACTGTGTTCCAGATTCATTTACTCGGACATAGTAACACATATATTGATTCTGACAATTCTGTGTCTCACATATCTTAGCTTTCTTTTGAAATTTAAATACTGTTGGGGTTAAACAATAGTGGCAATAATTTGATTGATGAAAATAAAAATTGACAAAATAAAATAATAAAATGTTTTTATTTATTATTATTTTTTAAATAAATATTTTTGAAACATTAATTAAATGTTAATTCATTCTAGAACGGGGCACCACCCTGAAAACAGGGAAAGGACAATCAATCTATGCCTTTAAAATCAGTCTTAAATAATCACTGTAATTGACTATAATATCAAAGATATCTCAATTTAACAGTATTGAAGGTATGAATCCGAACACAGACTCTCTCAACCCCCCATTTGTCACAGTATTCATGTTCAAAAGACACAGAGCATTCCTTCAGGTTATAAAAGTAATAATTTTTTAAACCAAATAACGAAATTAATTAAACAATTATATTCACTAAAAGTGAACATTGATGTATAAACAACATCTCTTAGTTGAATCAACAAATATCACTTGCTAAACTACAACAACACAGGTTATATACAACATAAACACCAATGTGTGTATGTGTGGGTGTGATGTGTGTGTGGAACATGAGACTAAGATAAGGAAGGGGAGTGACGCGGTTGGCCGAGCTAAGACACTCCCACTTCCGACACCAAAGTGGAGGAGGCATGCGCAGTACCAGTGACTGTAGACGCACGCCTCCACCGAAGATGGCGCCAGAAACACATTAACATGAGGTCGCAGATCTTGGGTCGAACGTGTGACAGCATGGCTGTAGAGGCGCGTGTTCAACGCAAGATGGCGCCTCTGAGGAGACACAGAAGTCATTTCTGCTACAATTACTAAAATGAAGGATGATAGAAAGCTCCTGCGCATAACGAAGGAAGTTTAGATTGACATACAGTGTGGAGGCAGACAGATAGACTGACAGTGGGTAGATAGTGTGGAAACTGACGGGTGGACTAACTGACATACAGGAAGACTGTATAATAAGAGATGCTCAAAGTTCTCCTCTGTGCCAGTTGAGATGTTATCTGTAAATATGTTTTAAAGAAAATGTGTAAAATGCTTTATATGTGATTTTCTTCAACTACATTTCAACTAATAGTGGTTAAGTAATGCTTATTTACCACTGTTATGCGTTTCCTAAGGGATACATGTTTACACTTTTCAATAAGAGTTCAAAAAGCATTAAATAATGATAAACTATGGTTAATTAATGCTTATGAGGCAGTTAAGCATTTATAATGTTACCTAAGCGATACATGTTTACACTTTACAATAAGGGTCCAAAAAGCATTCAGTAATGATTAACTATGGTTAATTAATGCTTATGAGGTACTTATTAAGGGTTAGGTCAGGTTACTAATGTTAAGTAATACCTTAGGTAAGGGTTATCTGATGACATACACAGCACAGGTGTGTTTGATTATAATCTCTATGGGTTCAACTGCCCCGGACGTACATGAATGAATGAAAGTTTTGCGAGATCTCGCAAAAACTTTGCGAGATCACGCAAAAGTTTCGCGAGATAATGCGAGATCTCGTAAGTACTTTTTTTTTTACTTCAACCTCCATTTTCTTTTTTCCATGTCCCTTTTGGGCAGTGGTCTCAAAGTTGTGGCCCGGTGGCCCCCCAATCGATTTCATGTGGCCCTCCAAACAATATGAAGTTGTAACGAGTCATTTCTATATGTTTTTATTTTTAAATTAATAAATTAATTTTGCATCATAAATATATTTTTTTTATTGTTGCATATTAAAACAACCACTTTTTGAAATATTTTATATAACCCCAATATATTTTGAAATTATCCAATCCAACTTTATTTGTAAAGCCCTTTAAAACAAACACAGTGGACCAAAGTGCTGTACAGAATAATGGATGAAAGACAGAAGAAGTAAAAGACGGAAAAGCTCACACGGGGCAATAGAGTACATATAAGAAAAGGAATTAATACATAATTTTACATAATGTAATTTTGTGCTTTTTTCTTACTTGACTGGCCCCCGACTGACCAGACAAGACAATCATTGGCCCACAGGTCATTTGAGTTTGAGACCCTTGCTTTAGGGGCTCCGTAGTTATTCGATATGATTATATTACTGTTTTTATTTAACAAAGTTTGGTGGCTCTTTGGTTAAAACAGGAGTGGAAAACAGTGTATGATGAAGTTCAGAGGACAGGTACTCGTTTATCAGCCATTCACTGCACTTTGAGATTTCATTATTAAATGAGACATTTAGCTTGGGATTTGTAATAGTCACTTATTTTTTAGAACTATTCTGTAGGCTTGAATGTTAGATAATGTCACATTAGTGACGATAACAAGCAGATGACAATTACTTTGGCATTTTATCACTAAAGATACAATAAAAATATATGGGTGTCTGTTTTTAACACTTAACTAGTAAGTAAGTAAATGTTTTACACTAACTGTGGTATTAACAGTATCAAGATTCAGTAAAAGAAATTCTCCGAGCAAGTCATATTCCAGAGCTGTCTTGTAACTGTAGAGGAAGAAAGTATTTGTAGGCTGCAATGATCAATGTTATCGTATGTATTCTTCCACATACAAACAATTTACTGAGGCTTCCTAATACCTTAAATAAAGAGTGAAATAAAGACAATTACATGAATACGCTGGTAATTTTTTAAATGGCAAGTTGATAAATCACTGGTCCTACTACATGTTAAATGGACATAGAAATGACAAGCAACAACACAACACACATCTTGATAAAATGTTGATTTAAATGTGGTTATACATCACTGAAAATTATAAATGTAACAATAAATTCTTTCATTCTAGGTAGTTAAAAGAAATTACAGACTGGCAGACTGTAACTGTGACAGCATATTTCAGTCGACAGGACAATAATGCAATTCAAAATTATATTCTGTCACACGCTCACATTTTCCAGCATAAAAACTGATTAGTTATTATACAATCTTTTAAGAAAATGCCAAATAGTTGATTTGATAATTTAAGAAAAAATAATAATATTAAAGCAATTTCTTTCTTTGTTTAAAAACAGCAAAATGAAGATATATGAGTAACAGGTGGTTCCGAGAAGGTAATCAGTTCAAGCCCTTGGAGCAGCCTGGATGAGGCAGGGTCAGAGAGTTAGAAACACAGTTTACCCACTAACAACAATCAAAACAAAATGATATGCACATGAGTATCATACTGCTGCTACTTTCTACATACATCAAGAAACTCCTGCTTCAGTTAAATTAAAATGCATACTTCCTTTACGTTAAGGCAACATTATTCCATTTCAGTTGCTTTCTCATGTTGCACAAGTATGATGTCAAACACACAAAACAGAACAATTTCTCTGCACAGCCATACATCTACACTTATTTTGGATAAAACAATAAAAAATGTGTGTAGCAAAAGTGTTGCTACTCATTAAACTAGGTAACTATTGTAGCTTGCAATACAAAATCATGTGGTTGTGTGATGGATAAGGACTGTACTTAATACAACCCATTAATACATTTAAAGCTTATTATTATAATGGTATGCAAGAGTGCCAATTGATTTTATCATGCTTACACATTATTGCCTCTTAGGATGGTATTACAAATATAAAACTATATCCATGGATTACAGAGCAATATTATCATTTATTTGGCACACACCCACAGAGGTATTAACAACTACAGTCTCCCTTTAGCTTTTCACAGTATTTGTGTGCCTTTTATGGTCCACGATTCAACATTCACACTCCAAGCTGTCAGGAAACTGTTCTGTAACATACTCCCCACCCTACATATTCCATATGCACAAGGACTGATTCTACATGGGAGCAGCTGAAGTGAATACTCTCTAAGACACATCACTTGTGGTGGCCACACACTGATTAGCCATACATGGTTATATAAGCACCAAACATGCCAGTATTTGAATTGATGGTGTGCTTGTTTAGCCATCTTGTGAAATTCATAGCCATCATAAGAAAGAGTGCCGCAAACCTACGCCCGTGGTTGTATGGGTAAAAGTTATAAACTGTTTTAACCTGCTGGCCAGAGTCAGGGAGACTAGGAAGTCATTTCTTGCAAAATTCCAGCCTGGTTGGAGTCTTCTGTCAGTTAGTCTCTGGAGTTGCAGCAATGAGCAAGCAGTCACTTTAGACAAGTGAAGGCTCTTCTTTATTGGTCAATTCCATCCACTATTATAAGGTTCTTCTGAACGATTCTTGGGTCAGTGTGATTGCTTCTTTTCTTTGTAAGTTGACCAAGTTGAAGATTCACCCTTTTTGGGCTGGCCTTAACATCTGGCATGTACAGCTAGGCCTTTGTGGCCATGGGTGTGTAAATAGTGTATATTTGTAAATATTTCCTTTCTGAGCACATAGGTGATGTGTTGTTCAAAAAGCAACTGTAATTTCAGGCTCCCCGTGGGAGGGCAGTAGATACATGGTTTCCACACGGTGTGTCCTACAGAGTCCCCTTGTATATGGAATGTGTTGGGTGGAGAGAGTGGAGACACTATCCTTCCACATCAAGTTTAACTGGAGTGTCAAGGTATGTAAGGTGTAGAATTGAGAACTAGGGGGAAAAATGACAAACGTCCACCAATCTCCACAAAGCCGCAACATTACCGTGGGCGAAATTCAATCAGTTGCGGATGCTGCCCGCTGACTGTTAGCTGCCGGTACGGGAGGACCCAGATAACGCAAGCCAGGAGACAGGTGCTGCAGAAAACAGCGCGCTTCGATCAGTGGGAAAATGTGGGGGGGGGGGGGATTTCGGTTCGGGTGGACAATTCATGCTAGCGTGTCGGCCCAGGTTGGGTTCGTGTTTAAAGACCTGCGGGCCGGGTTGGGTCGGGTTGTAATTTTCAGGCCCGTTGAGAACTTAAGTGTGGTGCTTACATTACCATGTCTGGCCAATCAGTGCATGGCCACCATTGCACAGCTCATCTTGTGCACTCCCCATACATAAGGAATATGAAGGGTAGAGGTTCTCTGAGTCTCTCCAGTCAGAGAACCTGGGTTACCACGTGTAACTTTCTGTTGAAAGGCAGAACTAGTTTTTGGTTGACAGCGTTGCAGAAACATACACGACAGCGGAGCCTCTTCTGCCTCAGTCCTGTGTGGATTTTGCGAGGGAAGTCTGTAGACTTCTGTCTACAGACTGTTTTCATTGGTGGCCACATGCTTGCTCAACTGCAACAACTAGTGCTGCGTAATTATTACATATTGGACGGCTTTTCTATTTAATCTAAAGTCTAATCAATTTAACAACAACTTAGCAAAAAGCAAAAAATAAAAATAAATGGCTGTCAACTTAACAGACAAAGAAGTATGTAGTGAGGGTAGACATGTTTTGTTTGTGAAGGTGGACTTGTTTAAGTCAGTTTAGTTCAGTTGCCTGTATCTAAACCTCTGAAGATTGTAAATATTTTTTTGTTTGTTTTTTATTAGACTGAGAAAACAAATATTCCTGTTGAGTTTCTGCAGCTGTGAGAAACATTTTTGGAATATTTTCGTGATTTTGTAAGTGTGTATAAAATGACATCATGACATCATGTTTAATTAACCTCACCAAATGCAGCTTTAATTCCTGTTTAGTGGATTGAATAATAATATCACTTGTGCTTCCAGGTATAACACCACTGTGCACTGCTATTTGTCCATGTACAAAATGTAATAAAAGACCATTAAAGTGCTCATACAAGAGAATAGTACAAAGCAACTGGCTGTTCGACACAGAATCCCAACGACCACAGCACAAATGCCTTACTAAGCCCTGTGGCAGAATTAGTAGGTTTGAACTTGCTCCATGGACATGTGATTCACATTAGTTTACATGTTTGGCAGTCTGAGACATCCTGAAGAATTAAATATCCCTATAGTCAAATAAACAAATGGCTTGTTCCTTTTAATTACATCCAATAACTAACGATGTGTGCTCATAAATCTAGTACTGTCCTTTTTCACTAAACCTGTTCCCTGCTAGTTTTTGGAAAAATGGCTAATTTTGTACTTTGTGGCTTGTTGTTTAATGTCACAAATTCCCTTGTTAACATTCTAATGTGAACATTTCAGTTTAGGTTTAAGCCATCAGATCAGAATATTAACACGAATGCTTAGTTTATATAACATTTGTGGTGTTTACTTATCAAGTGTTTAACAGCAGTTAGTTTGAGAGACGTGAGCGTGGCTGTGGTGGGCTCTGATTGGGTGATGAAGGTGCAGTGCGTTTGTCATGGTTGTGGTTGTCCTGCGCTGCAATCCTTTTGCCCTGCTCCTCCTTCATGAAGAGCTCCACCATGAGGATCTTCTCCTTGTGGATCTGGAGGCTGATGTCCTTGGGGATGTCTGGGATAAGCCAGTCCACAAAGTCACTCATGAGCATGACCATGTTCTGGACAGACAGACAGAGGAAACAAAGAGCAGATTGGAACACCTTAGAAATCAACATCTCTTTAAGAACCACAGATGTAAACCATTAATTAAACTGCTACAGTATGTTTAACTCCTTTATAAGATGGAGAGTATTTCAGAAGAAGTGTAGGTGAGCTGGTCAGGTAGAGGCAGATGCTGAATTGAACATGTTAAAGGACTGGTTAAGCTAATTGTCCCTGTCCACATCATTCAGTGCTGCCCTGGCTGTTCTTTTGTTTGTAGCTAGTGATGGTCGTCACTCACTTTCACACCTATCTGATGTTATGCTGCAGTTTTTTCTCCAGTTTTTCTGTAGTTCTTTTTGCCTGCTTTAGTCACCTCCTTGGCTCACACTGAACTTGTTTGAGCTTCTCCTTGTCTCCATCTCAAAGGCCCCCTTTTTCTGGATAAGTAGTACTATGATGTTACTGGTGATCCTTGGTTTATTGTTTGGGAAACATCGTTTAGTCAATTTGTCTAATTCTAGTAATATGTGATGTGTACTGTGACCAAATATTACAGTTTTTTGTATTGTGGCAAAAATAGTTGTGTTGTGACCCACGTATGTGTATGGGTTGAACTCCTCAGATCAGTAGATCTTTGTGTGGTGAATGTGGCCTCCCAGTTTTACGATCTTTTTGTTGCATTACAATCATTTATGTTGGATGCTGAAGAATGTTACTGTGGTAGTCGATCTCTGTCTACAGCACAGATTTAATATGTTGAATGTGTTTCAGGCCACTAACCTGAACTCAACATTTTAATAGTCACATATTTAATTTAAGACGTAAACCATTGTTTGCTTAGGCTAAATGTGACACAGGTGAAAGAGAGGGCCTATTTGAAAGCATGTAGAGGAAGATGGTACAGCATGAGTGCCTTGATATTATTACTGTGTTGTAATGAACCTGAAAGATGATGACAAAGGCAAGGCGTGCTGCCAGAATGGCCCAGAACTCCTTTGAGAGTTCATATGGAGTGCTGGACCACGGAGGCTCTCTGTAGTCCTTATATCTGGAAAAACAAATTGGAAATTTAAATATGTCCATTTTACTGGTTTCACTACTGTCTAAAACATACTGTAAATGTTATGAAGCATTGGTGAAATACAGTACAATGTAAACTGTGGTAAAATGAGGGTGCAAGGATTTGAAATAAGGGTTCTTGAAAGTCAAAGCTTACCTGCAGATTTGAACCTTGTAGCCAAGATGCATGGGCTGCAGTGGGTCTGTGCCTGGCTGAAAGTCACTGACATTAAAGTAAGACATTGTGTGATTGATGAAGCCATGCATGGTGCCATCAGGGCTGTACTTGTACTGGTAGACCAGCCGAGGGATGAAGTCAGATGTGAAAGAGATGACAAAGGCCTGAAGGAGAGAAAACCTATTAAAAATGTATGTTTTCATGAAAACAAAAACATCTACAGTGATGTTGATATTTAGTTCCTTCTCCCACTTCTCTTTGATGTACATAATAAAGCACCTCCTGAGATCGTGCTGTTACTAAATACACCAGACTCCTCTGTTAAATGATGAGATTTTAGACCTTGGTAATTGTTGGAGATAAACTCAAGTTTTTAGGATTGTTAAAGCGGCCATAGCATGGTCCTGTCTCACTCATATGTGAGATATGGAGGTGTACTTACAAACATGAAGTCGTTTTTATGGTCAAATACGTCCTAGTCGCTACAAACGAGCCGATGTAAAGGTCTCATCACTGACGCTCTCGTCAGCTGCGTTGTTCAGACCAAAACCACACCAGCAGAATACAGACTGTCTTGTGATTGGCCAGCCAAGGAGAGCTTTCCCACTGTCTTGTGATTGGCCAGTTACCTGGAAGTGACGTCATTGGCACGTCAGCTCTCAGACCCACAGCTCTCCCACTGGTTGTGGATGCACCGCTAGTAATCATCAAAACATTGAGTAATGCCGTCGTCACAACCCCTCGCTGTAATCCATTACGCATTTGATCCGGAGTCTGAACCAGAGTCAGAAGACACTGTGACAAGTGAGCCACCTCCATCGCAACGACTGCTGCAGGACGCCTGTAGCTTGGATAACGTTGTGTTTACCGAGATGATAAACACACATACATGCAAATGAGCGTGTAGCTTAGCCTGTAGCTTAGCCTGTAGTTTAGGCTATTGCTTATGCTAAACGACAAAACAAGCACACAAAGACAGTTTTCCGGTTTATTAAAATTGTAATATCTGTTGTTGGCACTTCTCCTTCTTTTAGGTGAAGTTTGGTGTCCTGCTTTATATTGCTACTTTCAACCGTAGAAGAAGAACTACTCTCATTGTAGCGAGAGTAGTAAAAATAACCATGGCAAGGCGCGCCACGCTAATGGAAAATTAGCCACAGACTCTGCAATGCAAAGTGACAAACCTTCACCAGCTATGGACACCACGTCTCTGATTCATAAAGTAACTCAAAGTTTTAGCGATGCTATGGAGGAGAAGATTTCCAAATTTGCAGAGACCTCCCTATTACTATAGATGTGATGTGAATCACTGCGGCGGAGCAGCAGGTATAAAAAAAAAAAAGATGAGAGATGCTTCCTTTGTCTTTAGTTGGGAGGGTAGAAACTATCACGATGAATGTCCTGCCAAGATTGTTATTTCTTTTTAATGTGTTACCTATCCCTGTTCCTGTATCTACCTTTACATTTATGGATAAGCTTGTTTCCAAATTCATATGGCAAAACAAAAGGCCTAGAGTGAGACTCAAAGTCCTCTGTGCACGCAAGGATAAGGGTTGATTAGCCTTGCCACATTTCAGAAGTTACTACTGGGCAGCACAACTATGGAAAATTGGTTTCATGGATGAGATTAGGTATGGACACAAAATGGGTACATATAGAGCAAGGTTCAGTAAAAAATATATCACTATCAACGCTTCCCTTTCTAAATCCAAAAGTAAGGCGTAAACGTAGGATACAAAACAAATGTGTTAATCATACATTAAAGGTTTGAGAGAAGAGGTGACGATTGTTGAATTGACCTCTATCTCTATCAAGGGCAGCAAAAATAACTACTGCCTGTGATGGACAGTGGTTTCATTAGATGGGCGGGGAAGGGCACAATAACATCAATTATTCGAAGGAATGACTCTCGAATGACTTCAAGCAAAGTATGGCACTGATTCTAAGGATTTATTTAGATATTTTCAAATTTGGCATTACCTGATGATACACAAAGAGTGGGACAAAATTAAAGAAGTTCCATCTCATTTTGAACAATATTGGATTGAGACAGCTGAGAAAAATGAACACTAAAAACACAATA
This sequence comes from Solea solea, assembly GCF_958295425.1. NCBI lineage: Eukaryota > Metazoa > Chordata > Actinopteri > Pleuronectiformes > Soleidae > Solea > Solea solea. Next base: position 8,161,426 of record NC_081138.1, read on the forward strand.
TCATGTATATATGGCAGGATCCGTATGGATACAAGCTAAATGGGAATTGGAAGTTAATACCATGATTGCTGATGAGGAATGGGAGAGTTCTTGGGTGCCCTGGCAGAAATGTTTAAGCAGCCCAATTTGGCTGGAAGTTGAGAACAAGATATTTCACTCCTTTGGTAATAGCTAGTTATGATAATAACTGTTCCCCCCTGTGTTGGAGGGGTTGCGGTATAACAGTGGACTTTTCCCACAACTTATGAGATTGTCCTAAATTGCAAAAATTCTGGGAGAATGTGAAGCAACAAACATGTACGATTTTGAATTTAAATAGACGAATTGAACCACAGCAACTCATTTTGGGTACTGTATCGTTAACGGATTTAGGGAAAGATAGTGTGTTTATGCTCAGGGTTCTTTTGTTGATTGCACATAAAATGATCACAGCAAATTGGCTAAAGCCCTATCCACCCACACTGGACCAGTGGTCTCAAAGGCTTAAGGATGTAAATTGCATGGAACACATAACGGCAAACCTTCGACTCCAGACGGACTTGTATCTTGAAAAATGGTCACCTGTTATAATGTATTTGGAAAGGTGAGAATACTGTCTCTGTTCAACTGGGCTAGATGGTGTACCTACAAGGACTATTCTTTCACCTATTTGCTATTTGATTGTCCTTGTATTTTGTATTTTGTCAGTTTGGTACCAATATGAGTATTGACACTTGTCATAATGTGTGAGACTCTGTCAAGGAACTTGTTCTAATAAATGTTAGAAAAAAAAAATTGACCGGCCACACTGCAGCTTTGGTCCCCAGGGAGTGTATCCTCGACTAGTAGTTATTAAACTCCACAACTCAAGGGACAAACCGAGGATAATAGTAGTGATAAGGGCGAAGCCTGACCTGGAATATGAAGGAGACATTCATCCATCAGGATTAGCATTAGCAGATTTTATCATTGAAGATGCCCCCGCCACTTTCAAATAGTTTGTTTGGAAGCATTTTGGGTACCCGGCGGAAATGATAAAGGGCAGTAGAGTGACTGACAATAATGACTGACAATGAAAATAATGCCGTACACCGCGGTTAATATGAGCACGACGCAGAGACATATACAGCACCACCACAGTTCGGTACTCAAATCAACAACCGCACCTGTGAAGAAACCACTAAAAAGCCAGACAACGCTGACAAATGCATTCGGGCCTCAACTTCCACAGTCAAGCGCCAGAGCCACAACAATAACAAGAGACATCGGTGTTTTCATCGCAGCAGATATGAGGCCATTTTCTGTGGTAGAAAATCAAGGATTTCGGTGACTCCTTCACACACTGGAACCGGAAGTACACCATCCCATCACACACGCATTTTACCCACACAGTGATCTCGAACCTCTATGGAGAGTCCAAAAGCAAGGTTGTACAGATCCTGAAAGACGCAGAAAGCGTCGCCATAACAACAGACGGTTGGACATCGAGAGGTATGCAAAGCTACATCACAATTACAGCCCACACAATCAACAATGACTGGAAAATTATAAATGTTAGTTTTTGTTTCAATTATTTATTAAAAGCTCATTCTTACATCATGCATGTAAAGAGTTATAATAAAACATTTTAAAATGCATGTGCAACTCGGTTGGTCCAGTCATATATTTTGTCATTGTAGTTTTCTTAAAATCTCGTCTCGTCTCGTTCTCGTGAACCCAATATCCTGTCTCGTCTCGTGAGCTGAGTGTATCGTCACAATCCTAATCAGGATCTATTCAGGCATGGACTGGCCATCGAGCGTACCGGGCCAGGCATATTTTTATTGGCCCATTGGTTGTTTTTCTTGAAGGACATTGGGCTAGTCCAATGAAAGCTCTCAGCCCTCCTCTCCCTCCCCACCCAACCACTTTCACTTCAAGATGGGAATTGTGGCACTACTGTGGCCATCTCTCCCAAGATGAAAGTCTCTGTGAGTAGTGAAAGAGCGTATCAATCTTTTTTACATTGCTACCCTCTTCCATGAAGGCTACTGCGCTTTATTTTAATTTTTGAAACAACACAATGTGCACATTTATCCTCTGGTATGTCATGTGCCTCCACATATCGTATAAATCAGGGGACAACCTTTGTGACATGGAGTGCCAGTTTGAAATTTTCTTCTCATCTGGTGCACCATTAACAACAATAACACACTTAAATTATGACACCACAAACAAAAGCATTGTATTCCATTCATAGAGCACATCTCAGTGTTGTATCTGCTCAAGCTTAATAATAATTAGGCCGCAAACAAGAAGGGACTCAGAGCGGAACCCTGATGTAGTCCCACCTCCACCTTGAACTTCTCTGTCACACCTACAGCACACCTCACCGCGGTCTCACAGTTGGCATTAATTTCCTGCACCAGTCTAACTTACGCTGATATACTGTATGCTAATCATCAAAAAAGTTGTAAAATACAAAATGTTGCTGTCACAGAACTCAGGGATTTTATATATTATTATCCAAGAAAATAATGACAACATTAAGTACTTATGATACTTATACTTATATGATATACTTATGATGATTAAAAAAAACAATTCCATTGAATATTAACCATGAATATGATTTTGGTCTCATTGCTATGCTTTGTATTTTGGTTTAAATTTCGAAGTTCACATTTCTAACTGTTTTTGTAGGTGGTTTACAAATAAAGCTAACTTATCATTATAATTACAATTTATGGTAAATGGAATAATCATAAAATATTTAAAAAAAAGGAGCATCGGGTGTTTGGCTTTGGCTGGCATGGATGCTCGACTGAGCCTCCCTCCAACGCGCAGGATTCCCTCTTGAAGTTGCAGATTCAGTCTGTAGGTTCGACTACTTTTCATTTTTCTCTGAAGAGCAGACATTTCCTCTCGGAACATCCTTTGCTGACAGTGGTGGATGATATCCAGCTCAGCTTGTCGCAAGTCGTCCATGGTCAGGTAAGTTTGTTTGAGACTCCATTTGTAGCTTGTCATTTCTTTGTTCTTCAACGGCAAACCAATACAGTAGTGGCCGTCGACCAGCTTGGCTGATTCTGAGACTCTGTCAATGAACAGCTGGTATTCCTTAGACATTTCCAAATGCTCACCTTGAGCGATCTCAGGAAAATCACACTTGTATTGCTGAGTCCATAATTCTTCCAGTCGAGCTACTGAGGTGCGATTTGTCTGGATCTGTGGTTATCCATGTTTTGTCCGGCTTCTGATGTTCTCGTGCAGTGGTCCATTTACGGTCCAGCCTCAATATGTGATACATGCTCTACCAGGTGAGCTGCGAGAGCCCTCCCGACCGTGTCTATTTGACTTAAGATTTAGAAAAGAAAAAAAAGTATTATGTTTTCAATGCAGATGCATTTGGTTTGTCTGGTAGGTCACCTGGTAGAGATGTATCACATATCAAGGCTCCAAACCACAGCATCTGGGGTTTGATTTACAAGGAGCGTTTGGTGCATGTTTGCTCCTCTCCTCCTCCTGCCTTTTCTGTCTCACTGCTATCACAATCAAATAAAGCAGAAATGCCTTAAATCTTAAATGTTTTCCAGATTGATATTGTCCATTGGTTGGCTTCAGGCTGCTGTATCCACTGCTAAGAGAGCTAAGCCGCGATGTTAAGAGCTGAAAGCCAACTATTGGACGAACTAGCACAAAAAAGATATTGATCATGTTGTCTCATTATGAAAATGATAGAAAAAGGGTAACTCCCAAATCGTCAGAGTATTCTTTTAATGCACAAGGCTGGAATCACGTCATTTGAGTGCAGGGCAAAAATCAGTTCAAGGTTGGAAACTACAGTGCCAGTTCCGCACTTTTTAGACTCACCCATAGGGGGACGAGACTTCATTCCCAGAATGCAAAGACGGCGGTGTCCGCCATATTTGCTAACAGTTACGCTAACCGGCTCTTGCTCTGCAGAGTAAGCTGAAAACGACAATGATCGAATGTAAAATGTAGTTTTCAAAGTGATATGGCTGCAAGGGAAAATACCGAGCACCGGCACTGGCCGCCCAGTCGCGTGGCTGACCCAATCACGTTTTAATTTTAAGTGTTCAGGATCAGTGAGGTGAGTTTCCTGTAATAGTGCCACTTGCATCTTGTCTTTTTTGAGCATAGAAAGTACTTTGTCTCTTCACCACATGATTGATACCTTTAACATACAGTGTTATAATTTTTCTCATTATTATATGTAGACTACTTGTCGGATAGCAAATGGAAATTATCCAGATAAAACAAAGATAGCCCATTAAAAAAAGGATGTGCAATTCACCATAATTTGGCAATAACCTGTGCTGGAACATACATGCCCATATCCAATGGGTGAGGAAACAATAAGAACCATCCTCATGCCCAAAATACAATATAAAACTAAGTGTAAAAGAGCATGAGGATGGAAACTAAAACAAAGAGCCACCCAGTGGGTAGTATTACAGGAGCACACACTGCTAACAATAGTCAATGGCCATTTCTCAATACCCAATACCCAGTATGTACTTGCATACTTGGGAAGTATGACTGGAGTACATTATTGGCAAATACTGAGTACACAACTACGATCATTGCAATTGGAACAGCGGCGTACTTCCTTGTTCTACTGTTTGAATGTTGACTGTTTGAGCGCCAAGTGCTTAAGCCTCATTACCGCTACCTATAGAGTGCTGATAGAGTGTTATAGAGAGTTATAGAGTGCTGCCCCATGTAAAATACCTTTAATAAATGCATATATATATATATATATTATTATTTTTACATTTAAAATGTTAACTTAATTTATTAATGATTTTTTATTAAAATATACAGTACCATGTGGAAAATATAATATATAATATAATATATAATATAATATATTACAGCAGTGTAGAGTAGTATATATATATCGATGCTCTCATTTTTCATGAGCTGACCTCAAAGATCTAAAACATTTTCTATATACACAAATAAAACCACAATAAAAGGCCACTCTGAAATGTTCAGTTTTATAACACAGCACAATGCCACAGATTTCGCAAGTTTTCAGGGAGCGTGCAATTGGCATGCTGACTGCAGGCATATCCACCAGAGCTGTTGCCTGCACCGGAGCTTAATACTTCCTTCATTGTCTGTGTTTATAGTGCTGTTCAGGTTGTGTAATGTGTACCCTTTTTTAAAGAGAATAAACATTAACAGTTTATAAAAAAATAAAATAACCATTTTGTTAATTTAGCACGATATACTACTTAGGGTGTGTCTGTTTTACATAAAACTACAAATAGAGGCACATTTTCCAATCCTCTCTCCCCTGCTTTGAGAGACGTCTCCTGACATTTGCAACCAAATTAACAAGGTAAAAAACAAGCAAATAAATAAATAAATACATGTTTACCAAACATTAAATAATGGGCCAATAGAATCACTCTCTGGCTAAATGTACCACTTTATCCGCTCCCACATGCCCCATATCGTCGTGTAGGTTCTTCAGAACTACTGGTTTAAGTTTGCCTGGGAGAACTAACCTTTCCTTTGACCAGCTTGTCTATACAAGAACAGAAAAATACTATTGTCAGCTCCGTACACAGATTTATTCTGAAGTACGTGAGCAGCACAGGAGCTTAGTTAAAACCTACATGGCCCCATGTGAAAAAGTAATTGCCCCCCTTGTAAAATCATGAGGTAACTGTGGTTAGTCAGATGTTTTGGAAAATTTCACTTTCCACACCCAGGCCTGATTACTGGCCTGGGTGTGGTCTCTCAAATCAAGAGACCACTTAAATAGAACCTGTCAGACAAAGTGAAGTTCAAAAAAAAAGAAGACATCATGCCGTGATCTAAAGAAATTCAGGAACAAATGAGAAACAAAGTAATTGACATCTATCGGTCTGGAAAAGGTTACAAAGACCTTTCTAAAGCTTTGGGACTCCAGTGAACCACGGTCAGGCCCATTATTCACAAATGGAGAAAACATGGAACAGTGGGGAACCACTAGCGCAGCAATGACTCATCTAAGAGGTCACAAAAGAACCCAGAACAACATCTAAAGAACTGCAGGTCTCACTTGCCAAGGTCAGTGTTCATGACTCCACCGTAAGAAAGAGACTGGGCAAAAATGGCCTGTTCCAAGACGAAAACCACTGCTGAGCAACAAGAACATTAAGGCTTGTCTCAATTTTCAAAAAACATCTTGATGATCCCTAAGACCTTTTGGGGAAATACTGATGAGACAGAAGTGGAACTTGGTGGAAGGTGTGTGTCGCAATACATCTGGCGTAAAAGTAACACCGCATTTCAAAAAAAGAACATCATACCAACAGTCAAATATGGTGGTGGTAGTGTGATGTGTGGGGCTGTTTTCCTGCTTCAGGACCTGGAAGACTTGCTGTGATAAATGGAACCCTGAATTCTGCTGTCTACCAAAAAATCCTGAAGGAGAATGTGCGGCCATCTGTTCGTGACCTCAGGCTGAAGCAAACTTGGGTTCTGCAGCAGGACAATGAGCAAACACTTTTTCACATCACTGTATGTGCATTCTATTATGTTTATAATATTTGTTTGTATTGCTGTTATGTTAAAACAATTTCCCCTTGGGGATGAATAAAGTATTTCTATTCTATTCTATTCTATTCTAAACGTGGCCAATGGTAAATGGTCTGTATTTATATAACACTTTAGTCTTGATGACCACACAAAGCACTCAGAGAACACCATAGTTTGCCAGTTACCCATTCAAAAGCAAAATATTAAGCACTTTTCCCATCACACACCGTTGCCATGACAAGTATATTATAAAGACTTACATTAACAATGACTGCCACCTTGCTGAGGCCTCTCAGGAGGTTGTACCAGATACCTGTAGGAAGACACAACTGTCATTAGGGAACACAGCAGCCACCTGTGGATGGCACAAGCAGCCTTAGTGAGAGGTTCTGAGACTGTGTACTGTCCAGTACCAGCACTTCTAATTTTTTATTGTCCAGTACCAGCACTGTAAACAGTACACAGTAAAAGTACTCCATACTACTTACTTGCGTACAAGTATTTTGTCCAATAAAATTGAAAGCATAAACTACTCTTCTAAAAACTACTAAACTCCTAAATATTTCAATTATTTTCAATACCATAAAATAAGACAGGATATTTATTTATTTGTCCCATATGGGGACTTGTAGTGTTACAGGCAATAATCACAACAAGGTAGAAATAGAAGAAAAATTGAAATAAGCTAAGGAAATATGAGTATGAATATGAATATGAGTATTAACATACTGAAACACAGTCATTACTAAAACAGGAACAGCTGTGCAGGAGGCTGGTTGTGGTAGACAGTTTCATGTCAAAGGTCATACACCATGGCAAGACACAAGATAATTATATAACATCAAGATTTCATAGCAGACTGGGGTCTCAAGATGTGCTGTTCAAGCACTTTTGAGGAAGAACAAAGAAATGGGAAACACAAAACCATACATACGTCAGATATATAAAGGCCAAGCGATTCAACTTTGCACAAAACATAAGAACTGGGGTGCTCTGCTCTGATGAGTCAAACTTTTAAATATTTCTCTGTAGCAGAAGGCAGTTACTTTGACAAGTGGTTGGAGAGTGGTCCAATAATGACAGTCTGCAGGCAACAGTGCAGACAGGTGGAGGTTCCTTGCAAATTTGAGGCTTTGTGCAAATAGAGTTGGGGATTTGGTCTAAGAAATACAATCAGATACTTACCTTTTACATACCTTCAGATACAATTTTGTTGGGTGCAGTGAAATATTGATTATGAGAACCTTTTTTGTCCGAGGTACTGTAATTTAGTAGAGCTTACATCCCCATGTTCTTCATCCGAAATGAAGGCAATCTAGATCAAAAAACTGTGCGCTTCACTTAAGTTGGGGCAGAGAGTGAACACTTACCAATGTCCTTTGCTTTGGCTGCGACTGGCCTGCGCAGGTCTCTTAGAAACTTCTTGGCATCCAGGCGAATCTCGATGATGTTATTCAGGAGAGCAAAGAGGGGAGCCAGAGGGAAGGAGGCCACGAAAAGAGTCACCATTCCAAACTGGATGACTAGAAACAGAGAATAAAGGGATGATGGAGCAGGAGTTGCTACATGACTTTCAGGACACACACTTCTTAGTAAAGGAATGAAACTATAATACTATATACATATGTATTTAAGTATTTGAATGAATGCATATCAGGAAACGTGAATTGGTAATTTTGTGTTGATGTATGCATAGATGGAGCGACTGCCATGACTGGACTACTTTCTGGTTTCAATACTCACTAAGAGGTCATCCAAAAAGAAAGGCTGGCTAGCCGAAAAATGTCACCTGAACTTATAGTCAGGCGGGAAATTGCAGATATACGAAAGAAAAGTGCAAATGGTGATAAGAGAATTTTGGCACAGATGACCTTTATATCACCCGAATTGAAAATCAAACTTGGGTTATGTAGAATTTCTCCATTTTACAAGATGGCCCAAAGGTTTTCAAAATCCCCTAGCACACCGGGCCACAGTTTGCCATCTTTACTAGTTGTGTAAGAGTTTTGAAGAATGGATCTCAAGGTGCCAGTCAGAGTCTCCACAATTACATTTTTTTAGAACCTTGTGCTTCGACGAGAGCTCCTTGTTCTCCTTTTCATGAGGTCACACTTAACAAAGATGCCCTGCAAGAACTCCTTCCTTTTGTTTGCCCTGGATAAAGTTCACTATGCAATATGGCTTTCAGTTCATTTGAGAGATATGAGACACATCTGTTGACCTGAACCCTATAAACCAAGCACATGAACAGCACAATGCTGAGATGGTGGAGCCAAGGGGTCTTTTGGAAGAAAGGTGGACTTTATAAACTCTTGAAACACTTGTAAAGACACAGTTTACATAATTCAAACAGCAACTCAAAAACCTAAGCAGGTTTTATGCCCAATTAGAAATAACAAAGTGTCCCTCTTCAATTGAAAATCCCAACCTAGTATTTCAAAAACAAAGAAACATTGCAAACACTGAAAGAAGACAACAGTCTCTTCTCGTGCCTATTATATCATGTCAGAATCGACAGTGTTACCTGAGAGAGTTCTCCACCTGCTCTAGCTCAAGCTGGACAAATGCACCAAGGTCAGACGTCCCAAATTCTGCCTTTGCTTGGAGAACAGGTGACCAGTGTCATTGACAAATGGAGCTGCTTCTCGTAATTCCATACATCCCTCTAGTGGTTCAACGTTTGAGTCCTATGCAATGAATGAAGTCTCGCTAAAATTGCAGAAATATACACAAACAATTTCACATCGTTTTTAATGTCTACAGGGTTGGGGAGGTTGGGGAGCCTGACATCAAAAATGAGGCAGAAACAAGAAGGTGGTGAAACCAAGACACTATTTAACTGGACTGCATCGTCGAGGCTGATGTAGGCGGTAACATAATGTGTCCCTTCCTGTTTTCCACTGGTGTTACTCTGTGTGTTTCTTCTGTTCATTTTGAAAATTGGTTAATAACTACTCTACTAATCATGTCACGATCCCACTCTCCTCCACCACTATTATCCTTATTTGTTATTTTCCTCCGTGCTGCTCCCTCTCTCCCTCTCTCCCCTCTCTGCAGGAGGCATGGCTGACCCACTTCCACTGATGACGCTGGTGATCAGCAACACCTGCGGCAGCTCATCCTCACCTGCTCCTGATGAGCAATCAGGAGCCTTCTTAAGCCTTTGCCGTCTCAGTCACCAGCGTCAGATTGTTTTTTGCTCTTCTAGTGGTAATGTCCATGACTTCTGCTGTAATCTTTGAAACTCTGACTCCCGGAATTCTCACAACCAGTGTTGTTCTGCTTCAGGTCTCCACACCTCCTGCTTCCCAGAGAGCTCCGGATTCCCCACGACACATCTCGGCCGTTGGAACCTCCGCTGCCTCGATTCTCCATCGTGAGTCTGCTCCTGCCAGTATCCCCCCACTCACTGTCTCTCACCCTGGGCTCTCGCCATTTCCCGGCACAGCTGCATCGGCAATAAAAACCCTGTTAAAACCGTGATCTGTCTCCGCTGCATTTTCGGGTCCTCTACATAGTCAAACCGCTCTCATTCGGGAGCGTAACAAATCACCCACTACTTTTGCTTAAACTCTATCTTTAACATAGATATGGCTTCTCTCTCTTCTCCTGCTGTCTTCCGGTGTGTGACAAATGTTTAGTTACTAATCTGCCTCCTTTAGCGATAACGATACTTGTAATAAGTGTAACTTGTTTGCCATGATGGAGGCGAGGCTTAGTGAGGTAGAAACTTTGCACCATAGAAGCTAAGTCAGCTAGCCAGTCTCCTGTAGTTGGTGCGGACCACATAGCATTAGCACTCTCAACAGCTGGAGAAAACAGGGCAGCTGGGTGAATGACTGTAATAAGAGGCGTAGTGCTAAGCCTAATGGCGCATTTCCACCAGCTCTACTCGCCTTGCCTTGCCACACCACGGCACGGTTTAAGTAGCGTTTCCACTAGCATAGTACCTGATACCAGGTACAATTTTTAGTACCTGCTCAGGCAAGGTTCCAAAAGCGTGCTGAGTAGGTATTATGCGATGATTGGTCATACTGCCGGCCACTGACTGGCCAGAGTGTCGTCACAGGAAGAGACGTTCCACACACAAATCAGGCCGAACAGCGCCAAACTGTAGATCACTTAAAATTACTTAACAATCCTAAAAACGTGGGTTAATCACCAACAACTACCATGGAAATCTCTATATTTAACAGATTTTACAGCGCCGGCGATCGTGAGCGGCATCACAGGTCACTGCCGCTGTAGTCTGTGGAGTAGGAGGCTGTACTCCGGAGACGTGTGGACTGAAATCAAGCCGAACAGTGCCGAATTGTAGATAAGTTAAAACTACTTAACAATCCTAAAAACGTGGGTTAATCTCCAACAACTACCAGGAGTCTGGTGCAAAGTCACTCGTCACTCGTGTGTGTGTGTGTGTGTGTGTGTGTGTGTGTGCGTGTGTGTCACGTGTATAAAACGAAGTCACCACAGTTTCACTCAGCCGTGTAGTGATGACTGTTGTGATGACACTTGGCCACGTTGAGTGGGTGCTTTTTTTGTAGTGGAGAAGCAACCTAATCGTGCCGTGTCGTGCCGTGCCGAGGCGAGGCGAATAGAGCCAGTGGAAATATGGCATAAATGTCCTGGAATTTCAAATAGCCTGGAAAGATGGTTTTCTAGCATACAAACAGGCCCCACATAAAGCTAGAGCTGCCTATTATCCTTCTTTAATTGAAGAAAATCTGATTATTTCCTCTTTTCAGCACTGTAGCCAGACTGACACAGAGTCACAGCTCCTCTGTACCATCTATTTCTTTAACACTGAGCAGTGACGACTTTATGAACTTCTTTGTGAATAAAATAACATCAATTAGAGAAAAAATTGTGTACCAGGTGTACAGTTAGACAGTTTCTCCTCTATAGATATAGATAGTTAACATCATTAGTTAATATTAGAAAAGGCAATTGCTAATCAATTATGTAAATATTTGTGCATTAATGACCAGTTTGCAGATTTTCAGTCAGGTCTTAGATTACACTATAGCACAGAAACAACACTAGTCAAAGTTAGTAACGACCTTCTCTTGGCCTAAGATAGTGGTCTAGTCTCTCTCTGTCCTGTTAGATCTTAGTGCTGCATTTGACACCATTGATCATACTATTCTACTGCAGAGATTGGAGCAGACTCTTGGTATCACAGGTGCTACCCTCTGTTGGTTTAAATCATACTTATCTGATAGATTCCAGTTTGTTCATGTTAATGATAAAGCCTCATTGCAAACAAAAGTTAATTGTGGAGTTCCACAAGGCTCAGTGCTTGGGCCTATACTTTTTACCTTATGCTTCCTTTTGGGGAACATTATTAGGAAGCACAACATACACATTCATTGTTGATGACATGCAGCTTTATTTATCAATAAGGCCGGATGAAATAAATCAGGTTGTTCAACTCCAGGAATGTCTCAGATACATTAAGTCCTGGATGACCTGTAACTTTCTACTTTAAGACTGAGGTCATTACACTCGGCCCTAAACGGGAAAAACATTCTGACAACATTGTCACTTTAGATGACATTACCATGGCTTCCAGTTACACTATGAGGAACCTTGGAGTTATTTTTGACCAGGACATTTGATTCACACATAAAACTAATTTCCAGAACAGCCTTCTTCCACCTGCGGAACATTATGAAAATTAGAAACATCATGTCCTTAAGGGCACGCACTGAAAAACTAGTTCATGCTTTTGTTACATCTAGATTAGATTACTGTAACTCCTTATTATCAGGATGTTCCAACAAGTCTGTTAAAACCCTTCAGTTAATACAAAATGCTGCAGCACGAGTTCTGACTAGAGTTCTGACGAGTTCTGAACTAGAAAGAGAGACCATATCACTCCAGTGCAAGCTTCTCTATACTGGCTCCCCGTACAGTATAGAATTCAATTTAAAATCCTCACATACAAAGCACTTAATGGTCAGGCCCCTTCATACCTGAAAGTACTAGTTCTAGTACAAGTACATCCTGTGGATGTTATGAGATGTGGAAAGGGGAAGCAGAGGTGCAGAAACAATTACCTTTTTCTTGTGAAAAAATTTAAACAAATGATGAGCGCAATTTACACACACAAAGAACACCATACTCGCAGATTTCGTGTTTGTTTTCACAGTTGGCAGTTTGAAGCTAGATCCAGACCTCGATGGCAACCCACGGATTCATCCTTCAGTTCTACCTCCATACAAGTCTACAACACTTGAGATGTGTGGGAAATTCATCTTTGTAATTGAAACCAGACATTGCTTTAGCTGTGAAAATACATTGGTTGGAATGATGCACGCCTGATGATGCACAAACTTTGCCGACATGCCGTAACCAACTACTCTCCAGGAAAAAGAAAAAAGAAGAGACAATACAGAAAGAGCTTCACATGCCAGCAATAACCATGTTTAAAACATTCCGGGAACATGGACAACCAAGTCATGGACATAGTGAGAGAAGACATGACTGAGACAGGAACTGGGAAAGAAGAGCGAGTAAGTTTCCCAATGACGAATTGGCAACCACAGTGGCCAATTTTGACAGTGGAAACATGACTGTTCCACAACAACATCATCAACTCCAGCAAACACATCTACAACATCTACAACGAAGTTTCTACAACGTACATTGACCATTGCAGAACAAAGTGTTTTAGTTCAGTGGTCCCCAACCCCCGGGCTGTGGACCGGTACCGGTCTGTGGGTCAATTGGTACTGGGCAACTTACATTATTTCCGTTTTATATGATTCTGAACGATGTTTTATTTTGGAAAATTACCGGATTCTCTCCGCCACATCTGTCTATGACTCACTCTTGATGCATGTCAAGATGCTTGCCTCGGTCACATGTCACGGTCGCAAGAAGAAGATCAACTGCTGGAGATCGCAAATGATGGCGGATGATGTGCGCATGACGTGGCGTGGATTCACCTTTATTATTATATTTAGAAAATACCAGTTTTTATGCTAGTCATATCATTTTATTTTGTTATCAAACAATGTTGGGGACTGCTGTTTTAGTTAACACAAGTTATGTGATAAAAGCATAAGCAAAAGCAGAGCTGATTCTAAAACCAAAACTGAGTGGAAATAACGTGTACAAGGTGAAACGATTACTGTCCTTCTTAAATGTGGGGATGGGCCAAATACAACTTTCAAAGATGGATTCTTACTCTCTGAAGTCTGTCCCATTAATCTAATGGATAGAGATTTGATGTGTAAACTAAGCCTTTACCTGATCTCAACCCCAGAAGGTGTCAAAGTCTATCTATCTATCTATCTATCTATCTATCTATCTATCTATCTATCCTACTCAGAACAGAGAGCTGCAATCAAAAAATGTTAGTATTTTAATGAACTGCAGATGAAACTCAACAATTACTATTTTCCCAGTGATCCTACCTAGTGTAGCTTTAATAATTACTTATTAACATTGCAGACACTTTCTTACAACTTTGTGTATTTGAATTTAGACTTACTCATCTCCATGTACTCTGGGTTGATCCCAACAAATGGACCCAGAATGTGGTCTTTCTCGTACCGCTGCAAGGTTTTGTTCAGCTCCTCCTCTTGCTTTGTATCCATATCTGATTTCCTCCTCCGCAGCATTTGTTTTAATTTCCTGCACAAACAAACAAAAAAGGATAACAAACATCTAACCTGACACTACTGCTAATGTTCAACCTGTTCTCATCCCGGGAGCGCTCTATGCCGCCGCTTTGTCAAGTCCCTCGGCATCACCTTACAGACACACCAGGTACACTTCTGTATCTGAAAAAGATCCACTAGGCTTTTTAATGACTCCCATGTGAACCCACTGGCTCACACTCACATTTTATTTTATCAATATCATCAACATCTCCATGCCCAGTAACAAATCATAAATAATGAATAGTAAATATTTTCCATGACAGTGACTGCTTAGTAACAGCTTGATGCTTACAGAGATGTTAAAGTGTGGGTGGACACTCAGGGCAGCTGCTCTGAGCATCTAAATGTGCTACCCGGTGCCTCTCTTTCAGACAGGGTACCACTGTGGCTCTGTAAGACGACGCCGGGGGACGTGACAAGGCAGCAGTATGCAATGGGCTGTAATGTTGCATGGGGGAAGACATACAGTTTGGTTTTGATGCATCATTTATTAACTCATTCTAAATTCACAAATAAACTGTCTTCCGATGGAGTAGAAACATAAATAAATGTACTGCTAGCAACAGCCATGTTGGGCTGTGTTGATGATGTCGTAAATGTGACCAACTAAAACACATTCCCACATTGTTAAACTGATTTGTTGAACATAATATTTTTAATAATGATGTTTACTAAATGTGTTGCAAGAACCAGCCTGAGACAAAACTGCCAGTGTGTACATAAAGAAAAGCAGATTTTAGCAACCTAAAAAAAGGTTCATCTGACAAATCAACACCTGATTAAGTTTACAATATTACATGTCATTTAGCAGACGCTTTTATCCAAAGCGACTTACAATGAAATTAAGTACAATCAGCCAGGGGTGGAGTCGAACTTGCGACCATTGCGACCATGATGTCTTTCGCACACAGGGTACCAGTCTTAACCACTGAGCCACTCTACCCCTCAATATGCTCACAGACTGTTATACTGTTTCCCAACTGGACAAACAACATAAAGGAATTCTTAATAAATTGATACCTCCATCAACAAGTTCAAATGTGTCATTTTGTGATGCTGGTGTTTAAAATCCCTAGTTGTCACTGATTTGCTATACCTTAGTGACAAACATACCAAACAGGGCCAGCAGTAGAACTGTGAGCTGATTTTTGCTGTTGACTTTGGAAAACAATTTCCAGTTGCGAGAAGGCTGTCTAAACACAAGATCATGATTTAAACATATTCTCAAGATACCGTAGACTTAAGCTGTGTCACGCCGTGGTGAGGACTGTCTTGTCTTTGTCTTGTGACTTCCTGTGTTTTATTTTGAAAGAGTAACTCTTGTTTCAGGTCACTTGCCTTTCCTCCATGTGTCACCAGTCTGATCGCCTCCCTTGATTGCCCGATAGTTTCCAGCTGTGGCCCCACCCTCATATGTACTTAGTGTCTGCGTCTCCCTTTGTCTAGTCCCAGAGTTTCATCGTTCATGTCACGTCTAGCCCTTGGCCAAGGCCAAGACCACAGTATTGGGCACAAATATTTGGTTCTGTGAAGAAGACTATTAATGTCCTTTTTAATGTAATTTTTTTAAAGGTTAGGATCATCAAATTTAATAGTTAAAATCAATGTACCCTTTTAGGTTTTTGACAAAAAAGAAAGGCAGTGTGGCTCAGATGTTAAGTTACATGAATGACAGGCAAGTCAGCCAGCCAATGGAGCCAATAAACAATGGCACAGTATTTCCCTTGGATAATTACACACGGCTAAGAGGAGGCAAACTTAGGTTGCACTCTTAGTTCTTTCTTTGTAATTTCTTGGCTGGCTGAGCCCTTGTGTTGTGTTCTGTTCAGCTTTTCATTGGTGAGTGAGTATGCACTGCACTCACGGTATGCCAATCTCAAACAGGTTGTTCTGGATTAGCTGCTTGCCCAACATGGTGATGCATAACTGGATACAAAGCTCCATGAGGCAGCCTGCATGAGCACACTGCATAGGGAGAAAAGAAGGTGGAAATAGAGGTTAAACAAATGCACAGTAAAAGGTGAGAGTAAAACAAGTTCAAACTTAAGCAGATCACAGCTACTGAGGTGAAGTTTGTTCAGCACTATAATTATATAGAAGAAATTATTAAATGAAAATTGTCCTTCAATGTATCATCTATGTGAAACTGACTGTTTCTCGGAACTAGCACTTGGTCAGCATGGAATCTTGGAGCATGGAATGGTATTTTTGTGACTGGCTGGATTCACTCTACAGTTTTAAAGACTTGTGCATTTATGAAATGAGTTAGCATTATGCTGTAGAGGAACATTTTCATAGATTATTTATCTCTAAACTCAAACACAAGTTGCTTGTTAAAACAAAAGCAGAAGAAATGTAACAAAGCAACAAGCCTTTCCACACCCCAGCTGTCCACTGCACTTAGCTTATTTTGCAGTTGCTATTTCAAAACCTCCACTCACTGGTAAAGTTGGGGCTTTGGTAGGACAACAAGGAATATAAACAACCATCTTAATGTACAGTGCAGAATTACCTCTTCCATTCTGTATGATCCAACTACATACAAGTAGTTTCCGGGCCGCCCAACAAGTCTGTGGAACAAACATATTAAATATAATGAGCAAAAACGAGTGACTTTATCCATTACTAACAGAAACAAACAATGTACAAAGCAGTAAGAACATATTCTCCTACCTGCCCCTGAAAAAGGCTAAATAGACAATGGGAGTGAAGGCATTGACAAACTTCAGAATAAAAGTTTTGAAGATGAGGCGCTCCTCAAAGCTCTTGTCCGTCTTTGGAACCTCTGAAAAATAAAGACTTAGAATGATGTCTCACATACACATACATCCAGTAACATTATTGTTGAAGTAGCTTTTTGTATACACCTTTTTTGTTATATATATTTTTAATACTGCTAATAGTAAGGGAAGGTGGGTTGTAATCTACGATACAGGCAAGGGGGAGCTTCTGTCATGCTCTGGAATGGGAAGTAAATTGTATCTCACTGTTAAGCCAGGTAGACAGTTTGGAGGAAGGAACATTTTCACACTCACAAGTGTTCCACACTCACAAACTAACACTAAGATAAAGTAACCTGCTAACAGTTGATCTAAGTCTGAAAATCTACCACTGCAGACTGGAGGATACAGCAATGATAAGCACACTGAAACCTTGTTTCCTCGATTAAATATTACCCTAAATTCTTAAACCCCACCACAAATATTATCACTTTTGCACACCTCAATCTGTTTTTAACAAACATATGCTGTCTCTGTTGAAATTTTCTGGCCTTTTTCCTAGTTGCCTAGTTTTTCAAACTGCTTATATTTTGATAATTGTGCTGTTTACTTTTAATCTTTGAAGTTCTGTGAAAGATCCTGTAGTTGGATAAAGTGTAGATAAGCGATAGCTGTCAGAATACACAGTCCTTTTCTGAATAAGTCTGAGGCCTTGTTTGTGGCATCATATGTTGTAAGAATCGAAAGACACAACAAAACATGTCAGCTGTTTTACTTCTTTACTATGGTAACATCAAGCAACACTCTAGGCTTTATGTTTCAGTACAACCTGTTTACATTCAGTCAGTTTATAAAATCAGTCATGCTTTTAATGAAATGTGTCTCACCCAGTGTGGTGAGCCAGCGAGCAATGGCTCCATATATTTCATCTAAGATGATGATGACTATGAGGTTGATAATGGCAGCAGTGGTTTTGACAGTGGCTCTGATGTTGGACCGTGCTGCAGGGTAGCTGCTGATGTGCAGCGCTGTCTTAATGCTGATCCGGTACAGGATGACCCCAAAGACTATGGTAAATGTCACGGCAATCTAAAGTTAAGAACATAGAGAAGACAAAATCTGAAAATCTGATGACATTCTGAAGTAGCGAAATCTATGACGTAGAAAGCCGGGTTTCAATAATGTACCAATTTACCCCACAACATTTACCACACTTATTTACATCTGAGTAGTCAGAAGGAAAATAATTTATGAATTCTGATGTCCTGTAGAGGAAGACAAAGTCTAGAATGCCACCTAGTGGCAGAGCTTGACACTGACTTTTTTACAAATGAAAACATTTAGGGGCACAATGAAAATATATAAAATAATGCATTTTTTTTCAACTATTTAAATGTATTCTACTACAGAATACAGACTACATCCCCTAAACTATATTTTGTAATGTATGCCATTAGATTACTCAATCTGAGTAACATATTCTGAATACTCACTACCTTTAAAGCACAGCCATTACATTAGATTATCCTGAACCCATCTTTGATAATAAAATTGTTGTGTTCATTCATTCATTCTTTCATTCATTTATTGTTTTATTCACATGAGGTTCATGGGGGAGCTGGAGCCAATCACAGCTGACATAGGGTGAAGGGTGGGGACACACCCTCAACGGGTCACATTGGCCATCATTTATCAAATGTGCATATACCAATTGTGTATATCAATTTATCAATATAAATGCTGGCATAGTGTGCGATCAAATCTCACGCCAGCTCCAACCAGGTATATGCAAATTTGAAATCGCAATGGGCTTGCAGTGCAGTAAGTCACTGGATAACTGTAATTGAACCATGCTAATACAATGTCCATTCATGCAGATGTTCCCAGACTTACAGTTAAACTATATAATGCACGAAAAATTTTAGATTTTGTTATCATTAAAAATAATAATGATGATAATAACCATACTAATAATATACAGCAATTTCTCAGTACTCAAAAATATGTAATTTAAGGTGAATGACTATTTTTTGTTGACAGACTACAGGTGACATATCAGTTAATAATTCAGCTCACGATTATGCACGTGGCTGACAGTAGAGCTGCACCGGACAGCTGAAGGGCAGCGGGCTGTGTCTGTGATCAGAGGAATAAACTGCTGTAAACAGCTGAGACAGTGTGTGACACCATTTTGGCCTGTGAGATTCTGTAAAATGTAAGGACAAGAAATAAAAGCACAGCCAGATGAGCCTCTACCCACAGAGCCTTGTCCACTGCAGATATATCTGAGAGCCACACAGAGGAGTTGTGGATGTGGATGTGGAGGACATAAACCTCTCTCTGAGCTCTCTGTGGAGCCCATAGACCATAGATTGCTGTTGAGTTCTCTCCACACTGTTGCTTTCTGACAAACAGAATCACTTTGTTATGTTGAAATTTCAACCTTATACTTATTACTTATTTTCAGCTTCTGGATTTTCTCTTCTTGGTCATATTCCCCATCTCAGTGTCTTAAACTGAAGGGGCGAAGTCTCGAAACTGTGAATCACACCTGTATCTGCACCAGGTTTTACACAAGTTTGATAAATGAGGATAAATGAGGACTACTTTGTGTTAAAAACATGCAATGCATTTTTGAGTCAATCTTAATTTTAGAACTTGGACTGAGGCTGATGACGTTTCACAAATACGGGAGTACTCAAGTACAGACAAGTACAGACAAGTACGGACATTGAGAAATGGATATTGAGAAAGGGCCTCTATCTCTTGTGGAAACGTCTGCAGAGAAGAGACCACTGACTTGTGTGGTTTCACAACACCATGTAGAGCTCCTGAAGTAAATGTTAAAACTTGCCTAGCTTTGTCTGGCCACGGATGGTGTTGTGAAACCACAACACCAGAGTGCAACAGTGCTTTGGTTGATGGTGAAAAGAACGTGATCACGCAACGTGATGGGCGCGATAGATGTGATGGGTGCGGGACACATTTTTTCATGCAAATTATTTGCATGTTTGAAGCACTTTTAGAACATCACACCAGCCAAGTAATTTCACTATGCAAAATTGTGACTGTTTTTTTTTTGGATCATGGTCCAGGTTCACGAGCTTCCTTTTCCAATGGATTTACAGCTAACCAATCGTAACCAAACGAGTGTTGTTGATGACGTATAGTCCAAACATTCAACATGGTGGCAGATCGCTTGGTTGTGTTGTGTTGTCTCCCTAGTTTGTGTCTCTCTCTCTCTCCCTCTCCATCTCCCTCTCTGTGTCCTCATCTTGCAGGTTGCAGGATCCAGATCCAGTTTCGAGGCCATTATTATCATACATATCATCACCATGCTTATTATTATGTTATAATTAAAATTCGATATCAGTATCATTTTTATCAACAGTCTCTGCTGCTGGGTATATAAATTACGTTTCTATGAACATGTCATCACTGACTCAGAACTTTCCTGTATAAACTTGAAACTATACAGTTGTTGTATATCTGCTCCTGGTCTCTCTCTTCTGTCTCTACCTCATCTCCCTTTTGTCCCTTCTGTCCTCCACCTCTCCTCTATCCCGCTTTTTTCCTTTCACCCAAACCGGTCGAGGCAGATGGCACATCTCTGAGTCTGGTTCTGTCAGAGATTTCTTCCTGTTAAAAGTGAGTTTTTTCTCTCCACTGATGCCTAGTGCTTGCTCATTGTGTGAGCTGTTGGGTTTCTCTGCTCTCTTGATGTTGTCTATGTACAGTGCCTTGAGATAATGTATGTTATGATTTGGCGCTATACAAGTAAATTGAATAGAATTGTTAGCTTCCCAAAACCCTGTTCTTTTTAAAAGAAAAAATGCACCTGGGAACAAACCCAAATACGCAACTACACAACAAGCCCAAAAACCCGTAACCCACAACGACCAATAAAATGTAAGCGACTTTACAGAAAAAACAAGCTAAAAATAGCTTATAATGAGCGGGCTTGGCAACTGTTTTTGCTGCGACAGTTTTACTTACGAATGTGTGTGTGTATGTGTGTGTGTGTTATTATTATTTTTTTATTAATGTATCAATTATTTCATCTGATAAATACAAAAATACTGAGCGGGCTGCTATATCACTAGGGCTTTCCAAGATGATGGACATTGTTTTCATGTTCTCAGAGTATTTCATCCGGAACTGAAGTCCATAACAATCAGTTCAGCCACTGCTGAGAGCGCAGGGTTCGATTGTTTTCCTGAGCTCTACAAAGCGGAACGGCACTTCCGTTGACTAGTTACGTCACTGGCGAATTTCACCACTCCTCTAAACAGCAGCGCCCCTAGTCCGGGCACTAGAGTCCGGGTACATCCGGGTACATCAACCTGCTATCCCCTCAGTTGAGACCATTAGTGATTTTTGAACAACCTGCTTATTAAGCTTAATGGAAAAACAGAGTTCTTCCTGATGGACACACCAATACAAATAATTTTGGGCTACCCAGACATGGGTAAAGAAATATTAAAATTTCAGAAACATTACATGTCATTTAGCAGACACTTTTATCGAAAGCGACTTACAATGGAATTGAGTACAACCTGCCAGGGGAGGAGTTGAACTTGCGACCATGATGTCTGTTGTACACACAGCACTGAGCTACCCCACCGCCAGAAACAATTAAATTATGGTTAGAAACTGTAAAAAAAATCATTGAAACAAATTCACAGAGAAGTAAAAATATTGGAATGGCCTGCCTATAACCTGTACTTCACACCAGCTACTTACAATCATAGCTAGACGATGGGCGCAACAGAGCATCACTGCTGTCTGTGGCATTGTCTCGAATGACATGTGAACTTGATTGTTTCCAGCACCTATGCCAAGTATTCAACCATAATAAAGGTCCCCCGAGGCTGGATAATTGTTACAGGAATAGTTAACTACATACATTCATTTGACAAAAATACCTTTACCCTTCACCTAGAGAAAGACAAAAAAAAAAGTACAAGAACAATCCCCTACAGCAAACAGAATCAGTTTTTGCATCTGGGTTATTAAAAATAATTTCCTCAGATATCATACATATGTTGACTCACCAGGAAGCCCATTGTGAGCACAGTAGTTAGGTAGGCTGGTAGTCTATCAGTGCAAGTCAGCTTCACCTTCTTGCCCTAAAACACACACACACGCACACACATGCACACACACACATACATAGTACTGTGTTATAGGAGGGACAAAAAGGACACATTATTTTTGTAACATTAATATGTGTAGTTTTACAACAGCAGCCTCAAAGCTGCAGCATCTCTTTAGGCTCTATATACTTAGGCAGTGACACTGAGTTAGGCAGTCTGACCTACTTCTTAGTATGTTTGGATGTGGCATGATAGCTTAGGGCAGAATTACGCTGTGCTCTGCTGGAGTCACAGTGTGTACTTGTTACCACTTTAGGGCCTTTTCTGGCATGAACACTGACCTTGTCAGGACCATTAGTCCTCATGGAGACCAAAACCTGGTTCTGATGAAGAAGAACCTCATTTCTGTGGAATAACGAGTATCGGGCTAAGATCTGAATTGTGATTAAGTTAAAGTTATGGTTAGGCATTAACTGGTCATGGTTATGGTTGAGGGTAAGGCTTTGTTTAGGCTGTCAAGATGGATGTAAGTCAGAGAGGATACAAGGCCATTTGTGTTTCCTTTTTTCGACAAATAATGTCAATTTGCAGAAGTATTTACTGCGTCATGTTCTTTATTTTCTTTCATGAATTAATTGGTGGTTACAGATTCACGCTGGCATATTGTTGGGCTATATGTACGTAGCTGACACATCAAGCATTATATGGCCTATACATCCTGTAGTTGAAACACAAGCCAGATCAGGGTTTACTCTTTCATATTAAACCATGTTGAGTTGAACTGCACTGTAAATTTCTATTAATGTGGTTGCCTAGACAATTACGGCCACAGCCACACTGGATGGGGAAGTATCATTTGGCATACATGTTAAGACGAGCCACACTGAAATATATGTGAAATTAACATCTCAAGTGATTGCGCTGGAGTCTGTATAAGTAATATTTATACTTGAAAATATTTGAGAAATCTTAATTATTATTAGAACTTTACATTTGTTCACATTTTTCTTTCTAACTTTGAAGTGATGATTATATTACAATCAAATGCCAAATTAATAATTTTAAACAATACTTTACTAACTAGTGAAATTAATACTGATGAATTAGTAAATCAAATAAAAGGATTTTGGTATGATATTTGTATAAAATGCTATAACATAACCCAAACAAAACAAATGTTACCTTTGGGGTGGATTGTTCCAGTCTCATTGTCTTCTGCATGACACGGAACTCATATTCTGCTCTGTTGTGGTCCTGGAAGAGATACCAGACTGTGATAGTGAGCAGTAAACTAAAGAGAATATCCTGATTGCATTTGACAATGAAGACAGACATGAAAGTAGCAGCCTGCCTCCAATAGGTTTTGCAAGATGACATGGTGTGCTAAAGAGTAAATACAGCGCTTCATGCAAGAAAAGAGAGAGAATTGCATCAACAAAGAAAAGTTTAAAGTTGTGACATACAACCTTTTGTGTGTATAGCTATTTCCAGGTGTGTCATTGTTACACACAGGTTAGCCATTTTGGAAGAGGGAAAAGCATGTACACTGTAAAATTAATCTTGAAATTTTCACAATGGGATATATATCATGGATGGTTTGTTTTTCAAACCACCACCAAAAGGAACAAATGGAACTCTACCACTAGAAGGCAAATTTCAGGGTTAGATAATCATGTTTGAATGTATCAACCTTATTTACAGATGGAGAAAACAAAAAAGTGGAAACAAAAATAAATCCTGAGCAGCACAGGCTCAGATCAGCAGGAAGGGACTGATATTTTCATCATTTCTATTTGGCCTGTTTCTAGACATTATTGAATTTAAAAAGAATGTCGTTCTAGAAAATTTCCAATTTATGTTTTTATTATCTTGTCAGTGACTGCTTAGTACCGGTTTGATGCTCACAGCAACGTTAAAGTATGGATGAAACCACTCCAACAACTGCAACAAACTGTGACATGGACTGTAGACTAAAGTAATCAGTGGTTTTTAGAAGACCACTCTCAGCTTGGGGCTTTGCCTGTTGCAACACCCCTGGTCTGCTCAAAAGGGAACATTAAAAAGAAAACTTGAGGAAAACAGGAGCTATGAGAAGCCAGAAGATCAGCAACTTATACTGTGGTGAAAAGTCATAAGAATAGGCAGCATACTGTATGGGGATGAGCTTCAGACAGAAAAATTAACCTATGAGAAGAGCAAAGGTTGAAGCTGTCATTGAGAACTCAGGTTGGTTGTTAGACACCTTGAGGGAGAAAAGTTCACTGTTACACAGTCGCAGTGTCCACTGGGCTCATCTGAATCAGTAAGTAAAAAGAATAAAGGTAAAGAAGTAAGTAAGATGGATTCAAACCTTGTGTTCCTCCTGCAAAATACAGCACACAAACAAAAAAAACAATGAGAAGATGTCTGTCAGCAGTTGCTCTCTGTGGACAATAAAACAACTTCTAGATAACACAAACTAGAAGAATGACAAACAGACATTGTACTGTTCCATTTCAAGGGGGTATTCCATGAAGCAAAATTAAAGGTCTTGCTTTTTTCGCTGGCATTGTAACTGACCCATTTAGTCCGTCTACAATTGTTTCCCTACCATTGGTAATGGCTGTTTTGCCTTTTTTCATGATAATATGTTTGTATTCCGGCCACACGGTTGGTGTAGGGCCTTTCTGCATGGAGTTTGCATGTTCTCCCCATGTGTGCGTGGGTTTTCTCCAGGTTCTCCGGCTTCCTCCCACAGTCCAAATACATGCAATATGGGGATTAGGTCAATTGGTCCATAGGTGTGCATGTGAGAGTGGTTATGTCTCTCTATGTGTGGCCGTGTTCCCTGCGAACTGTCCCTGCGATGGACTGGCGAACTGTCCAGGGTGTACCCCGCTTATCGCCCTATGTCAGTTGAGATTGGCACAGCACCGCCCACAACCTTCCGGTGGAGGATAAAGCAATAGATAATGGATGTTTGCATTCCTCATACAGCTCAATTAGACGTGTTTGCTCTGCTGATGAAAAAAAGAGCACTTTTGTTTTCCCTTTTACGTTACTAATTTCAACAATTTTCTGTTCATCCACTCATTTGGCCTTCTTAAATATCCAGAGTATCCATTGTTTTAAATGGAGATAATTTAAAATAATGTATTAATTTCCTCAAAAGATGCTGCATGTGTATGAAACCTGAACCTAACTAAACTACAGGCTGTTACCCTTTTCTCTCTGTCTTCCACACGCTATTAGCACCACATATTTTGTGATACCTGATGTACATTTGGGAGTGTTACTAGCATGATTTGATTGTCGGTGTATGGGTACAACAGCAAGGTAGTATTTACTAGTTTATAATGCAGTAATTTTATCTACTTTATAAAAAGGAACCCAGCAGCTAGGGCAAGTCACAGCTTAAGTATCTCCATGTAACATTTGGCATCTTACATTGCACTGGCATGATGATGCTCATTTTTTCACTGAGACAAAATGAGCATCATCATGCCGGTAAAACAGCAGACCACAGGTCAAGACCAAGCTTTACAGCATCCTTGTGTGATAACCCCTGCAACACCTCTCACTCACTTCTCGATGTGCACATCTGTAGACATCTAAAAAGTCTACAGATCTTTAGTCTAGGTTCAGAAAAGTAAACTCACACCTGTAGGTTTGCAGAAACGTGCATGGGCAACATGAATATAAAATAATGATGTGTGTTGCTGTCTCACCTCCTCCTCCTCCCCAAAGCCTGTCAGATCCCAGATGTAGTTGAGTCGCATCTGCCGTCTCTTCCAGTGTTCCATAAAGAGAACAGCTACATAATGAAACAGACACCTTTAGACTACCAGTGTGTTGACACTTGTTACTCAAACTATAAAAAATGAAGACATTATAACATTAAAATTGTGAGGGCTTTCATGATGTGACTCTGCTGTTGCTGACAGATGGCAGTGCAGTTTGGCAGCACACGAGGGGAAGTATGTCTGTGTGACATCTGACAAATTACATTTCCACATTCCTATTGTTCATTTCATGTGCTAGAGCCCAGGCTGGTTTTCAGTCAAAGCTCTGAAAGATGAAATATTATGTGTAAAGATTTACTAACATGTTTAAAACATCAAGATGCCCTCTTTGTGCCAAATTTGTAGTTCATAGGAGAGAAACTGTGTTTAAAGTTTAAAAAAAGCATTGAAACAGTCTTTTTGTGTTGATTCTACATTCATTCCATGATTTCATACAAATAAATATCTGTTATAAGCTATAAGTTTTTTTTTCATTAATCGTGATTAATTACAGAAAATTGTGCAATTAATTAGTCAGTCAGTCATCATCTACCGCTTTATCCTCCACCAGAGGGTCGCGGGGGGTGCTGTGCCAATCTCAGCTACATCGGGCGATAGGCGGGGTACACCCTGGACAGTTCGCCAGTCCATCGCAGGGCCACACACAGATAGAGACAAACAACCATTCACTCTCACACTCACTCCTATGGTCAATTTGGAGTGTCCAATTTACCTATCCCCACATTGCATGTTTTTGGACTGTGGGAGGAAGCCGGAGTACCCGGAGAGAACCCACGCACACACGGGGAGAACATGCAAACTCCATGCAGAAAGGCCCTTGTTCCAACCGGGGCTCGAACCCGGGTCTTCTCGCTGCAAGGCGAGAGTGCTAACCACTACACCACCGTGTGGCCCGCAATTAATTAGTAAAAAAAAAAAAAAAAAAAAAAAAAAAAAAAAAAAAAAAAAAAAAAAAATTTGATTGACGGCCTTAGTCCTAATATATCTAGTTATTTGTGCTTAACTGACTGAGAAGTAGGGCTGCAAAGTAAGGATCATTTTCATAATTGGTTAATCTGCCGATAATTCTCAATGAATCAATTAGTTGTTTGGTCCATAAAATATAAGAAAATCTGGAAAAAACATTAATCATTGTCCCAAACCTGGAAATGATGACGTTCTCAATAATCTTGTTTTTTCTACAAACCAAAATGATTCAGCTTTGTTGATTTCTCTGTTATGTGGAGCAAAGTCACCAGAAAATATTGACATTAAAGAAGATGAAAAATCAAAGAGCTTGTTTTAACTATTGAGAATAAAAAACTCAAAATGATTATCAAAATAATGAATTAATTTAGTAATGTATTAATCGTTGCAGCCATACTGAAAAGTACTGCTAGGGAAGTAGGGTATTTAGTTGTTGCTTGTATGATCGGATGGGAATGTGACCTCACCCCAGAGGGCCATGAAGATGGAGAAGAAGACAGTGGCAGGGTTGTCGAAAAGGTGGCTGGCACGAGCTGTACCACACGCAGTTACCAGCTTCCAGTAGCTGCAGGCGTGGTCACACAGCGGGCACATGGTAATGTTGTTCCTTGGATCACAAATCTCCATACTGACAACACAGAGATGCATGGAGAGATCAATAATTCAGAATGTGGTATATTGATGGTACAGATAACTTTGCATTACATAAGAATACAATCAGAGCTTCAAAGTGGAAAAGTATATTGAGATTCCCAACATGTATCAAACTTGAATCTGGTAAAGATGTAAAATTTGCATGTTTGCTTCAGTCGTTCGAGTTGATATATCTCAAATACAGCGAAATGTACGTTACATGTGAGGTCAAGAAAGCCATTCAGTGTTGAGATTCTTCTTTTATCCTACTATTGTATCATATGTGAGAGAAGGAGAGGCCAACATTCAGCAAGTTCACCAAGTTAGACTTCCTGGTAACTTGTGTGTGTGTCACTTAATTCAAGCTGGTTACAGTTTACTATAAGCAGACAGCTCTAGCATTATCCCCGGATGAGAAGTCAGGGGTTGTGTTTATTTGTGTAAAATACACATTTTCTGCAACTACAGTTGTGTGAGTGAAGCAAAGCAAAAAAGCCCTTAACAACCATATAAGTAATCATCCAGGTTCAGAAAAGACTGGCAAGATATAGAAATTATATATCATTAATTATGTAGTATACTTAAGATGGAAAGTGCTTGACAAGCTAAAAAAAATCTCAACTCAAATTAAGTTCAATCAAACTTAAAGGAATACTCCACCTATTTGCGTGTGGCTTTGTATTGCTGAAATAGCAGTAGTATTTTTTTTTAAAATTGTTCTTCCCTCCCTCAGTTTATTACTGAGTTGTAAAAAATCTGTTTTTCCCTTTCCAATTCTGCCCTCCGATGACACGATTTGCGTCATTGGGGGGCACGTCGCTCAAGGTTTGCAACTACAAAGCCAGTTCCACACTTAGTGGGACGAGACTTAATTCCCAGAATGTACACACGGTGTCAGCCATCTTTGCTAACAGTTACGCTAACTGGCTCTTGCTTTGCAGAGTAAACAGAGAATGACAATGACCGAATGTAGTTTTCAAACTGATATGACTGCAAGGGTAAAAACTAGAAGCCGGCACCGGCCACGGGGACCAGATGTGTGAGTTCAAATTGAGTATTTTGTTTTGTATTTTTATATATTTTTTTACCACCACGTTTGTCCCTGTTGACATTGAACACCAGCTGAGCTAACTTTAGCATCTTTACACTTCATTTACATCTATGCTACTGTAAGCACAGATACTTTGCATCACTAATGTTGTGCTCATTTTTTTGTAGATCGTACCGTCACTTCATGGAGTGGATCCAGAGAGACTGGGGAAAGAGTCTGTGTTGTTCAGGACATCAGAAGATATTCAGCTCCTGAAAAGCAGTACTGTGTCTATGAAGAGACGCTTGATGCTCACAATGACAGAGCATCAGAAAATGTGAAAATCTGAAGAAGTCAGAAAAGTCTGACTTTTCAGATATTGCAGATATTTTTTCTTAATTTTTATCATATTTAAATAGTTTTATTTTCCTTTTACCTGTGAGAGGACATTTTGCTTTCTTTTTGTCCCTCCTGAGCTTCCGTAGCCCTTCAGGTTTCTGTAGCCCCCTTCTTCCCTCACATAAATGTTGACAATGTCAGAGGGTGAGTTTGGTCGCGAAGTGCCGCCGACATATTTTTGTTTGTTTTCCATGTGAATTTGTGTTTTGAGTCGTTGAGTGTGTGGGGAGGGATCTGCACAGGGAATGTGAATATGTTTGTCAGTTGTTTTTACTAGTTCCTGAGCTCAGAAGTTATTTTGGATACTATTTTATGTTACGGGTGTTGGTGCCGATCAGCTGCCTCGTTTTAAGCTACATACAGAGACTGTGGCTCTATATGTGTGTGTGTGTAACGAGTGTCATTCTGTATGTTTAGGCATGAGCCAAAAAGACGGATGACGACATTTTGTGTGTGACTGTTGCCCGCAGATTTGTGGTTTTATTAAATTTTTTTTTTAACGTTTTAATCGTAGTAAATGATGCATGTTTTTGTTTTGCCACGGGATGGCACTCTTTATTAATGCGATACACACCCCATGTTTTACAGACACCTTATGTTCTTGTTTTTGTAATTTCCCAAGTATTAGAGAAAAATGTGTCCCTGACAGAAATGTTGACAATGGCTGAGGGCGTGAGCCAAAAAGACGGATGACGACATTTTGTGTGTGACTGTCGCCCGCAGGTTGGAATGAAATACTGCAAAGCTCTAAAAAACTGTAGAATCCTTGTCCTCCTCCTTGTGCCGACCCACAATTGTTACACTGGTACACTGCCGTGACCCTTCAGATCTTCAGATCAGCTTGATACTGTCACCGTGGATGCTGCGCTGCTGTCCTGATCTACAGTTCATGATTATTGTGTGGCCAGTGGGTTGGCAACTTTTGCTCCTATATATATTTACACAACACAAGTATATGTAATTATTGACACATTTAATGATTGTGGGGATCTACTAAACTGACAATGGATAAGTTTACTACCCCTGTGTTGCCAAGAGGTAGGGGTGTTTTGTTTTCTGATATTGCTGACAGTAGGGAGGTAGCATTCGAGGATTACAGCTGATGGGTGTACAGATATGGGGTTAGGTCCACTGTTCGCTCCTGTTCATGAGTTCATGAGGGAGAGATCCCACACTTCCACACCCTATAGTGACGCTGATGCCATCCACCATCTCACTGACATGGTAGGGCAGTTAGGTGCTCAAATTGGTGAATCCATTGTTGCTCATGTCTCCCTCTTGCTGACTTTTATGCTACTCTGCCCAAGCACAGAGAGAACCCAGTAGACTACTGGATAAGACTGAACAAAGCAGCGGACCTGGCTCTTGAGGGTCTTCACAGACAGGGGACGCAGGCAGAGAACATGAATGATGAAGTGGCTCTCCTGTTTGTCAAACACTGCCCCGACCCAGAACTATCCTGTATCTTAAAGTGTAAGCCACTTCATGAGTGGACCTCCCGTGATGTTCAACAAAGAATTGATGACTACCAGAGTGAGCTGAGGGCTAATGGAAGGGCCGCTGGAGCTGCGCAGTTAAAGAGTCACGTCACCACTGTCGCCTCTGAGCAGCCCAGTCCACCGTCGGTGTGCCTGCCAGTGTCCGAAGAGTGTCGCACTCCAGGTCCCTCTCCTCTTTCTCCCTGAACTCAGTGTCATGTGTACCGTTCCCCTCTCACTCCCCCAATGTTCCCCGAGCCTCTGCTCCAGTGGTGGCGCAAAATCTCCAGCAGACGGAGGAGAGGCTTCCCGCATGGTTGACATGTTCCAGGAGATGATGGATAAAATGCAGCAGCGCAACACTTCTCATCAAAGTCAAGGTGGGGGATTCCAGCGTGTCATGTGGGGGTGGCGTCTGTAGAATCTGTCATGATTCACGCCACACCACCATTTCCCACTGCATGTCTGACAGAATGTGTTTTGCCTGTTTTGTCCCTGGCCAAACCAAACTGAACTGTACTGCCAATAGCTCTCCCCAGCCCCAGTCTGAGGGAAACTGTGACCTGTATTCGGTCTCGACGCAAACTCCCTATCTCATGACTTGTCTGATGCTGAAACTGTTTACACGTCGGCTAGAGACTCCTGCGTTGACT
The DNA here is from genome assembly GCF_958295425.1 of Solea solea. Lineage (NCBI taxonomy): Eukaryota > Metazoa > Chordata > Actinopteri > Pleuronectiformes > Soleidae > Solea > Solea solea. Next base: position 8,192,369 of record NC_081138.1, read on the forward strand.
CTGAAGTTGTTTATCATAATGTTCACAGAGTTGGAAATAGCGACAGTCTCTTTTACACACCTGTGACTGTGGAAGGGGTTGTTACATTGGGTGGCATGATGGACAGTGGTTCGATGGCCTGCAGCATTAGTTAGACAGTGGAGATGAGATTGAGGGAGGCTGGTGTACTATCTGACCATAAACAAATTGATGTATATGTGACTCTTATTGGATGTGGTGGTCTTCGTGTGAAACCAAAGTGTGCTTTTGATATAGAGATGGAAGTGTATGGCTGTAAGATGCTGGTCCCCACACTTGTTGTCCCTGGTCAACACGATGAGTTAATACTGGGAACTAATGTCTTAAAATACATCCTGCACAAGTCTAAATTAAGTGACTCGTATTGGAGGGAAGTTTCTGGTCCCTGCCCACCCACAGATCCAGAAATGGAACGTTTGCTGTCTATGCTGGCTGGTCTGAACCCCTGGATGCTAGGTGAGGATGCTCCTGACAGCACCGCACAGTCAGGTGTTACTCAGCTGTCTGCTTGGAGCCTGGCCATGAGTATATCATCAGGGGAAAATTGCCCAAGAACACGCTGCTGTTTCACCAGGCAGCGGCGTCATGACTGAGCCGACATCATCCCACTCAGCTAGAGGCGTGTTGGTTTGCGAGGATTGTGACTCCACTGTGGGGAGATAGGTGGGTCCCTTTAACGCTGATTAACACCTCTGACAGGCCTGTGCTTTTGAGACGCAATGCTAAGCTGACTGATGTTTACTCCTGTGTGGCTCTTGAAGACATGGATGTATAACTGCGCAGTTCATGAGACGACAGGCTTCCCTCCTTTGTACCTGATGTTTGGTCGTGTCCCCCGCCTTCCTGTTGATGTTCTTTTCCGCTCTGCCCTCCATGACTCTGTTGTGACAAGTTATGATAAGTATGTGGTGTCTCTTGCAGATTATTTGAAAGAAGCGATGGCGATATCTCTGGATCATGCCATGAAAGAGCAGGGCAGGCACACTCAGCTATACAACAGGAGATCATCATTGAGATCGGTGACAGGGTGCTTCTGGCCAACAAAAAGGAGAAGGGGAAGGAGAAGCTTGTTGACCGATGGGAATCAAATATTTACACTGTGGTGGATGTTAACTCAGAGACACACACATACAGGATCCGTGACACTGTGTCCGGAAAAGAGAGGGTGGTTCACAAGAACCTGCTGATGCTGGCCAATTTCCTCCCTGTGATTGAAATGAGTGAAATGTCCAACCATGCCTCATCCATTCCGGAGACTGGGTCATGCCTTGATGCTGGAAATGACAATGACTCGTCTGTGGACGAAGATCGTGCCCCAATAACTGGTCCAGAGCCTGTGGATTCAGAGATGAGGACCAAACGCAGTCCTCATCAACTGCGTTGATCAGACAACGCAGTCTGAGACGCTCAGACCCTGCTTCTGACCATGTGACTCAGATGGATATTGACCCAGGTACTTGCCTCACATTTGACCAGACCTCGTCCATTCGCTCTGACCTCTCTAACTCACGCGAACACGTCAGGTCAAGATTTGGTCGTCTGGTTAAGCCTGTGAACAGACTGATAGAAACCATGTCCAGGCAAGATGTGACTCAAGATAAGTTTGATGTCAAAGCTGTATGTAGATCCATGTTCCAGGCATTTACTGATTAAGACTTTACTGGCATTTTTGTGTTTCTGTGGTGGTTCACCCCCCCTCTATTGTGAGCCTGTACTTTGCTGTGTTTATGGGGCCTAGTGGGGTGAAGAAGGCACCCTGTTGCCAGTTTGAGTGAATGAGATGTGTGAGTGAGTCTAGGTGGATCCTGGGATCAATGTTGTGATCAGGTTTTCCCCTAGGCCTGGTCAATACAATGATAAGGAGACTCCCTCTTCCCAACTCCCTAGAAACCACCAGCAACACATCAAACAAACCATTTTAAAGGTTTATTAAAATCAAGCACAAAATGTCTGCTGGCAGTTTGGCTGTGAGTGGTTTGAGGAAGTCCACTGCAGCTGGGATGTTCAGGCCTCTTATTTAGATTCCTCTTGTGCAGGACCAATCAGCTCCCAGGATCCACCGAGACTCACTCACACATGTCATTCACTCAAACATGCACACCTACAACCCATCTCAAACTCACATGCAGACACATAGGCCCTTTCTCAATACTTAAATATGCAAGTTTGTACTTGTATACTTGAGAAGTACGTACTTGAGAAGTATGACTGGAGTACATACTCACCAAGTACAGAGTACACAAGTACGTTCTTTTCAATTGGAACAGCAGCGTACTTCCTTGTTCTACTGTTTGAATGGTGGGTGGTGCCAAGTGCTTAAGCCTTATTAACGCCACCAACAGTGTTGATACATTAACATATGAAATACTTTTAATAAATGCATGTATATTATATATATATTTTCACATTTAAAATATTTAACTTAATTTATTAATTTATTTTTATTAAAATATACATTACCATGTGGAAAATAGATATATTACAGCAGTGCAGAGTAGTGTATATAAATATATATATATAAATATATATATATATATACAATGACTGTGCAACTTTAATATAAATCTAAAATTCAAAGTTAAAATTAAAAAAATAAAACATTAATAATATACAAACTATCAGGTCAAAACGTTTACATTACCAACAAAATAATGCGTCAACAACAAATCTATCGATCACACCAAACATCTAATGACAGAGACATCTGAGCCAGTGGATCATTTCATCAGGACAGGCCGAGGTAACGCTGCTCTGCACTGTGAGCAGCAGCGTCTGCAGAGGCGGAGCTGATCACCTCCGACAAACGTCGCTGCCAAACTATAAATCTATTAAATATCTTAATACCCAAACCACATGTTTGAATTCTAAATGACTAATTTCTCGGCTCAAATGATCTTAAAACTGTGTTCCAGGACACAGAAAAATATTTATAACTTGGACTGAGGCTGATGATAAGTACGAGCGTACGCAAGTACGGACAAGTACGGACAAGTATGGATATTGAGAAAGGGCCATACACACAGGGAAAAAGCAGTCACGACGCTGGGGTCGTAACAGACATGATGAGTCCAAGTCTCAAATTTGTGGTCTGAAAAGACAAATAGCTGACTTACAGTTCCAGCTTTCATGAATCACACTAAAACAACAAGACACACCTGCTGTTTTATAAAGATACTGCTGTTCAGCACCCAATTGAAGACGCCAGAGCACAAAAAGCACAGCCTAGAAACCATCATGTTTTTGTAAGACAGACTAGTTGCTTTCGTAACATTTTAAAGTCTATGGCAAACAAACACCAGTCCATGATCACATGCCATCTCCATGCTTCAGTTGTTAAAAGCCTGCCGTGTCTGTATCAAAGATGTCAAGAGTTCCATTTGAAGTTGTAAATGAGAATGTCCAGGACTTTCTATCACAGAAATTTCATGAGGAGACAGGTGTTAATTTGACCAACCAGGAAGAATTTCAGGTGTTTGCATGATGTTGGTATATGGCTCCACTGCTGGGTTACCTGACTTTGCTGAAATATTACAAATCCTCATTGTTCATGACACCTTACACCACAAGAGTTGCCAAACTAACTGAGCAGTCACAACTCACTGACACATACCCATTGGCTAGGTAGCCAATGGGTATGTGTCAGTGGAAGGCGATCACATGGTTTCTATGAAACACCACATCTGCTTGTCAAACTAGGTAAAGTAACCCAAATCCTTCCTACATGTTTTTCTGCTTTTCTTACTCTTCAGTTGACTGTTAGAGCTTCACTGTGCAGAAGCACATGCAATTTTAAGATTTTTTTACAAGATACTGGAATTTTTGTGGGAAAAAAAACACCAGACACAAATTAATATTATTTTCTGTTTTTGTTGACATTGCCCAAAAGTGATAGTTCTACTTAAGTTTATTATTGATGTCAGAGTGCACACCAGGGGGGTATTCCAGAAAGCAGGTTCAACAAACTCTGAGTCTATCCCTGAACTCTGAGTTGACTTACTCTGAGTCGGGAAACTCTGAATATCCGGTTCCAGAACAGCTGATCTGAGTTAGTTCAATCAAGACATGTACACTGAAGTGATGAGCATAGATAATGGACAAACTAGCACATTCTTGTCCTTCAACAGAACATGGCTGGGCATCACCAAGAGGAGGGTCCATCAACTTCTAGAGCACAGCTTGACACAGTGAGATTTTCGGTCAATACCATGTTAAATCTGTATGTAGAACTGCAGGAATTAAATGTCGTCCATATGTTTCCGAGTTGCCGGTAAAAGAGTTGTACAGGGTGCACCTAATGAAAACCATTCAAAAAACCGAGAAAGAAATGGTGTACCTGGACCGGCAAATCAGAAAAACAGACTTGGAAATTCTATTACTTGAACACCAGTTGAGGTGGGTGCATTGTCATGGTGAAACAGGTGAATATGTGAAATATGTTAATAGTTGGAACTTTATTACAAATCCTGACTGTTGCTTTTGTACTTTTAGGGAATAAAGAAGAACCAAATCACATGTGAATTTGTCTTTTATTTTTAATCAAAATGTCTAATCTGGGTCGGAAGATTCTCTCACGACGTAATGCATTTCTAATCAATACGGCTTCGATGTCGATTGGATTTCTAATGAATGGGCAATCCATGTCTAACTGCTTTCTTTGTGTGGGAGGAGACAGGTAGAAACTCTGGGTTTCTTATAGTAAACCTGCCAGTGAGCAGGTTATGTTCACAGAGTAAGTTACCGCAGTAACAGACCCAGAGTTTAAGTTACCTCTCTTTCTGGAACGGATAACTCAGAGTTTCCTTCATCTCAGGGTTAGCAAACTCAGAGTTCTCGCATAACCCGCTTTCTGGAATACCCCCCAGCACCACTCTTTCTTTACAGCCTCAATAATCAACATAAAATAGAATTATTACCTTTCGGACAATGTTTCATTAATTCAAAAATCTTTGCATATTATTTTAATTGCATATTTGAGAAGTGACTATGCTACCAGATCTATGTTGGATGTGGTGTATAATGTATTTGTTGTTTACCAGTCATACCAATGTTTCAGTAGTATGATTCAAATTTGGATATTTTTCTTTCAAAAATATACTTAGTCTTACTTTAAATACCTTTTGCTGGAGATATATCTTTAATTTACTGTTACAAATTCTAATGCAGTACAACATAATGCACTTTCACTATTAATGCAGTACTTGTACATTCAGGTTTTTTTCCATTTAAATAGGGGTATACATAATCCTTACACCACTGCTCAAAGCTTAAGAGGCTGTTTCTATCCTGACCCTCTCCCCAAAGTTGTTTTGAGCATGTTTGTTTGTGTTAAACGTTCTTGAATATCTAAGTATTATATTTCTGTAATGAATTTTGAAACTCTGTAAGTTTTTCCACTGCATATTGCAAAAGCACTATTCCAGATCTATGTACAAAAGTATTGGGATACCTGCAAAATCTAATGCAATATTTATTTCCAGTACAAAAGTCTGCCAGCTTCTTCTTTTATTAAGTTTCTACATGCTCAGTTTTTATTTACATTGTCAGAAAGGTGATCATTCGACTTTATGTTTATTCCTGAAGTTGTGGTGGATGGTGCTGGTTTACCATTATAGTGCATTATATTGACAGTGTTCCTAATATTTTTCCCCAATAGTGTATATTTGCAGTGTATACTGTGTAATACTGTCTGTTTGTTCTTTTTATGTCAGTCATGCCAATGTTAAATTTATGGCTGCCCCATAAAAGATTGCATTGTAATTTAGTTGTGTGATATGTGATAAATACAGTTCAGCACAGTCAGAGCGGACAGGGACACAAGAGCCTGTGGAAAGCGCAAAGGAGGGGGACTCGCGCTGTATGTAAACAAATGCTGGTGCAATTCTGGACATGTGAGGATTAAAATCTCCACCTGCTGCAGGGACGTTGAACTCCTGGCGGTAAGTTTAAGACCATATTACCTGCCCAGAGATTTCAGCCACGCCATTGTTGTCATTGTTTACATTCCTCCACGGGCTGACACGGAGGCTGCGTGTGACGTCATCCACAGCGCTGTGGCTAAACTACAAACACAGCATCCAGAGACTCTTGTGTTAATCTCTGGGGACTTTAATCATGTTACTCTGGACAAAACACTGACTGCTTTTCACCAGTACGTGGACTGTAACACCAGGGGGAATAGGACTTTAGATCTGATGTATGCAAATGTGAAGGATGCATACACAGCCACCCCTCTGCCGGCACTGGGGAAAGCTGATCACAATCTGGTCCTGTTAAAACCTCACTACATCCAAAGAGTGAGGAGGCTGCCTACAGTCACACGCTCATTCAGGAAGTGGTCTCCTGAGGCTGAACTGGCCCTACAGGACTGCTTTGAGACCACAGACTGGGATGCTTTGCATGGATCCCACAATGAGAACATTGAGGCGGTGGTTGACTGCACAACTGAGTATATCAACTTCTGTATGGACGTTGTTGTTCCAGTAAGAACTGTACGCTGCTTTGCTAACAACAAGCCCTGGATTACAAGCAACATCAAGGGTCTTCTGAACCAGAAAAAGATGGCCTTCAAGGATGGTGACACCCAGGAGCTCAAGCGGATACAGAAGGAACCCAGAGTTCAGCTCAGAGAGGCGAAGGAGCAGTACAGGAGGAAGATAGAACAAAAGATCCAGGAAAACAACATGAGGAAGGTGTGGGAGGGCATGAAGACAATCACTGGCTGCAGCTCCAAGAGAAAACCCCCCATGGAGAGCGATGTGGGTAGGGCAAACCAGTTAAACCAGTTCTTTAACAGGTTTGATCACCCCATCCTATTCACACATCTGAATGCTGATGCCCTCACCCCTCACCTCACCCCCCAACTCACACAAGCCTCCACTAACACAGATGAGGACAACTCCCAACCCCCCACCACACCACCCACGATCACAGCAGCTCAGGTTTATGGAGAGCTGAGGAGGCTGCGCCCTAACAAAGCTGCAGGTCCAGATGGAGTGTCACCTCGACTACTGAAGGCCTGCGCGCGGGAACTGGGTCACCCCCTTCAGCACATCTTCAACCTGAGCCTGGGACTGGGGAAGGTTCCCCAGCAGTGGAAGACATCGTGCATCATCCCAGTCCCAAAGAAACCCCATCCTGGAGAGATGAACGACTTCAGACCTGTGGCCCTGACGTCGCACGTGATGAAGACCATGGAACGACTGGTGCTTCATCACCTCAGGCCACAGACCTGCCATGCCCTTGACCCCCTACAGTTTGCTTACCGGGAAAAGGTGGGAGTGGAAGATGCCATCATCTTCCTGCAACATCGATCTCTCTCTCACCTGGACAGAGGCAGCGGTGCTGTGAGAATTACATTCTTGGATTTCTCCGGCGCCTTCAACACCATCCAGCCTCTGCTCCTGAGGGACAAGCTGTCTGGGATGGGAGTGGGTTCACACCTAGTTGCCTGGATAAGTGACTACCTGACCGGCCGACCCCAGTATGTGAGACTGGGGGAATGACGGTGGTCAGCAACACGGGGGCGCCGCAGGGGACTGTGCTCTCTCCTGTCTTGTTTACCCTGTACACGTCTGACTTTCAGCACAACTCAGAGCTCTGCCATGTGCAGAAATTTGCGGACGACACAGCCATTGTTGGCTGTATCAGGAGCGGAAAGGAGGATGAGTACAGGGAGCTCATCCAGGACTCCGTCAAATGGTGTGACAACAATCATCTGCTCCTAAACACCACCAAGACCAGGGAGATGGTTGTGGATTTCCGGAGATCCAGGGTGCACCCAGAACCAGTTCTCATCAAGGGGGACTGTGTGGAGGTGGTGCACACCTACAAATACCTGGGAGTACAGCTGGATGACAGGCTGGACTGGACCACCAACACAGATGCTCTGTGCAGGAAAGGACAGAGTCGTCTGTACTTCCTTAGAAGGCTGGCATCCTTCAACGTCTGCAGGAAGCTGCTACAGACCTTCTACCAGTCTGTGGTAGCGAGTGCCCTCCTGTACACAGTGGTGTGCTGGGGGGGCAGCCTAAAGAAGAAGGACGCTTCACGCCTGGACAAACTAATAAGGAAGGCAGGCTCTGTTGTAGGCATAGAACTGGACAGTCTGACATCGATAGCTGAGCGACGCACACTCAACAGGCTCCTGTCCATCATAGACAATCCACACCATCCACTACACAGCACCATACACAGACAGAGGAGCAGCTTCAGTGACAGACTGCTGTCAATGTCCTGCTCCACAGAAAGACTGAGGAGATCATTCCTCCACCATGCCATCAGACTCTTCAACCTGCATCATACATGACACATACACGCAAGCACACATGTACATCTCATTCTTTTTAACGCCTTTATATTTTTTATATATTTTTTCTTTTTTCCTTTTTATACATATGTTTCAGTTCCTATTTAGACTGTACATAGACTTGCATGCCTCTTATGTTTCTATTGTGTAACATATTCTGGAGCTGCTGAACTGTGAATTTCTCTGTGAGATGAATAAAGTATCTATCTATCTATCTATCTATCTATCTATCTATCTAAATATATATTAAATGCATTGAGTATTGGTTAAATTTATTTGGTAACATATATCAAAAGAAAACTGGCAATGATTACCTAATTTTAGTGAGTAATGTAATGTAATGCAACCAAGTAAATTAAAATGTCAGGCACGAGAAAATAATTAAAATCTACTGAATTACTTCATAACAATAAATACTACAGAAGTAAAATTTACTTTTATTTATTTTCCTGCCTATGAAAAACAAGTATCTTGATATTGCAGCATTAAATTTTACTTGAATCATTTGCGTGCAAATACTTACAATATATTTTTTAACTAAGTTATTTTTAAGTTTTTTTTTTTAGTGCACTCAAAATAAACCTGATAAATAAATAAATAAACGGATGAAATGTACGCAGCAACAGTGTAGCAACGGAGCAGTAACGGAGCCGCCATGTGATGCAACATGCATGCAGTGGAATCCTTTCCACAGGTTCCACTCTGCAGTAACGTGGTTACTGCTCGAAATATTTTGAAATCCGAAAATTTGTTTGGTGCAGGCTCGTGTTCATCCAGACCACATGATGACATGATGCCAGTGATGAGAAGAAAGCACCCCAAACCTCTTATTAACCTCATATCTTCTTATGGGGTGAGTTTTCATTAACGTTGTTAATCTATGTTTCATTAGTGTTCATTTGAAGTCACATACAGGGATTAATATATGTTTTTTCATGTTAGACGCTATCTTTTAATAATCCACTGTGCATTTCAGAAAATTATGTAGCCACATTGTTATTATGGCCAGGGAGAGACTTGGACAAAGAAAATCAGATTCATAATGTGTGAATGACACAGCTTTGGGTATGAAAGAATTTCCCTCTGGGGATCAATAAAGTAGATTCTGATTCATATCAGTCCACTGAAGTGCTTAAGGAAAATAACACTACATTAACATCAACTACATTCATTCCTTTCTCTGGGAACCCCCTGGAACCTCTTCATATAACCGTTGGGGTCCCTACACCTGCTATTGATAACCTTTGGTCAAACTACTACAATAGTTTCTGTCCACACAGATGTCACTGACAGCTAGAGTGGGAGGGGGTTGGACTATGTAAATGTATGCAAATGAGCAACTACAGCCTTGGCTCCCCAAGTAGGTCAATATCTTTCAGACTGAATTTCTCCCTACAGCAGTTTGAGGAGTGCTTACATTTGAATGGCCATATCTACTTCAAATATTTTAATATTTACATTGCTGGAAAGCTTAGGTACTTTCATAATCTGAAAGTAACTCAAAATGTCCCTGGGCCTACTTGTTGCTGCTTTTTCCATAGCTGGGCACCTTTTAGAGCCATGGAACAGTTGAAAACACTGCTGGCTTTTAGTTTCAGTTTGAAAACTGCAGTGCTGTTTTTTAGCCTGGAATGACAGAAAGGGTAAATGCATCATCTTTTTTCATCAACGATGATGTACTTACTCGCATTCACTTGCTGGTTAGTTCTTATAATTCGGCCATCTTCTGTCACAGTGTCATAACAGACACCATTGTTCATACTTTTCACCATAGTTGTATTGCATTAGTAATAATATAATTGTGTAACTACAGAGTAGAAAATCAGCTTTCTGTTTACATTAGCACATGCTTCGATTCAAGACTCTACTAGTCTACACTACAATGTGTCCTTGTGCAAGACACTCAACCCCACGTTGATCCTGACAGCTGTGCTGGCAGCGTGTGAATTTGTATAAAAAATGTGTGATAGAAAATGTGCCGCACATAGTTGTGCTGTATAAAAGAGAACATGTGCTGCAGACAGTTGTGAATACAGTTTTACAATCAGCATGGACACAGATTACGTCTGACACACAGCCAAAATGTTTGTCTACTACCCACAGACTACATACTACACACACTTGTTTTTATCTGAAAACACTGTTTACGTATGAAAATGCAGTAGCATAGATGTAGTCTTAATGATGCCATGATGTAAATAAGCTGTTTTTATTTATGGAAATTAATGGTTCACATAGTGAAACACACTTCATTTTCGTATTAGAAAAGGCTGTCTACCAGCCAGTGTAAATGTGTTTTTTCCTGATGTTTTCCTGCTTCCTTTCAGTCATGTTTTCAGTGAGCATGTGACTGCAGGACTCTAACTGCTTCTCTGCAGAGTGAGCAGGCAGTGTCATTCCTGAACTATCCCTTGAAAAACATGTTGAATTAAACCTTGTTAGATGTGTGTATATGTATGTACCTTGGTATGTTATCATCGACAGTGGCACAGCCGTAGAGGAATACAATGACTCCAACAATGGCTGCAGGAATCAGCATCTGTGTGTAAACGCCTAACCAGGCAAAATACAGTCCAACCTTCTCCCCAAAATATTTCCTGTGGATGGAGACATAAGACGTGAACGGTGATCTGGTCACAACAACAAAACACATTTCATGTCACAGAAGGTCAAAGTATTTTTCCCTGTGTGAAGGAACTCTACAGTAATTCTTTGTGTCGTCTTGCTCATTGTATGCCTGTTCCATCAGTGCTACACTCCCTGACTCTGAATATGTTTAACAGGAAACAACTTTACATTTAGTTCACATTTTGAGTCTCACTCTCAGCACATGATTACTTTGTGAGTACTAGAGCCTCACTCTGCTTGTGAAAATCCTCATCAGTCATTTTGCTGCTCAGCCCATAAAGCCATTTGAGGTAGTGAATGTGTCTATAATTAAGTTGATGCAAAGAGCACTGCTTTTGATCTGACCTGATGAGTCCAATGGGCTGGTACTTGTAGAAGACACTGTAGCTGGCCCACTGCTCATACAAAAGCTGTAAAGAAAGTAAAGAGTCAACAACCGATACAAAGAAATCAGCTGTATTTTGTTCAAAAATAAAACATTTCTGCAATATAACTTAAGAACAACATCATATAAGTAAACTAGTCAACCAAGCTAATTATTATTAATTATTCACAGCAGATCATTTTCAATATGAATACACAAATGTAAATTCTTAAAATAAAACCTTTTTTAAATAATATGAAGAATGAGTTGAAATTGCTTAGTAAGTACCTTGTTAGTAAGTTAAAATTAATTTTTAACTTACTAATCCATTTTCTACCACTTTATCCTTCATGAGGGTGGCGGGGGTGCTGTGCCAATCTCAGCTGACATAGGGCAATAGGACAGCTATATCTTCATTTTGTTTTGTTATTATTTTAGAGTTTATTTTATTTTATTATTTTTTTTTTTTGCATTTATGTTTCATATAAATGTCACAGGTATCACTGTAGTGTCACTGGATTAGAGGAATACACGAATCAATTGCCAGATTTGTTAGTAATGCACTTGCCTTTCCGGAGAATTTCAGACTTCAGTTCTGTAAGTGTTTCTATGCATTTTCACATTTAGCTGGCTATAACCATTGTCCAGTGAATGATGAAGTGTTTGCTCACTCTAGAATGTGTAATTGAGGAAAGGATCATTTATCTTTATATTAATTACAGACCTTTCATTCATACTATAAGGAAATACAACTTTAAAGGAATTCTGATGAATGTTATTTATAAGCAAATCAGTGCAGTGTAATACAATTATCATCAAACCACTGCCAATGTACATACTGGGGATAAAATAATAAATCACTGTAAAATAGTATTTACAATGCAGTCACACAGGCCATTTGTAGGCAGAGCTGTGAGGCGACAAATTAAGGCTTTTAATCAGTAGTCAGGCCCAAAGAAGCATTCAGAGACACAGTATGGCTCCGGGGGAAAACATCACACCTCCTATTTTCATTTTTCTTCTTATATTGTATAGCACACACACACACACACACACACACACACTGGAAATACTGGTGTCTTTTTTTAAATAATAAAGGTGGAGATGCACCAGTTTGGGTACCTGAAGGAAAATATTTGGGTGGGAAAAAAAATGATATACATTCATGATTTAACAAGGGGAAATCTTAACTGAATGTGAGGGTGGAGTATTCCAGTTGCAGCTGGTACACTCTAAGAGCTGACAATTACTGATTAATCAGTATTTGTTAGGACTGGCATTGTGGGTGGGGTGACACGTGCCTCAATTTACTAATTACACTTACCTTCCTGTCATTAGGCTGAGCATTCACACCCTCGATGTCTCCCTATAACACACACATGCACACACATGACTGACCTCCACAAAGATTTTATATTTAATATCATAAAATATACTGTGGTCACCAAGCACAAATAATGCATTTAATTTAAAAACCAGAAAGTTATCTACACACTAGTAATATTTGGCATGTATCAAGAACATGTAGCTGATTTCAATATTAAAAAGTAAACTGATCTCAGTTCAGCAGGAAAGAGGGATGTGATGTAGATGTACTTACATCATGCAAAGGATAAGCAGATGTGTAGATGCCATTGGCCAGTAGACTGGTAATCCCTGTAAAAAGGCATATTCAGAGGAATTATAATCCAGGCAGGCACACACACAGTCTGGTTTACATCACCTCAGAGGACATTACAGTGACTTACATTAATGTCCTGAAGATTTATCTATAACCTTAAATACTAAACATTATGGATAATTGCTTTTTATCCCCATAAGGAAGACACGTCCCCATAATGTCACTGTGTTAATACCAGTGAGTAATGCCTGGAACATACAGTCATGTAAGACTCAAAAGCAGAACTCAGAAATTTAGCCAAAGTGTTACAGGTTCCATAATGAGATATAATGTCTTTATTTTTTTTTTAAATAAAGCAGATACATGTACTGAAGTATATAAATACAACCAAAGCATCAATTCACAGAGAACAGCATGGTGTCTGTATTCATCCGTGACAACTTATGTATATAGACACCATGCTCCGCCATGCCTCTTGCATGTCCCATGACTCACAGTGTAAACATTTATTTTTTTTAATAACACATCTTCAACCATTGATCCCAGTGCAATGCTCAAAGTTCCACGACAGCAAAACATAATGAAAATGCTGCACAGTCATTCATCATTCATTTTTCAACTTACCAAGCCACAGTAGTGGGTTATAGTCCATTAACAGTGGTTGGCTAGGTCATATATCATTATGAAATAGTGAGCCAATCCAAACAGAATGAGGAAAAAGCTTTGAATATCTGCTGTAGCCACAGTGAAATGTATTTATTTTTTAAATTGACAAAGTGAAATATGATAATAATAAACCTGATGAGTGCGATTTACAGCTGAAAACCTTTCCAGGTGACTTGTTTTTTTTCAGAAGAGGGGGGATATGTTATATTGTACATGTTTTTTTTTTGTTTATTGCTCTGAGATAAATTAATTTTTTTTACAATATACAATAAAAATTAAAGGAATACCAATTTGCAATAAGCTTATTTACTAGTATTTACTAATTTACATTCACAAAGTGAACTCTTGCTCAAACAGACTCTCTTTTTCATTTCTTCTGAAAGTATCTGCTTTGAATTGTTTTGGCTCTCTCATGGCATTCTTCTTGTTTACATACCGTGTACTGTAAAGTGGAATGTATGCATGTGCATGTGATGCGTCCCGGGATAGAGGCTGAAGAAACAGCCCAAGAATGAAACATGCTGACATAGTGGAAACGATAGAGGGATCGTTGATCACATCTTTTCAAGCAAATCAAGTTTTATTTTGATTTACTTTGCTAGTAATTAGGTTAGATTCTAGATTAATTTATTATTGAGTTATCTTGTGTATGTGTTAGAGCTACTGTATATACAGTGTCTTACCCATGGAGTATTTGGCTCTGGTGCATCTTGTCCTCTTCAGTACCTCATAGACCTAAGGTAATAAACAAAATGTTATAATTAACTCAACAGTTTCAGTCCTAATATATGAGTATACAGTTGCAAGAAAAGTATGTGAACCTTTGGAATTACCTGGATTTCTGCATAAATTGGTCATACAATTCAAAATCGGATCTTCATCTAAGTCACAACAATAGACAAACACTGTCTTATTAAACTAATACCTCACAAACAATTGTATGTTTTCATGTTTTTATTGAACACACAATGTAAACATTCACAGTGCAGAGTGGAAAAAGTATGTGAACCCTTGATTTCATAACTGATTGACCCTTCTTTGGCAGCAATAACCTCAACCAAACGTTTCCTGTAGTTGCAGATCAGACCTGCACAACAGTCAGGAGGAATTTGAACCATTCCTCTTTACAAAACTGTTTCAGTTCAGCAATATTCTTGGGCTGTCGGGTGTGAATCGCTCTCTTGAGGTCATACCATAGCATCTCAATTGGTTTGAGTTCAGGACTCTGACTGGGTCACTCCAGGAGATGTATTTTCTTCTGTTGAAGCCCTTCTGTTGTTGATTTACTTCTGTGCTTTGGGTCATTGTCCTGTTGCATCACTCATCCTCTGTTGAGCTTCTGTTGGTGGACAGCTGGCCTTAAGTTCTCCTGCTAAATGTCTTGATAAACTTGGGAATTAATTTTTCTGTTGATGATGACGATCTGTCCAGGCCCTAAAGCAGCAAAGCAGCTCCAAACCATAATGCCCCCTCCACCATACTTCACAGTTGGGATCAGTGATGTCCACAGAATATTTGCCAGTAGTGCTGTGGAACATCCAGGTGCTCATCCATAAACTTCAAACGTGCAGCAATGGGTTTTTTTGGACAGCAGTGGCTTCCTCCGTGTTGTCCTCCCTTGAACTCCATTCTTGTTCAATGTTTTATGTATCGTAGATTTGTCAACAGAGATGTTAGCATGTGCCAGACATTTCTGTGTCTTAGCTGACACTGTGACACTGTGCTGTGCTCTTACAGTCATTGTTACAGGAAGGCCACTCCTAGGGAGAGTAGCAACAGTGCTGAACTTTCTCCATTTGTTTTACCGTGGACTGATGAACATCAAGGCTTTTAGAGATACTTTTGTAATCCTGTCCAGCTACCGGAGAGGTAGGATTTAATCCAGGTGAGGGGTGTGCGTGAGATGCCAATGGAGTGAAGTCTGTCTAGGAGGATGGTGTGTAAGATGGTGTCAAAGGCAGCAGTCAGATAATGTAGGATGAGTATTGATGAAAGTCCGGAGTCAGCTTCAAGGATTTAACCAGTGCTGTTTCTGTGCTGTGGTGG
Organism: Solea solea; assembly: GCF_958295425.1. Taxonomy (NCBI): domain Eukaryota; kingdom Metazoa; phylum Chordata; class Actinopteri; order Pleuronectiformes; family Soleidae; genus Solea; species Solea solea. The sequence goes on from NC_081138.1 coordinate 8,208,017, forward strand.
GGGCAGAAACCCAATTGTAACTGTTCATAAAGGTTATTATGAGAAAGATGGGTGTGGAGTTGAGTAGTCGACTTTTTCTATTTTTGTTTTTTAACGGGAGATTTGAAATGGGCCAGAGGTTATTGAGGTCTGCACTGGGTTTTTTCAAGAATAGGAGTGACAGCAGCTGTTTTTAGTGAAGAGGGGACAATACCAGTGGTGAGGGAAGAATTAATTATTTGTGTTATGAGGGGGACCAGGGACAGAAGGGTGGTTTTGACTAGAATGGTAGGGAGGGGGTCCAACTGGCAAAGGGTTTAGATTTTTTAATGGGATCAGAAATTACAGTAGCAGATGGTAGCGTAAAGGAGGAGAATGGGTTGGTGAGGAACACAGAGAGGACCAAGGAAGATGAATTTTGGGAGATGTTTGGGATGAGTTGTTGATGGATTAAGTTAATTTTGGATGTAAAGAATGACATAAGTAAATTGCAGAATGTTGTGGAGTACATGTGAGGAGTGAGTGGCAGCGGTGGAAGCCAGATGTGAAGAGTCAGACAGGAGGCAACAGGTGTGCTAACGCTAGCCAAAATAATCCGAGTGATACTCGATTATTACTTGACTGGGGTAATACACGCAAATCCACACAAATCCAGCACACTTTGGAGTCTTAAGACATTAAAAATCGAGCAAAAATGGGACCAGTGAGCAGTGGTAGTAAAGCATGCCAGCGTTCACTCAAACTGGAAGTGAGAATGAGGCTGCTATTCTTGTGAATAGCAACCTCAAAACTGGTATGTGTTTTTATAGGGCAGGGCAACTTTAACCAACACCTCCAACCTCGTCTCATTGATTGGACCCCAGGTCGGCTGACTCCTGACTCCGATTAGTTCATGGAGAAGTCATTAGCCTAAGGGTTCACATACTTTTTCCACCCTGCACTGTGAATGTTTACATTGTGTGTTCAATAAAAACATGAAAACATACAATTGTTTGTGAGGTATTAGTTTAATAAGACTGTGTTTGTCTATTGATTTGACTTAGATGAGGATCTGATCCCATTTTATGACCAATTTATGCAGATAATTTCTCATGGTTCACATACTTTTTCTTGCAACTGTATACAGTAGACTAGACAAATAGAGGTCATTGTATACATAATACAATAGCACAGGTGTTGAAGTTGTTAAGAGTAAAATTAACCAAGTTTGTGAGAGACTGCTGATCAATTCAGGATAAAACACAAAGCTCTTCACAGAGCTGGGAACTGTTATGATTCATCTAATAATGTGATATCAATGAAAATAGCCAGTCACTTCAAAGTGCTGTGTCAGTGTTAACACAGCTTTCACACACGCATTGCAGCCCTGCGACTTTTCTAGACTTCACTCAGAGGAGCTGAACATAAGGGATAGAGCAAGATGGAAGCAGTTGATCTGCTGTGATGACCACTAAAGGGAGAACCCGGAAGATGAAGAAGACTTGGAGGAGCTGGATGAGTGAATAAAAAACACTTTCAGAGCCGTCAGCCCCCCCCCCCCAACTAAATTTTGAGTCGACCAAGAATTTATTTGGTTGATTACAGCCCTAGTTGCACTGTGCATTAAACATTATTTAGGCTGCCAGCCCCCTAAAATATATAGACTGAGCCCATGTTTGAAACTCATTGCAACAGTTAAAACAGTGAGTGAGTGAAGGAGCAAGTGAACGATTGAGTGACCGAGCGAGTAGGCATGTTGATGTTTCTATCATGTCACTCACAGACATTCTGTGGAAAAGTTCTGCAGGTGGGAAAGGGAACAAAAGTTAACATTTATGTGAGTAACTCAATGCAGCAGCATATAATGTATAAATGGCAGATTCAGTGTGAACCACAACTGGATGGACACAGGTATTGACCAATTGGATATAGGACAATGAGTCTGTAGATGTAAAGTCTACATAAACCTTCCTAGTCTGAAGAGCCATCATGCCACAATGAAGTGCATGATAGGAAAGCCAGTGGTGCAACACACAGGTTCACCATCTGGTAAGACAAAGGAGTCATCCTATAGTGCCCAGACCCTACACGCACCACAAGGTCAGAATATCACCAGGTTAAATGGCCTGCTGCCAATAAGAAGAGGGTGTGGCAGTGTAGCGGAGAGATTCAGTGTGAAAGAACAGCATGCAACCAGTAAGTCAGGGTGTCCAAAACAACGACAGATCAGCCAGCTGCCACAGGAACTCAGTTTTCTTACATGGCAGTTCAAGCAGGCATGGGAAGAGGACAAAGCTGGACTGGCAGAGTCATGAGGAGAAAGCTAACATACCTTTAGAGAGCTGTGTGGCACAGAAGAAGGGGCAAACACAGAGCCTGAAGAATCCTTGGGCATGGCAGAGGCATGGCGGCATCAGTTGACATGTCGGCATCAGTTGACAAGTACCAGAGTGCCAGCTACAGTGACAACATGACAGATCAGGATCTTGGACCATGCAGCACTTTGATAAGCCCATTAAAAGCCACTGTGGTATTCAACCTCAAGGAACTGAATAAGGTTGAAGAGGTAATTGGAGCAGCTAGGACCAACTCAGCACCAAGTGATGTGCACTATGTTGTGCCCCAGACTCTTGAGAAGACTATGGAAGATCATCATGGAAGATCGGAAATGAGGATGAGTACAGGGAGATCATCAGTCACCTGGAGCAAAATAGTGGCGACATGCAGAGGGAGTTCAAATTCCAAAGGTGCCAGGATGTATTGAGCATACAGGAGTTGTCACCCAGCTTATCCAGGAGGCTTGTGGAGGTAACCTGGCGGTTGTGTGGCTTGGCCTAGCCAAACACCTGGGTTCATCCCTTACAAGCTGGTGGACTCATTATGGACTATTACAGCTGATTAAGTTTGAGTCACCTCTGGAAAAGTAACATCCTCATTGCAGCTGGATTAGGGCTTTATCACTGGCTGAGCTATTTCACTGATATTGGTCTCCTTGGCCATGAACATGCTCATGAAGTCAGCAGAGGTGGAATGTAGGGGTCCACTCACCAAGTCAAGTGTGTGGCAACCTTCCATCAGGGTATTTATGGATGATCTGACAATTACCACAACACCAGTGGCAGGCTGCAGATGGATCCTCTAAGGTCTTGAACATCCAATTAAGTGGGTTGGATAGTTTTCAAGCCAGCTGTGCTGAATCCTTGTTGTGAGAAGGAAGTGTAAGAGCCATTTTTATGTGTGGTGTGTGTTGGACACAAATCGTCCACTAGGTGTCACTGTTGTGGTGGGGTGTCACATTAATTGTTTATAACTAGGAACCTTCAGACAGGTGACAGGTGTTGCTAGTCGGAGGAGCAACATAGTTTTTGACCACTGTCCGACGTAACGATGCGCAGGCTCGTAAATGTTTGGAAACAAATGGACAATAATTGATTCTTGCATGCGGTGAGAAATAAAAGAAACAAAGCAGCAGAGGATGAAGTGGGACTGATTTATTTCTAAATATTACGGGGAGCGGCGTAACATAGCAACGAGCGCATCAGCTAAGTCATTAGCCTTTTTCTATTGTTGTAAACCCGAATGGCAGCCCTTGGCATGTTAGTGCCAAGGGCTGTGGCTTTCAGTTTGGGCTTAGCCATTACAGGTAGAATAACAAACAAATACCATTTCTTCCTGGAATGAGTCCAAATCGCATCAATCATCAAAAAGCCAGTCAAGAGCCTGGAGAGGGTTTTCAACAGCAAACTGAATAACACTGATGCAATCCAAGAAACTGGCTCAGGAGGCAGTTGATCAGGTTAAGGAAAGACACCACCTTGTCCAAGATGAAATCCGAGCCGAGTTGGAGGAAAACCGCACCAGCAGGATGGTCACAATGAAACAGCAAGAAGCATAGACTTGATGGTAGCAGGCAATAAACTGGAAGATCCCTTTGTCAGACCTATGGAAAACTGAGCTGAACCAAATTAAATGTCTTATCCTGTCAGCTTATGATGTCCTGCCAAACCAACTGGTTCTCCTGGGGCTTAGCAGAAACCCCCACATGTTCTGTGCCAGAAAAGAGGAAATCTCTGGGAGAGGGGACACTATTGATGGCATCACGACCTGGTGCTGAAAGTAATCACCAAGTTGTACTCAATTCCCTTGTAAGTCGCTTTGGATAAAAGCGTCTGCTAAATGACATGTAATATAATGTAATCGATTTTTTGGCCTATAGTGGCTAATAATTCCATAATAACCTATCAGCATGTAATGTAAATACATTGATCTGAGAGAAAACAACACCTTCTCTGGGCTTTGTTTACAGTCACACATATCTGTATCTTCTTGAAAGGCATTGACAAATCTAATCACAGAGCAGTTCAGAAAGAAAGAGGGAGAGAGCGGTCGCTCCTACTGGCTGCTCCAATACTCCTTCTCTGCACACCATTAAAGGTGACATAGAATGCTTGTATCACACATATATGTTAGTTATGGAGGTCTACTTACATATATTAACTTGTTTTCATGATTAAAAACCTCCTAATCGCTGCAAACGAGCCGATCAAAATATCTCCTCACTGACGCTCTCGTCAGCCGCGCTGTTTCAGACCAAAATCACCCCCAGAACGTGGACTGTGTTGTGATTGGCCAGCCAACGAGAGCTTTACCACTGTCCTGTGATTGGCCAGGTACCTGGAAGTGACGTAATAGATAGGCCAGCTCTCAGATACACAGCTCCCCCTCTGGCACGGTGGATGCTCTGCATCTCAGCAGCTACAACGAGACTAGTTCTTCTTCTTCTGCGGTTGAATGTACGCAACCGGATGTGCCCGGACTAGTGCCCGCACCAGGAGGCGCTACGGTGGTGAGAGGAGTGGTGAGGATTTCTGATGACGACATCAAACTAAGGAAATGCCGATCCGCTTCGCAGAGCCCAGGAAAACAATACAACACTATTTTCTCAGCAGTGGCTGAACTGTTTGTTCTGAAGCTTTAGGGTTTCATAAACGAGGTAATGACGCAGATACACAAACAAACGCAGCGTTAATTGGAGCTTCTGGTCTATGTGGGCTTTAATCAATTATTTGCTGAAATTAGTTTAACCAAAATACATTGAATTTTGATGAGCTGCTCCTTCTACGGTTCACAGTGCTACAACTCAGTCAGAGGACAATGTGGCTACAGCCATGAGGCTACTGCATGTAGGTCACTAGTTTTCAAATGCATCAAACAATGCGGAAACAAAAGTAAAATGAGACAAACTCTCTCCTCTCATCTCCTGTGTGTGTGTCATCTGTGTCACCATAGAGAGTATTTCTTTGCTTTTTGACTTAATGCGAGGGTGATAAAAGCAGGGAGCGACATAAGAGAGAGATGCATTTCAGGCATCAAGCCTTTATAAGGGAGACTTAATGCTGAAACACAAGTGTTTGTTTTAAACAGTTCAACATGATCATTCCACTTCAGTAAATTCATTTTAACAGAAAAAAATCAGAAAATTCATGTCACATCACAGCAGTAGTTGTTGATCCTCTGCTGCCTCCATCAGTAAATTAAAATGTGTGTTTGTATTTAAAAGCTTTCAATCTGATTGAATGAAAGGCTGTCTAAAGGTGAGGAGTGGCACATAATTATTTTAAGATAGTATAGGTTAGCTGATAAATCTGTTTCCATGAACAGCCATGTTTACACAAGGAGTGCCCCCTGACTAGATACCTTATACAATCACAATCCAATAATAAATCAATAACTGTCCCTTTAAAGGGTCACATAGAAGCAAGAAAAGAGAACACAAAGAGCACAGTTTGTGCTTCTTTTTTTAAGATCCAATGTGACTTGCTGAAGCAACTAAAGCCAATACTTACTATTGAGCTCCTGGTCTTGCTGTCGAAGAACTTGTTCCTGTCAGACAGATCAAATCTGGCAACAAAAAGCAAAATTGATTGATGTTAAGTTGCAGATATAAAACCAACAAGCAAACAAACAAACATTTAATCCACTTAATACTACTTTTTTAGAAAATACGGCTGCACGAAAACAGTGCAATTTAACTTTTATACAAACCATGGAAAGGGATGGCTTTGTATATTCTGAACAATTATTTTTAAATATTTTGCACAATTGTAGTAGTTCAAGTAGTAACTGTCAGTAAAAAGTGTGTCTGTCTCCTTTTGTCTCTCTTTGCTTTATTTTGTAGTTCTCCTTCCTGTTTGTGCTTGTGTTTCTCCCACTTACCTACTGTCTCTGCTCACTCCCCCTCCCTTCCCTGTTCTCTTTATGAGCCTCATCCTGTTCACCTACATCTGATTTGCCACACATAGGCTCTTTCTCAATATCCATACTTGTGTCCGTAATTGTGAAACGTCATCAGCCTCAGTGCAAGTTCTGTTACAATTCTCAAGTACGCGAGCAACGAGTACGGTTCTCATACCCAGAAGTGTTCTCGCTCCGCCCGTTTTACCAAGGATGCATCGGGTGGTAACTTGAGCGTACTTGGGAAAGCCATGTATCCCAGAATGCATTTCAGCAGAACATAGCAGCAGAGAGTACAAATGTAAACCTGAAGTAAATATTTTTCTCTGTCCCGGAACAAAGTCATTTCTAAATGACTTGTCCCGGACAAGTCATTTAGAAATCAAACATGAGGTTTGTGTATTAAGATATGACGTATTTATAGTTTGGCAGCGACGTTGTCGGAGGTGATCAGCTCTCTCGCCTCTGCGGATGCTGGTGCTCACAGTGCCCTAGAGTTCTCAACGGACCTGAAAATTACAACCCGACCCGACCTGGCCCACGGGTCCTTAAGCCCGAACCCGACCCGGCATTAATTGAAATAGATTTTAATTATTTTTGAAGCGTGGTGTTTTATTTGCATTGGGAGCTGGTGCTGCTGGAGAGGTGCAGACCTGTTGATGCAGCACCCGTCTCCTGGCTCGCATCATCTGGGTCTGGTACCCTGCTGCTGCGCGGTTAACAGGAGGGACTTCACGTACTGTTGTACATTTTGCCCTTTGGTCAGTGGCAGCATTCGCAACTGGTTTAATTTCAGCCACAGGAGTGTTGTGACTTTGTGGAGTGGTGCACATGCCGTTGACGCACGGCTGCCAGCTGTGCAGTATCATTGACATTTTGCTGGCAGTGATGTCTGAGTCATTCTGCCCATAGCAGCACAAGATGCAGAGTGGTATATTTGTCCCCCTCCAGTTCTGCTGAGCATCATAAAAGGCTCCAAAAATGACACAACATGCCCAAAGTGTTGGGGGTTACACACGCAGCGGCGTCAGGTCTGCCCCTCTCCATCAAGCAGGCAGCCAGATTTACTCTTCACCACACGTGAACACAGTGATTCACAACAACATATAATTTCGTATGAAGGAAATGTGTTTTATACTGGAAAAATGAAGCCCGGGACCCGACCAGACTTACTTGTTCTGTTTTTTAATTTATTTATCAAGCCACGTCCTCTCTAAACATGCTTATGTGGAGAGTTTTTGTTGTTTTGTTTGTGGTGGAATCACTCCTTTTACTCTGCCACTCGACAGTCGCTCAGCAACACCGCATTGTTTACTCCTAGGATCAGCTGATAGAACTGAAGCCGGCTGGCTTGGCTACAGTTACACAGGACATCCCTGCGGAACTTCTGAGGAAAACACACCAGGGATGCAGAGGGAACGGATCACTATGGCAGCGGAAAGGAGCCAAACATCGGAGACTTATGCAGAGGAAGACATAAAAGTGTCTCCCTGTGTAGCTTGACGATTTTCTCGGACTCATGGCTACACACGGATGGATGTTCCTGACCACAATGTTTCCCCCGAGGGTTTCCACACTGTGCGGGCTGACAGGGACTGCACTAAGAGCGGTAAGCTTAAAGGACATGGGCTTGCTGTTTATTTGAACAACAGGTGGTGCAATCCTGGGCACATCACCGTCAAAGACCGCATCTGCAGCCCGGATATTGAACTGTGAGCTGTGGGACTCCGTCCTTACTATTTGCCCTGTGAATTCTCACATGCTATTATAGTGGCTGCATATATTCCCCACTCATCCAACGTGTGAAGCCATCAGTGACAAACATCAAAGTGTGGCCAGTGGGGACAGACACCGTACTTCAGGACAAGTTCCATCACACAGACTGGAGTATGTTTGCTTCTCAGGCTACCTGTGACTACAAACCCAGCAACTCCCAAATAACAACAGATGTCTCCTTCCTGAACGAGCTAAATCACTTTTATGCTTGTTTCGATAGAGACAACAGGGAGACCACGACCGGACCCCCTGCAGATGACCAGCCCCTCTCACTCACCCCCACAGACGTCCATGCTGCACTGAGCCGCATCAACACCCGAAAGGCTGCTGGTCCAGATGGCACCCCCGGGCGTGTGCTTTGGGCATGTGCGGAGCAGCTTACAGGGGTTTTTACGGACATATTTAACCTGTCCCTCGCCCAAGCAGCTGTGCCAGCATGCCTCAAAGCTACCTCCATCGTCCCAGTGCCGAAACACTCCAGCCCGAAGTGCCTGAATGACTATCGCCCTGTAGCACTCACACCCATTATTATGAAGTGTTTTGAGCGACTGGTCCTGGCACACATGAAGAACTGCCTCCCACCCACACTGGACCCTTACCAGTTTGCCTACCGCAGCAATAGGAGCACAGAAGATGCAGTCTCCACCGTGCTCACACATCTGGACAACAATAACACCTACGCAAGAATGCTGTTTGTTGATTTCAGCTCAGGTTTCAATATTGTCATATTGAGACCTGGGCTTCAACACTTCCCTCCACCACTGGATTACGGACTTTCTGACCAACAGACCTCAATTTGTTAGGTCAGGACACTCCTGCTCCAGCACCATCACACTCAACACAGGCGTACCACAGGGCTGTGTGCTGAGCCCATTCCTCTACTCCCTCTTCACCCACGACTGCAGGCCTGTACATGGATCCAACAACATCGTCAAGTTTGCGGACGATACAGCGGTGATTGGCCTCATCAGTAACAACGATGAGACAGCCTACAGGGAGGAAGTGAAACATCTGGCCACTTGGTGCGTTGACAACAACCTGCTCCTTAACACCAGCAAAACAAAGGAGCTCATCGTGGACTTCAGGAGAGAAAGAAGAAACACGAACAACCCCATTCACATCAACGGGATGGCTGTTGAACGTGTTTCCAGCTTTAAGTTTCTGGGGACCCACATCACAGAGGACCTCTCCTGGTCCACCAACACCTCCAGTCTGGTCAAGAAGGCTCATCAACGCCTCTTTTTCCTGAGGATCCTGAAGCGTCACCACCTGTCCTCAGATGTTCTGAGGAACTTCTACCACTGTGTGATTGAAAGTAGAAAGAATCCTGATGAACTGTGTTACAGTCTGGTACGGAAACTGCTCCGTCACAGACGGTAAGGCACTACAGAGGGTGGTCAAAACCGCACAGCGCATCACAAGGACTCCACTTCCTGCCATTGAGGACGTTCAGAGGAAACGCTGTCTGCATCGTGCTCACAGCATCCTCAACCTCAACACTTACACCAGTTACCCCCCCCCCCCCCCCACACACTTTTTAATTCTGCCCACCGAAGAATGTATTCTCTTGTTTGTTTATTTATTATGTAGAATGTTCATACCACCTCAATAAGATATCCACCTGTAAAAAATGTCCATAATCTGTAAAATATTCTGTAAATTAGCATTTATCCATATGTCTCTTAATATAGCGTATTCACTGCACCTTATCTAATAATCTGCACAATATAATTGTATTTATAGCGCTCATTTATATTCATATTTGTTCTTTATATTTATACTTATCCATAGAACAAATCTACTTCTGTACATATATATTCACATTCTGCACTTTCTGCTTGTTGCACTTCTGGTGAGATGCAAACCTCATTTCGTTACCTGAAACTTGCATTTGAGTAATGACAATAAAGTTGAATCTCATCTCATCTCATCTCATCTCATCCGCTAACCCGACATTGGGATATGTGGACTACAGAATGCGCACCCGAGTGCTCTCATTATAATCTCTGGTGACCTCAACCATGTCTCCATTAAAAAAACACTCCGGAAATTCACCCAGTATGTGACCTGTAAAACCAGAGAGGAGAAGATCCTGGACCTGCTGTATGCTAATGTGAAGGACACATACACCTCCACGTCCCTTCCCCCACTGGGAAGAGCAGATCACAACTTGGTGATTACCCCCTGCTATGTACCTCTGGCAAGAGGCTGTCTGTGACCACAAAGACATTGAGGACATGGTCAGAGGACTGCTATGAGGCACTGCAGGGCTGTTTTGAGGTGACTGACTGGAATGTACTCTGTGAGCCACATGGAGAGGACATTGATGGGCTTACTGAGCTTACTATTTATTTATTTATATCTGTATCTTTAGCTCTTGTTACAGATTAATAAAGTATTCTGATTCTGATATATCCTGTGTTGCTGATTTGCTGTAATAGTGTTACAGGAATTCTCAAAACGGATAAATATGAAGAAAAGAGAAAGACATGGAGGGAGATTTTCTGCTAGCTCTTAGTCAGAGAAGCTGAAAACATGGTATACAGGGTATATATAGCTATTCACTGCCCACTCTCTTCTCCACACATCCCAGGAGGTTGTTTTTTATGCTAAGACATTGTTCTCTAATCACTGCCTTTAAAGGTGTTTTTACTTGTTATGGCTGAACAGGAAGTCACACAAATGTTATAATATAATAAATATATACTACTTTTGTAGGTTTTGGGTTTAGATTTGTTCCCTGTGGGCTTAAGAAAGGTGAGGTACACACAACTTAGAGGAGGAATGTCTTTAATGCTGTGCTCAGAACAGATGACTTCATATTAATTCACATTTCTGTGAAGTTGTCACTTCACTGTAGCTGAGAGAAAATACTCTACAAGATGAAACATGATGCAACAATTTTGGATTTCAAATAATCTGGAATTGCATTTTATGACCAATAAATCAAATGTAACAACTGGTGAGGATTTTCAAGACTTCATTCTCAATTACTCCTGTTAAGGAACATAGCAACATAGTTCACATATAACCTACACTACTCACTCACAGGTGGAGGGAACAGTAGTGGAGAGCAACAAAACAAGATGTTGAACAAGACAACCTGCTGAAGTCCAACCCGAGGATCAGAACAGGGAACAAAGTTGATTTGACTGATGTGATGTGACATAGAATGCATCATGGTTGTAAAAAAGCACACAGGCTCATCCTTCAGTTACCTAACATTGAATTTACAATACTATAGCATATGTCCATTTTGCCTGTGCATGCACTTTATACTAGCTTGAGTGGTCTCTGAAACACTACATCAAAGCAGCTGCAGTGAAATTAATTTTAGGCTAATTCAATCTGGACCTACTGCAAACTCTCATACTCTAATACTCACATCGATATCCTCTATGAATTAAAGAGGACCTAAACCCCTGTTCTGATACTGACTCTGGCTGATTTTGAAAATCTACAAAAAGTGGGCAGCGAGTTATCAGTGAGTGGGGAGGGGAAGGAGGGATGAGTGAGCACCGCTGGGGCTCGGCAGACTGGACGTGCTGCTCTGGTTCACATAGCTGGAGTCGCGAGACTAGGTTTTTTCCTTATGGGGCCAGATGCTTGGGCCTCTGGCTAGGAAGAGCTGGACAAAGTGGCTGGGGAGAGTGAAGTCTGGGCTTTTCTGCTCAAGCTGCTACTCCCGTGACCCAACCTCAGATAAGCGGTAGAAAATGGATGGATGGATAACGCAATGGTAGAGTGAGGTATCTTTCAACTGGAAGGTTGTGGATTTGATTCTCGGGTCTGCTAGTTTGCATGCCTATGTGTCCTAGGGCCACACACCTAACCCCACGTTGGTCCTGACAGCTGTGCCAGCAGCGGGTGCATGGTTATGAAAGATGTGTGACTGTCTCATTCACCCACTCTGGTTCACTCCCGATTTACGACAACTCAAAACCAATGGCCGCTGACTGGAACGCCTACACACCAGAACCGGACTAACAATACACAAGGACATGTACTACGACCACATCCTCCTCTACAAAGACGCTCTCCACAGCCAAATGTACTTACTACGCCAACATAATCTTTTCTGATGAAAGAAACACTAGACCCCTTTTCTTCACTCTCAACAACATCCTACGACTCCCTAATACTCTCGCCCCCCCCATTTACTCTCAACTGCCCACTATGACACTCTCATGTCTTTTTTCAAGTCCAAAATTCAAGACATCCACCAACAACTGTCCTCCTCAACTAAGACTACTCCATCTTACCCTATTCCGGCTGTCCCCAACTCCTCCTCACTGTCCTGCTACACCCTCCCGACTGCTACCAACATCTCAAACCTAATCCGTAAATCAAAGCCATCCACCTGCCACCTTTAATTCAATTCAATTTAATTAAATTTTATTTGTATAATGCCAAATCATAACATACATAATCTCAAGGCACTGTACATAGACAACATCAAGGAGAGCAGAGAAACCTTGATCCAGCTGCCCCCCAACTCACTGTACCCTCTGCCTGTCTTGGCACTATGGGCTCCAGGGCTTTCAGCCACTCTGCCCCCTGCCTCTGGAACACTCTCCCACATGATATCCGCAATATTGACTCCCTTCACACCTTTAAATCAAGACTTAGAATTGCTTCCTCCCTCTAATTGTCACTTTTATACAATTATACTGATAATACTGAAGACATGTATTATTTTCTTCTCTCTTTAAGGAAAAGAAGGGCTGTATTTAAAATTAAAATGGTGAAAATAAATATAAAAACAATCTTAAAATAAATGAAAAAATAACTTAATTTTTGAGAAATAAAATAAAGGATGGTAGCAGTATGAGTTTACCTTTTTGTTTGTTTTAACAGTCTCAACTAATTTTAAACAGATCTATCACAACCCATCTGTTTTCGCTGTCCACTTTTCTCTTCTTAGAGAGTGCCATGTTTAGTTATTTTTCTCTGTCTCGCGCTCACTTCTCTGTCTTTCCTCCCTGTATCGCTCACTCTTCTCTCTGTCTTCTCACCCTGTATCGCTCATTCGTCTCTCTGTCTGTCACTCGCTTCTCAACTCCTTCATCTGTCCATATTCAGTGTTGCAATGTTTAGCGGAATGCACAGATTTTATTGGCTTTAGTGGCATCACGTGGGATGGCCTAACTTAAATGCAATTGGTCAGTGGATTTCCTCATTCGCTAAACCAGTACCCTAAAGTCTAGAGAAGCTGTGCCAGTCAAAATAGAAGCACCCCGTCAAAATGTCAGTCAGTCATCATCTACCGCTTTATCCTCCACCAGAGGGTTGCGGGGGTGCTGTGCCAATCTCAGCTACATCGGGCGATAGGCGGGGTACACCCTGGAAAGTTCGCCAGTCCATCGCAGGGCCACACACAGCTAGAGACAAACAACCATTCACTCTCACACTCACTCCTATGGTCAATTTAGAGTGTCCAATTTACCTAATCCCCACATTGCATGTTTTTGGACTGTTGGAGGAAGCCGGAGAACCCGGAGAGAACCCACGCACACGGGGAGAACATGCAAACTCCATGCAGAAAGGCCCTTGTTCCAACCGGGGCTCGACCCCGGGTCTTCTCGCTGCAAGGCGAGAGTGCTAACCACTACACCACCGTGTGGCCCTCCCCGTCAAAATGTAAAATACTTAAATAATTTATTGTCTGGGTCCGGACTCGGACCAGGGTCCGCCTGTTAGTGACCTCTGCTGTATAACATATCTACCTATGGGTACCAATAAATTAAACTGACCTGACCTGATTATCAACATCACCACATCTGAGAGATAAAGTGTCTGTGCAAGTGAAAGCATAAAGTCAGTACAGTTTATTTTACTCACAGATGCTGCTTTTCTCTGGAGAAAGGATGAGAGAGGGATTTGGCAGTCGCTGGTTTGTTGGTGTCAACCTTTGGATGAAGTGGAGCTGTAACTTTGTGAATGAAGAGCCGGGTCTTCTCTACCACATTACTGCCTTGATTTACTTCATAGACCTACAGAGGAGAAAAAACACATTTTCAAATATCTAAATTCAGCATTTCTTGTCTTCACACATTGTATAAGTTCATAGCGCTTTTATGATGCTCAGCATGAACTAGAGGGGGACAAATATGACTCTGACGCATTACAGTACAGTCTGGCCAGACATGGACCCAGCACACGACCCCGAGCCAATGGCCTGCCTCGGGGACATGGAGGGCTGCAACCCGTTTATCACCAACTGTTCCATCCTCTTCGCGCTGCAGTCCTACACCTTCGCATCAGAGGAGGCCCGAGTGGCATTCACCATCAATCAACTGACGGGTTGCGCGCGACTGTGTGGTATGGCCGAGTGGGAGCGACACACACACCAGCCTGCTCCTCCTTCCATGCCTTCGCCACCGCAAGGTGTTCGGGGTGGCATCTCCGGGTCCCGACGTCTCTGATGGTCTCATGGGTCTCTGCCAGGGGTCCTGCTCTGTGACGGATTACGCCATAGACTTTCGCAAACAGGCTCGGTTGAGCGAGTGGAATGAGGCAGCCCAGTGTGACGCTTTTCTGTTCTCATACGTGAATGATGAGATAGTTTCAAATGACCTGCCCACCTCGCTCGATGGTGTTATCGAGCTGGCATCCCGCCTCAATAGACGCATCCTGGCTAGGCAAGAGAGAGACGGCAGGAGCGAGTGGAAGACAGCCCATTCACCTGCCTTCCAGCCACACCCAGGCCGTCGTCTTCCCCAGTCAGCCAACCTCCGAGAGACTATGAGCCAATGCAGGTGGGCCATGCCAGTCTCACCCCAGAAGAGAGAGATAGATGCTGCATGGCAAACCTCTGCCTTTACGGTCGTCAGGCCAGTCACTTCATCTCCAAGTGTCCGGTAAAAGGTCGGGCTCACCAGTGAGGGAGGAGGTCCTGGTAAGCCATACTGCTAAACCCTCCTCCAACCTGCGTCCCCTGTGTCAAGCACGGCTGCTATTACCCCAGGGTTCCCAGACCCTAGCCATCCTCATAGACTGTGGTTCGGACAGTAATATCATCGACAATGACCTAGCACATCAGCGAGGTGTCGGTTCGAGTTCTCCTGCCTGTCCACCAATGCCCTGGGTGGTCGCCCCCTGGGGACAGTCACACATCAGCCAGTGCCCATCCACATACTGCTATTCCACAACCATCACAAAACCACACAGTTTCACATCCTGCACTCTCCGGCCAGTACCAGTCATAACCCCAAACCATGGGCTCCTCCACTCCGCCCCACCCAATGCTGATGACATTGGTCCAGAGGGTCCCTCCTCCTCCGTGGACGACACGTTCCCCACACACTGCATTTGGGTCCTCCCCTGACCCGTTACAGCTGGTGTGTTTTAAGTCCACTTGGAGCCAAAATATGCGGCTAACAGCTGTAGCTGTATTTAAGTGATGAAGATGGTTAAGGGAAATGTATCGGATTTTGTAAAAACCAAAATTAAAAAACATAAACAAACATGACTACCCTTGTTGTTGAGTGTTCACTCTGTTGAGAGAACAAGAGTGCAGCCAGACTCTTGTGCATTGGTTGGTAGTCTTCTGCATAATTCAAGATAGGAATGACATGTGAAAATTCTACTTAAGTACGGTAATGAAGTATTTGTACTTTGTTACATTACAACACTGCCAATGTGTCCTGACACTTAATCCCATGTTACTCCTGATGGCTGTGCCAGCAGCGTATAAGTGGGTATGAAAGATAAGCGTTGTATGAAAGTGTGAGTGAACAGGTTTGAATGGGTGAATAGCAAAACTGTAGTGTAAAACAGCTTTGAGGGATCATCATGACTAGAAAAGCACTATATAAATGTGCGATTTACCATCTCTGTGCCGCACTGGATCCAGTGTCAGCACGCACAGGAACTGGCTTCTACATATGGCGATTAGTGTATGTACAAATCACCATTTGAACCCACAGTGTGCAGAGGAGTGGGACTTAAATGTGTGCTATTGTGGAGCAGCAACTTTGACCTTCTGCATTTACAGCATTTGCTTTTGTTCTGATATTAGTGATGATAATGATGGCAACTTCCTCTTCTCTTTGTGTTTGCCATGATTTTCTAGTCACTTTCGATCAATAAATATTAATCTGGGGCATTTGTATGACTATTTTTAAGTTTATAAGTGTGGGCATCACATGAAGCCCGCAAAGCTGCGCCACATTACGAGTTGAATGTGATTAAAAAACAGAAATTGGCGTGGAATGTGCATGAGCATGGTTTGATAAATAACATTTTTATTGAGAGGTGTGACTCAATGCACTGCAACATGCAATGGCTTTATTTCTGCTGAGTGCATCCTTGGTCACATAATCTACTGGTTGTTTGGTATAAACAAGGCTTAAAGTGGCAGTGAATTAAAAAAAAGTACCTTTTTTGTTGGCATCTTGAGCTTCATGAACTCAGCCTCTCGACACAGAACGTTCCAAGGAGCATGGATCTTCAAGAAGCCAATACCAGGGATTTTACTCTGAAATATAAGGTTTGCATATTTAGAGAATTTTTTTCAGAAATTAAAGTTTTTAACTTGCCAAAATACCTTCAAAAGTCTGACATGGACAATAAATGTAAATGTAAAAGTGAGTTGGTAGGGTCCCTTCAGCACAAACTCCTGTCTTTATTGCTGCATATGAGATCAGGCATTCTCCCTTCTGTGAAATCACTCCTACATTGTTAGACTCTCTTCACACCACACAGGTCAACACAGTGACGCATCTATGGTATATACAGAAATACATAGCATCCAATTCAAACTGGCACTGTACATATATAATGTGCATTTCACCATTAAAACACTGAAAGCGTTTGTTTTGTTGGCTGATAAGCACTGCTGCACAACTGTAAAATGCAGTTTCCACAGAGGGAACAGTACATATGGTGCTTTTCCACGAAACAGTTGTAGCATGGCTCGGCATGACACGGCTTGACTCTTCACGTTTCTTTTTTTTGCTTTTCCATCAGGGATAGTTCCTGGTACGTGGTACTTTTTTAGTACCTGCTTTGGCAAGGTTCCAAGCAAAATGAGAGTCCACAGACTACCGGCCTAAATCTTAATATTTAACAGAGGAGTCAGGTGTATTTAGCGACAGCACAGCCGAAAGCCGGCAATCGTGAGCCGCATCACAACCCCTTTCACTGTATTTTAATTCAGTGACTGTGTCAGATGGAGTCTGCACTCCATTAACATTTATATTGCACTATATTCCCTATATTGCACCTAGTAGACTGGAAATAAATCTCCATGACACAGCTTTCCTCCTGAGATCTTGGTAAACATGACATTGTATCATTGGAAACTATACATTTTTACATCCATCATGTATTTATACCTTGAAGCTTTGTTTAAATGTGAGTGAAAATCCATGGTGCAGTGCAAAACTGTCATGGTCCCAAAAAAGAGGGTTTCCAAGAGAAGCTATGCCATTGTCACTTTTGATCTAAGAGGGCCACTAGGGACAAGACACTATATCTTAATTGTCATTAGTTATTCTGGACTGTGGTTGCCAAGTCTGTAGTTTTTTTATAAAAACTACAGCAGCATATGTAATTATCTTAATTTCCATTGAAAAAATCTTATTTTTCATTAAATCTTTAGTAAAATTTGATTCATGGTTTCTCCATGTTCATGTTGCTGCGCGGATTTGTCTCGGTGAAAGTCTGGATGAGTCAAAACTGGACAACTGGACAAAACTGGACACTGACTTAGAACACTAATCATGAATCTGGTGAACCATAGTAAGTAAGTAAGCACGCCATTATTACTGTTGTGGCTTGCCTAAAAATGTCTGTCTTTGAGATTATCTTGCTTTTTGTGAGGAAAAGCCTATGTCGTTCTTGACTGCTCAAACAGCTGTAATAAAATTCAACTTTGTAAAAAGACATTGCCAAATATTCTCAATCCAACTCTCCACGCTACTGACTCACCACTACAGTAATGGTGTCAATAATAGCAGACTACACTACTATGATACCTTACACCACACCCCCAACCCCACCTATGCTGCTCTCACATTACAGATCTGCCCTCAAAACACAGAACACACACACTGCTAGAAGCCCAATGACAGAAACCATTTTTAAAGGTTTCTTTGCAGCACAGGCAGTTATTGCCACTGCTTAAGTAGCAATCGTTCCACTGATAACAACTATATGCAGATTAGGTGTAGAGGGACAGCCAACTGACCATGATCCTAGGAGGAAAGTTAGGTAGCTTTTTGGTGGTGGTGAACATGGGTACACATAGACTTGTTTTTTGTTTCTCTTCACTAGCACACATTTTAATATTTCTCTCTTGAGTAAATGATGTGTAGTATTAATTTTGTTATCATAAATAAGTCCATATTTTTTTCTGAACCCACTGTTAAGCACAGCTTAAGCTGCTTCCAATCCTATTCAGTCATACGAGCTGAACCTGCCTTGTGGCCCACTGCATGTTACACTTGCTTTTGTCTCCCATTCCTGTCCTTTCTGTGATGTCTCAACATCTTAGCTATCTTAGCATCCAGCTATACAATCCCCCCCCTTTATAAACTCCTAGACCATTTCTTACCCCTTCATCCTTCTCCAGCTCCAGCCCTGTCTCCAGGAGGTTTTCCTCAAACTCCTCCCTCCTGAAGCGCTTGTCATCTTCATGATAGTCTGTCTGTTGGTCCTGGGCTGCAATCTCCGGGTCCTCCTTTGGCTGAAGCGGAGCTCGGCTGCCTCTCATACTCAGGCTGCGGCGAAGCCGTCGGATGAAGTTGTTTTCACCAAATCTGGATGACCGACGCCTGTCACTGCTGGGTTTCTGGATGTTGTATGCCAGGATATAGTCCACCCGCCTCTGCCCATCAGAAAAGTATGGGCCCAGCTCTGAATAGTGGGGCGAGACATCGTCCATGTAGAGATTTTTCATTGGCTGGAAGCAAAACAGAAGCATTTTATCTTAGATGATTATAGCAGTCACTTTGAAAGCGCATTAATAGTCTGACATCTTAGATATATAACACACACAAACTACATCGCAGCTTGGGGTGAATTTTTCTATCCAAGCCAAAATTCTGTCGTGCTTTTGTTATTTGTGTTCAAATCCAACCCAACCCACGATCATGGGGACACCGCAGCTGCTGGTCTACTGCTGCCTCCCTTAGTAGGTGTGTAACTTAGGTACATTAAAACAAATAATTTCAATCACAAGATAACACAAATAACACAAAATAGCACATTTGAACTTGCTTATGAAGGTACCTAACTTTTTTGTAGCAAGTACCAGTACAGGAAATAACATACACACTAGACTGTGTTTTGTTTAATGCTTAACTAGTCATCCTAATCCCCACACTACCCTTATGTGTTTGGGGCAGCTGCAGCTTATTCCAACTGGAAGGCCTGAGGTCGATCCCAGCTCTTCTAGTGTATTTGCTAATATGTCCCTGGGCAAGACACTTAACCCCAAAGTGCTCCTGGTGGCTGTGCTGGCAGCATGTAAATTAGGTGTATTTTTTGTGTCTGCCTGTCTACATACCTATAACCAACTAGCTGTCTGTACATGCGTTACTCAAAGGTTGCAAAAACATGATGGATGCTACGATGGCCAACAGGGGCAAACACACTGCAACTTAAATGATTTTTGCAAATGGCTGCAAATTAACAGAGTGAAAAATTTAAGGGGGTCTGAATACTTTCTGTACCCACTGTATACATGTATTTTGAACTGTATTTTAAATATTTATTATGTTATTTCAGCAGTAGATATGCTCTTTGGATGCTTGTTTATTAGAAAGCCTAACCCTAACCCTGGTAGCTGACTGTAATGTAATGAATGTGAATAAAAAATGAAAATCACATGCTGGTGGTTCTGCTTGCACGTTTAACACCACAAGACCCAAGACCATCATCATCTTTATCGAAAGTAAGAGCAGATGTCATTGAAGTCCTCTATTTATGGGTACAGAGCCAGTGTAATTGCTGGTCAAAAAGGTGGATAAGCAAAAACATTGAGCTACCATAAATAATAAGTGTTTTCTGGTTTATAAAAGAGAGCTATATACATAAGGATATACATTACAGAGATGAAAAAGAGAGCTACGAAAAAGCAATGAAGGTGAAAGTTTAATTACATAGAGATGACATTCTGAGGCAATACATGCACAAAACCGCCATATTTATGAAACATCAGGACCAACAAACGTCCAAGTATTGATCATAGCAGAAACTTTCCAAGAAGATAGCGGCATGACAGCCCCTCTCTCCTCTGGTGTTGCAGCTGGAAGTTCCCCGTTCTCCAGCTTGACCTGTTTGGCTTTCGAGCGTGCGGGCAAGGGCCAGCCACGCCCCCGTCTCCCAGCTGCCACGATCCATGCCAGGACGAGCCGGGAGAGGTGGACATCTGACGGCGGAGGGTTCAGCGGTTGCCCCTCTCTTATGTCCACAAGCACGCACACACACGCACCCTTGTTTTCATAAAGAAAAGAAAATGTGTCCCGCTGTTGCATCCAGCCGTTTTATGAAGGGGGCGTGCAGGCTTTTTCCCATGTCGAGACCACTGGTGCCACCATGGGATCTGGCTGTGGTTCTGGAGGGGCTTAAAGGCCCCCCCGTTTGAGCCACTGGAGGGGGCAGACTTGAAACATGTGTCTCTCAAGGCAGTGTTGTTACTGGCTCTGGCTTCGGCTAAGCGCGTTAGTGACATTCATGCGCTTTCAGTGCATCCGTCATGTGCTCAGCTCTTCCCGGGTGAATTGAGGATGATCTTGAAGCCAAACCTTTGTGCCTAAGGTGGTGGGTTCGTGTTCTCCTATTGACCTTATGGCCTTTGCCACCTCACCGGGTTGGCAGTGGCCACAGGTGCTGTGTCCTGTCCGTGCTGTGCGCACTTACATGGGTAGGACGAGGGGTTTCAATAGGAGCGATCAGCTGTTCGTCTCCTGGGCTGATCCTCATAAGGGGAAACCTGTCACGAAGCAGCGCCTGTCCCACTAGGTGATGCTTTGGCATATTCGAGTCAGGGTTTGAAGCCACCTGTGGGCCTGCGAGCGCACTCAACTCGGGGCTTGGCCACATCCCGGGCCTTATTCAGGGGGGTTTCTGTTCAGGACATATGTGCTGCGGCGAGTTGGTCCTCGCCTCTCACTTTTGTCCGTTTCTATATGTTGGACATTTCCGCTCCGTGCCTGGCATGCGTGGTTTTACTGTCCTCATAGGATCAGAGTAATTTTCCCTGTGGGTTGGTAGACGCTTGATAAGCTTGTCTGGCAATACGGGAGCTACCACATCCCATAGTGAGACATCGAACGAAATACTATGAAAGGGAACTTTTCTCTGAGTAATATGCGTGAGATGTCTCACATGTTTACCTTTATTAAGGTTAAGGAATTATGAGTTTACCTACCTGCTACAGGCCTAGTCTGCTCGGTCACCAGTGTCCACAGATTGTTTCTGTTTTTGCCTATGACACATGGACCCTCTAGCGTTCTCCTGTCGGTCAAGTGAAGGCCACTTTACCACTTGTGGACAAAATCTCACTACGCCCAGAGCAAACTACTACCAAATTTAAAAAAAATCTGATCAAAAAAACTGTGGTGTTACAGGAGAACTTTTATCCTTTTGTTCAACATGACAAGGTATTTTAATAAAGTAATAATTAAGTAGTCTCAAGTATCGTAACAGCTGGTCGTAGAGCTGCACGACAGCGCCCCCCACAAGCCTGGAGCACTTCCATTATTGAATATACTGGTGTTTTCTCTCCTGCTGGTGCTGCAGTTGTTTTGGGATTTTTGCATGTGTTTTTGTTCTTCGTTTGTGCTTTTGAATCTGCTTTGTTTGTAAATATGCAGCTCGTTTCACCTTCTGCAGATGTGTTTTGGGTTGTTGCAGTATGTTTGTCATTGTTGGCCACCCTAGGATGCACATATATACTCAATTGAATGTCCTTCAGGTTCATAGATCCGCATTGTATTAAACATTTATGCTAAGGCAAAAATGCTCTGTCTCTCCACAGTCAACAACCCACTGCACAGCAACATGTACACACAAATATGTTCATCTTCAGCTCTCTCTCATCAAGAAGAAGTCATAGCTGAAAAGGTCAAAGGTCACTTCTCTGTGGGCACATGAGAATGAGGTGGTGCATGCATCTTCCACCAATTGGAGCTCTTTTCTCACTAAACCATTGGGAAAGAGGTTCTCCACTCCTCTGGGCTTCGACATGCACATGGACACCCACCTACCCATTCACCCCCACACAGAGAGAGTGTGTGTGAGAGAGAAAGAGAGAGAGAGAGAGTGGGAGTGAGAAAGAGAGAGAGAGAGAGAAGACACAGAGTTCTAAACCATAACAAGCTCAAGGCTGAGATAAACCCAGCAGTTTCCCATTTAATTATGCATTTCACAGCAACAGAGAGCTGCATGAGTTTGCAAGTTACAGGTTGAACTCAATAAATTACTATAGACATTTGATTTTAGAAGCAGCAAGAGTTGTGCTGATATTACATCTAATACAATTTGACCATGACAAAAGACTGTGCAAAAGACTTCCTGGTCGCAAGTTCAAGTTCTTCCAGTCTCTGTAATAAATTACTAGTAATGACAATGTCCATCAGATCAAGTCAGATCTCCATGTGTTGATGTAAAATTCATAAATAATTTTAAACCAGTCTTTTCATGACTGAGCATCCAATTGCAACCACTTCTTAGTCAGGGCTTTTTTCCCTGCAATAAGTAATATTTTCATTAAGCATTTGTCAACCTTAGTCTTAATAATCTGTGTTATCGTACCCATATACATCAAATGGAATATTGATCTGAAAAACTGTTGCACGGTGTAATTGTTGGGCAGTCCCAGAACATAATGGTTTCCTACATTTGCCCCACACAGCCTCCACCCAAATTCCCCCCAACAGTGTTAATATGTAGTCATCCACTGGGCTTTACATATATTTTCCCACTCATCTTCTAGTATTTGCATTCCTCCCTCTCTTTCCCATTTATTTTTAACTTTGCCCTTAAAGACTTCTGAAAGCCTTTATACAGTATAATCTTGATATTATTTTACATTCATTCCCTGATTTATAAAGTGATACAAAGACATTCAGTATACCATCTTCTGCTTTCTCCAACCCCTCTTGTCTAATTTAATTTACATTGTGTCTCATTTGTAAATATCTTAAGAAATCTTGATTCTAATCCTCAAAACTTGTGTTCCCTTGTGGATACAACAGCAGTAGGCTGTGAAACCTTTACTTATCCATGTTTTAAATTTTGTGTCAGTTTTGTTTGGGATGAAATCTATGTCATATGCATACCATCATAATATGGTTCATATGGTTTCTTTATCATGAATGTTTCTTCAGCTGACAGTATTTACAAAGACAGTGGTGCAAATGTCTCAATGAATATCTAAAAAACCCTGGTGAAAAAACAATAATGTATTTACTGACAAATAGCACATGATTTAAATGAGAGATCTGACTAAAACGCAGAAGTACATCTGAGAACTAATTCTGCGGCAAAATTTCAAGCTTGCCTACTTCTTGCTGCCGATTTTGGGTGGATTGAATGTGAAGATGTTCGGGGGCCAATGGTGACTTCACACCTTTTTTAACAGTAACTTTTACATACAAATGCACTGTTTAATTTAAATTAGTCATCTAACTATTACATTTTTGTCACATTTCGGACGACATACTAAACTATGACATATTTGTCACATTTCGGACGACATACTAAACTATGACATATTTGTCACATTTCGGACGACATACTAAACTATGACATATTTGTCACATTTCGGACGACATACTAAACTATGACATTTTTGTCACATTTCGGACGACATACTAAACTATGACATTTTTGTCACATTTCGGACGACATACTAAACTATGACATTTTTGTCACATTTTGGACGACATACTAAACTATGACATATTTGTCACATTTTGGACGACATACTAAACTTTGACACTTTAACTCACATGCATCTTGAATGGAGACATGACCCTTCGCTCAAAGACAAAGAGGGTCATAAAACTCAGTCTCTAAAGATTCCTTATCTTTCACACATCAGTGGGAAACCCATCTCAGTGGTCACTTTGTGACATGTGACCTCATGTGGCAAACAATAAAAAAGCCAGGTTTCCCCTCCTTCTCTCTCTTCTCTTCTCCATCTCAGCAGAGGACACAGGCTCCTCTGCTCTCCCCTGCCCTTCTGGGTGCAGGAAGGACACATACATCAGCTCTTCAATTGAAGATCCTTCAGTACAGAACTAAACAAGCTTCCAGCAGCAAGAGAATCCTCTCTGCTGATCTTCAAGCAGACCTGCTCATAGCAGCCTGCTATCCTCCCATCAGAGGCAGTGACAACAGAGCCTGCCTAAGGATCAACCAAGGATCCAGAGCCCGGTTAGTTCCAACTAGTTAACTTTGTGGGGAGGAACCTGAGCAACATACACCAGAAACACAGTCAATTATCTACAGTTCCTGGACCAACAGACAGCACCTCAGAAGGACACTTTTGCATCTTTTAAGGACTTTGTAACGTAACTGGGCCTAGCATAGCATTATCCTACTTGGCTAAGCATAGATGAAATGTTGTATTGAGCTTGCTCATATAAAGTGTCATTGTAATGTCTAGATTTAAGTTAATGTTATGTTACTGATGTCCATGCTTCTTAGCTTTCAGCTCTAGATGTTCATGCTTCTAACCTCTCATCTAACCTGTCATCTAATTTTGACCATTTGACCTGTACACACAGACTCTCTCTCTCTCTTTCACGCACACACTGTATATCGTTACATTTAATTCATTTTCTTGTTTCAATCTTTGATGTCTTTAATAAATATTTTTTTTAAATATACAGTCTGATCTAATTAATATTGCACAAGTGTGTATATTGCCAACCTCTTCTCTGTAGAACTTTTGGATGACTTTTTTGTCACATTTTGGAGACTAAACTATGACATTATTAATCCACTACTAAATTAATCGTCAGCTATTTTGATAATCGATTAAACACTTTTTTCATTATTAAAACAAGATTTCTGATTGTTTCAGCTTCATAAATGTGAATCTATTCTTCACTTCTTTGCTCCATATAACAAAGACATCATTAAAAGTGAATCATTTTGGTTTGTGGACAAAACAAGACGTACAAGAACATAGGTTTGATAAAAACTGATCACATTTTTTTGATGTTTTCGGATATTTTATGGACCAAACAATTATTCGATTAATCGTGAAAATAATTAACAGATTAATAGATTATAAAATAATTATTAGTTGCAGCTCTAATCAAATACAATAAATGCTTCTTAGAGCTAAGGATGAACAGACATCTAACAAACAGGGCCCTGTCCCTCTTTAATAATTTAAAGAGGTTTTCCCTATTATAAGTCGGTCAGTTTGTGCCATTATTAACAGCAGTCTATCTTCTCGTGTGGTGCCTGCAAATTTTAAACATGCAGTCATGCAACACCTGATTAAGAAACAGGGTCTTGGCATATTTTAGGCCCGTTTACAAGCTTTTTTACAAACCTTTTCTCTCCAAAATCTTGGAGAAAATAGTTTATGGTTATTTATGCCGGTTATTTCTGGACAACCATGATATCTTGGAGGTGTTTCAGTCTGGTTTTAAAACCCTTCATAGCACTGAATCAGCATTGTTAAAGGTTTTCAATTACATCCTACTGGCTACAGATTCTGGTGACTTTGTTGTGCTTGTCCTGCTTGACCTGACTGCTGCTTTTGATATAGTGGAGCGCAACATTTTATTGTTTCGTATACAGCATGTACCTGATGATGTACCTCTAAAGCAGAAGAAGGCCTCCTCAGTCAATTCACTTCTTGAGTGTCTTGACGAGATCAAAGCATGGATGGCCCTGAACTTTTTACATTTTAATAAAAGGAAGACAGAAGTAATAGTTTTTGGAGCCAATGGCCCCAGTGAGTCCCTTCCTGTTGACTTGGGCCCTTTCACACAGCACGTAAAGCCTACAGTCACAAAAATTGTGATTGAAAACAGTGATTTTGAATTGGACCCGTAGTGAAGTCCAGCTTTTTTCACTTAAAGGGGACATATTATACCCTATTTCCCCCATTAAAATAGTTCCCTGGTGTCCTAATGAACATGTCAGTGACATGCCTTGGTCAAAATACCATAAGGATGAAGCATCATAGCAGTTCAATAACCCTGCTAAGCCCGCCCCTTTCAGAACGCTCGGTTTTCGTGCATGGTCCCTTTACATGCAAATGAGACACAGGCAAACACACACCCACTTCTTCCAGGGGGTTTCTGATTTGTCCTCGTTACAGCGCTTTACAGCTCTATTCGTCTCCCCCTCCCTCCACTAGTTCTCTGACAATATCAACATGGCAGCGTGCGCAGAAAACAGCCAGAGTGCCGTCACAGGAAGAGACGTTCTACATAAGGATCAAGCCGAACACTGACAAACTGTTAATCAGTTAAAAACACTTAGGAACAGCACCACTGATCGCCAGCGGCGCGCGGCGAGCTGCATAAGCTGGCGCTGTATGTTACTGTATCAGACCGGTGACTATGCTCCGGAGACCTCGTCACCGCGGCACCGCTGATCGCCAGCGGCGAGCGGCGAGCTGCCTAAACGCATACAGCGGCCGTTTAGGCGGCTCGCCGCTGGCGATCAGCGGTGCCGCGGTGGCGATCAGCGGTGCCGCGGTGGCGATCAGCGGTGCCGCGGTGGCGAGGTCTCCGGAGCATAGTCACCGGTCTGCACCGGAGCTGGCGATCAGTCGCATACAGAGGCCGTTTAGGCGGCTCGCCGGTGGCGATCAGCTGATTTTCACAGAGAGTGCAGCACCTCTGCACAGAGAGTGCAGCACCGCTGATCGCCAGCGGCGAGCTGCATAAACGGCCGCTCGCCGCTGTATATGTGATTGTATCAGACTGAGTCTGTGCTCCGGTCATGGAGGACGTACTGAACAAATATTTTTAATTAGGACGTGTCAGAATGGTTAGTTATGAGCTCTATGTGACCTTTTCTTGAAGGTGACATAGACCGGAAGCTCCAATTAACGCTGCGTTTTTGTGTGTATCTGCGTCATTACCTCGTTTATGAAACCCTAAAGTTTCAGAACAAACAGTTCAGCCACTGCTGAGAAAATAGTGTTGTATTGTTTTCCTGGGCTCTGCGAAGCGGATCGACACTTCCTTAATTTGATGTCGTCATCAGAAATCCTCACCACCGTAGCGCCTCCCGGTGCGGGCACTAGTCCGGGCACATCCGGTTGCGTACATTCAACCGCAGAAGAAGAAGAAGAACTAGTCTCGTTGTAGCTGCTGAGATGCAGAGCATCCACCGTGCCAGAGGGGGAGCTGTGTATCTGAGCGCTGGCCTATCTATTACGTCACTTCCAGGTACCTGGCCAATCACAGGACAGTAGGAAAGCTCTCGTTGACTGGCCAATCACAGCAACTGTTTGGTCTGAAACAGCGCGGCTGACGAGAGCGTCAGTGAGGAGATATTTTGATCGGCTCGTTTGCAGCGATTAGGAGGTTTTTAATCATGAAAACAAGTTAATATATGTAAGTAGACCTCCATAACTAACATATATGTGTGATACAAGCATTCTATGTCGCCTTTAACAACGTGTGTGTGTTTGTACGTCAGTGAAATACGTCCCCTGACTTTATCCGCCACATTAGCTTCATATATCAAATCCTCTGTGGAAGTTTGTGTAAAACACTGTGCTCCACTGTGCAGCCACCAACAGCACACTTGTCCCTCTGCGTTGACATAATACCGCTCTTCCTCCCTCGCCTGCACTCTCGCAGGGACAAGGTGGAGCTAAGGTGGAGCTCTCGAAGTAAACTTACTGGTGGGGCGGTAACATTCGCGGTGAAATGCGCATTCTGACGTCATAAGCGCAGGGAATTCAACATCGAGTGTTTTATCGCCTATACTTACACTTAGGGGAACCACGAAAACATGACGGAGTATTCTTTTTCCACACTTTGGTGACTGGTAGGGCCCCCAGAGTCCCAAATATAAGTATTAAAATGGTTAAAAAGTTGATTTTGCATAATATGTCCCCTTTAAGAAAGTTGACAAAGGTAAAACATTTTCTTTCAGCACAGCACTGTGAGACTGTAATTCATGCATTTATTAAGTCTCGCCTAGATTACTGTAACGCACTTTATCTTGGAGTCAGTCAGATGTCCCTCTCACATCTCCAGCTCATCCAAAACACTGCAGCACATCTTTTAACTCGAGCACGTAACACCTATTATAGCCTCACTCCACTAGCTGCCCGTGCATTTTAGAGTTCATTTTAAAATTATTAGGGTTTGAGCACAAGGTGTGTAGAACCCTATTGAAACTGAAGGAGATATTCTTCTTCTTCTTCTTCTTCTTATTCCTCCAAATAAATCGCGTTTTTGAGGCCCTGAACATACACCAAAACTCACCAATTTTTGCAGCCGCATCAGAACTGGTGAAAAATGACGTATAATAGTGGTTTGGGGAATGCAGTCAAAAAATGAAAAACTGTGTTGCCATGGCAACAATGCAAAGTCAGATTCTTGGGACAAAAAAACCAACTGCTACAACTTTTCAAATCCTGGTCTGAGCTGAACCAAACTTGCTAGGATCGATGATAGTCCAGCCCTGAAGACGTCTATATGAAAATATTCAATTTGGAAAACAGTGCCCCCTGGTTACGGCAGACAATATGACATTTGGTATATGAACAAACTTTTCCTAAGGCTTTTGTGCTTTCGCCTTCAAACTCGGTGAGGTCACTTGGACAAGTTGAAGATCGACTTGTCCATCGACTTGTCCATCGATCGCACAAGAACGGGGCCGGCAAAGTTGGCGAAAATTGCTATTTTTCGCAGCAGAGAACGAAACTCTTATAACTTTGTGATGGAAGGTCCGATCTGAACAAAACTTGCTATGATTGATGATGGACTATAGCTGAAGGCGTCTATGCAAAAACTGTACTGTTTAAACAGGAAGTGCCCTCTAAATCTGCGCAGGGATGACGCTGAAAATAACTAGGACTAGAAATAATTAGTACCGCAAGCAGTGAATGAACGGGAGATGAGCTAGAGGACTCGCGTGGCAACGTGGGCACACGGAGACTTGCAAGCCCTCGAGCACGAACCCGTTCAGAAACGCTTGCGGTACTAGTTTGTGTTGTATTTCTACTTTCTACAGTATTTTATTGTTTTATTGTTTGTTCTTAGTGAGTAAGCAACCACAAAGGAACCTAGGTGTAGCTTGTGTAAAGATGCCCCCGAGACAGTGCAGCACATCATAACAGGGTGTAAGATGCTGGCTGGGAAGGCATGCAGGAATGCTACAACCAAGTGGTTGGAATAGTGTACAGGAAGATTCAAGTAAGGACTGGAGGTCCCAGAGTCAAGAGGAAAGACATGTACAAAGGTGGTCCAGGGGCCTTGAGTTTGGCGCATGGTGCTGTACGTGACTTTTAATATTTTTGTAGTCAACCAGATCCTTGAACTTTTTGATTGGTTAAAGACTGGATTTGTACTCTGTAAGAAGTTTTATGTGCAGCCCAAATGGCTCTTTTTCACAGGATGAAGATGGGATCTGTGTTTGTTTTGTATGCATTCCCCCGTATTTCCACACAGTAGGTCAAGCATGGGAGTATCAAGGAGCGGCACATGGTGTATAGTGATGGTTGATTTAAAGGTAGGGTTGAAGAACTGCAAAAACTGTTCGAGCAGGCTAAATTTTAAATTCAAAGGTCCAAGCCCCTTTCCTAAGGCTTCTCTCCAAAGCTACGCATGTTGTCAGTTTCTTGCTAATTAAATATTATCAGTAACAAATGGTGATCAACAGTATCAAATGCATTTTAGGTCAAGAAATAACCCAAAAGCGTATTCTAAATTATCCATTGCAGTAGTTATCTCATTTCCACAATCTAATAGTTAAGGGGTGTCACAATCTCTATAGTAAATCGAATATTGATCAAAATATTGACCCAAGGGGGCGGGGCTACTGTTTTTTTTTTGTTTTTTTGGAAAGTGACACTCAGGCTGCTGAATGTCACAGCGATATTCAGGCTGCTGATTGGACAATAATATTAAGACTTAGACCAGCAAAATAAACTTTTTTCTCTCTTTTTTCATGTGGCTTAAGGATGCCAGCCGCCCCTGATACAGTTATTTCTTTGACCAGGATTTAATTAAGCTACTGTCTGCTTTAGGCACTGATGTGTGAGTTGCACAGAAAATGAAAATTCAGAACTTTTAAGTTATTAATTAACGTTAATTAATTGTTGTAGTGTATTTTAACTTGTTATTTTTTAAACTACTAAATTGCTGTATATACTTTTGATAATGTAATTGAAATATATTTTCTTTGTATGTCTTGTCATCCAGGATGCAGGCTGTACGAGTGAAGCACCAAGATCATCAGAAGTACATTTCTTATGAGGAGCAGCCTTCAAATCGTTTTTGGACTGTGGTGAGTGAAAAATTTCACTAATTTTGCACAATAACCTATGGCAGTAGTTTTCAACTAGTCTAGCCTCAGGACCTAGATTGGTTCTTGACCATTAAGCCGCTACCATAGCACTAAAATAGTGCAATGTCTTTGTGCACAATTAAATGAAATGTAATGAAATGAAATGAAATTAAAATAAAAAAAAAGGTTAACTAGGGCAAACCCAATGAAATAGGAGGGCAATTTGAATTATAAAAAGACAAAATTGTGGGAAATGGCCCTAAAATGCCATCATAAGAAATTTTTCCCCGATAGTTACCACTATAATGTCTATAACAATACACATCTAATTAGTTAGTAAGCTTGTGCAATTGTCTTTTGTCTTTAGTTATCAAATTTGACATCCCAACTCTGGACTTAAAAGTCTACGATGATTGAAAGACTGAAGTTGACGAGGTGTTCGAGTTTCTTGTAAAAAAAACAAGACCTTGGTGTGCTGGAGATTTGTTTACCCCAAGACCCAAATCCTGATGGTGAGTTTCTTCTTTCTCATTTTTTATATTTTGAAATGATCTTGGTTTCTCTGCTCTTCTGCACCACCCCTTCTGTTACAGTAGTGCTCCAATTTTGGATTCCACTCATGATATGTATATATGTAAACTACTGCGTAAGCAAATGTTTTTTTCAGTCTTACTGTTTTAGTCACTCTTATTAATTGTGTTTTTTAAGCATTTGAATCCTACTTATCATCTGATGACAACTGCATGTTTGGCCTTCCTTTCTGACTGTCCAGGCCTTGATTCTTATATCTTAGGAGCAGGGTTTCTGCAGTTGTCTTAAAGTCTTTAAATGTATTGGATTATGAAGTTTCACTCTCACAAATGTGTTTTTAGAAATAAATAGTATTGATCACACACCTCACAAACCTAAACATATTGATGCAAACTGTGCAGTTCAGCCCAGTCAGAATTAGTACATCTAGTGTTGGGGATCAACAATAGTGGAAATGATTTGTTTGATAAAAATAAAACATTAAATATATACAGTTCTGTACAAAAGTTTCAGGCACCACCAGCTCTGTTGTTTTTTCTGTTTGTCAAATTCTGCGATTTTGATTTTTGAAAAAACTGCATACATATTTTCTGGATGTGTTCCAGTAAAGTGAAATAGAAATAATTATTCTCTATTGTTGTTATAGCATTGCTAAAACAACAAATCTAATGGTGGCCTAAGACTTCTGCACAGCACTGTATATTTATTTATTTAATATTTTTTTAATATTTAATATTTAATATTATAATATTTATAATATTTAATATTTTCATTAAATATTTCGAAAAATTAATTAAATATATATTAATGCAAGATCAGGGCACCACCCTGAAAACCTGAAGACCAGGTCAAGTGGGACTAAATAAGGAGGGTTTTACTGCTACTTTAAGTTACTGACGGGCGAGCTGACTTCTCTGTTTAAGTCCTGCACAAGAGTCCTAACTCTACACAAAAGTTTAAATCTTCTCAGATCCTCTGACAGAGTCCTTATGACAATGCAAAGATGTTGAGTGGAGGTTACTCCTAAACAACCTAACAGAATTATTGACCTGGTTCTTATAAATGGTTGGTATGTGCTGAAAAGGTTGAGGCACGCAACCTTGTGAGGGGTAAGGTAAAAAAACTGCTTTTTCCATTCCTTGGGGTGGGAGAGAGCTCCGGCACTGGTTGCTGGAGCCTGGTCCCCCCTTTTGGATGTGGAAAACAGCTTATGGGTTCAAAGAAAAATAAATAGTTGACAAACAAACAAAAACTTCAGGGCCAGGAACAGGCTCTGAGCAAGAAGCTTGAAACGGTGAGGAGCAGCTGATTTCTTGGCAGCAGCCACTTTGTTATTCGCAATTTAACAAAATGCTAGCTGGACCAAGGGCTAAGGTAGAGTTACCTGAGTTAAAATGTGACTTGGTCAGCAGTCACAAGCAAAGAAGCCACTGAGAAGATCCTCACCGATGTGCAAAGAATCTGTGTTGAAAACACAGATGTGGATGGGGTGCACCAAGGTCAACCTCACTTCGCACGTGATGTGTAGCCCATGATGCTGAGACTACAAGATTTTGTCCACAGAGGTTTGCTTAAGGTGAGCCTTTAGCAAACATGCTTGAACATGTCGGGCAGATTTGGAGCCTGACTCAAGAAGCCACAGAGATGTACAAGTTGTGCACGTTACCCTGGGAAATGAGTTCCCCTGGGAAAGAAAAGAAGAAGGAAGGGTTGAAGTGCTTGTAGGTGGAGAGGGGGACCTAGCCTTCTTTTCCTCACCAAACAAAGTCAAGCTTTGTGGCTGAGTGAGGCAGAGTCTGGCCTAGTCCACATCAGTGTCCAGGCTTCTTTGGCAAACATTGGGCTTTACCTCACATGTCAAGCAAAGAAGCCACACACACTGTTGGATCCATTCGTCTACTTCTGACGTAGCAACTTCAGCTTTCTGCTGCTTGGCATACTTCCCTAGTATGAAATTGAATGTTCTAAAACCTGCAGAAACCCTGAAGTACACAATGTAATGTCATATACTAAAGCAGACAAATCCAGTAATCTGTAAATGTCCCACCACTGTTACATGTGGTCCAAAGGCTGAGAGAGACCCCCTCAGAGAGGAAAACTGGCTAACGACAGAAAACCTGTGTTGCGAGGCCATTGCACTGATGAAGCATACAGCCGATGAAGCAATTGTCAAGGAGAAGATGAAGCAGACTTTCACCTATCACCAAAAGATGGTTCACCCAGTGAAATCTTCTGAAATATTCACAGCATTTCAAAGATTCCTAGACATAGCAGGAATGGTATGTGCATCTTCAACTTCCTTGCCTTGAAAGTTTTGCAGAAGCCTTTTTTCTGGGTGCAACGAGCCGTTGCTCTGTACCTGCCCTTTGTGAGGGGGGCGGGGTCAAGAGGCCAGCTGCCTGAATCTGACCGGACCGTGACCCAGAGACGAAGAAAAAGATTAATGACACTGTCTCAGAATTATGTCCAAAAGACTGAAGCCATCCGGCGCCCAAGGAAGGAAAAGAAAGAAAGAAGAGGAAGAAAAACGTGAAAAAGATAGAGGTACAGTAATGTCAATGTGATGAAGTGCATGAAATTAATAGTTTAATGCATCGTAGTTACCGTTGTTGGAGCAGAGTGTTAGCTTGTTAGCTTACTTTGGACAACATTGTTTAATAATCAATAAATAGCTGAGTCGACGTGTGTTAATGTTACTCCACCTTAAATTCATCAGGGACGTTTGGAAACTTAACATTAGGCCTGTTCAGGTGTTATTTTACAGGTGTCTTTCCTGCTTGTATGTCAGTTAAAATGCGTTTAGTTGTCCATCCCCTTTGTAATAGGGTGGTTGTAAGCCTTTGGTTTTATGTGTCACAGTTTATGTTTGTTAAAGTTTACATCAGTGTTAAAGTGCAGTTAAAGTGTATTACTGTTAATATTTCATACCATAGCTTTCCCATATCATTCATAGGCTATATATACATATATATTCATTTCACTGCACTTTACTGGTTTTTGCACTCTGGTTAGACTGAATTGCATTGCAATGACAATAAAGTTGAATGATTCTCATCACATTTTAATTATTAGTCTATATTAGTCTCATGTATAGCACACCAAGCATCTGTTTTTTTTTTTAAATGTAACATGCAGTCGTCACATATACTTCTCTTCTCTCTTAAGATGCACTTTTAAAATATTTCAGTACCACCACCAGTGACACAGCATCACGTGCTGCTGTCCCGTCTACCTCTGCACAGCCCAGTGACACAGCATCAGGACTAAAGGCTGCACCTATAGACCCTGCTGACTGGCCATCTCTTCTTCTAATTCATTTTATGTCACTTGTTTTCGTGTGCAGTGTTCGGCTTAATATGTTTGCCTTATTTATTTTGTATTTTTAATTTTATCACTTGTTTCTTTCTTTAGTTTTTATTTGGTGTGATATTTTTTACTCAAAGAAATAAAATCTTGAATACACACATGCAGTTTCTGTGTGATTGTATGAAAGTTGATTGTGAAATTGACTGCTGCGATGCAAGGGGGCGCCAGCTAAAATCTTGCCTCAGGGCTGGCACTGGGTTACAGTTCAAGTAAATTTGAAGAAAGGTCACTGATTTGTCCCCATACCTAATCCTACTAAACATTTTTAAAGATTGTGGTCATATCTTGGTGAAATCACTATCATTTTTTTTTGCGAACCTGCAAACCAAGACACATTTTAATGAAAAGACTAATGAAGTTCTCGTGTCACAGACTCGGACCAGCATCGAGGGGCATCTGGACAGCATCACAGAAAGCCTTCAACCCTACCTGCTTGCTATGGGAGCCCAGAGGGGTGTGATTCCTAAGTACTTCATTGTGATTGGCAAACATGCCATCCCTTGTAATTGACCAGACTTTCTTGCCTGTTTTGATGAGCTTTTCAAAGCTCATTTTGTCTTCAGCACATCATACAACCTGGATCAACTTCTTGCAAACCCCCATTTATGAAATTGATGTTGCTACCACTAAGGTCAATCCCAGAGTTGCAGAGTTGAGTGCTCGAATGCTGCATTGAGTTGAGACTTAAATGTTATGCTTTGTTTGCAAAAACCCTCAGGCAAATGCTAATTCCCTGATAAAGCACCTAAAGTTGATCCCCAGACCTTGTTCAGATAAGACATTTTGTCTAAAATTTCTGGGATAGCTGAGACTCCAATTAATAGGGGTGGGCAATACTGCAAATTTTGGTATTACAGGGCCAGTATTGCCTGATACCGATACTTTTTACTTGAAAATGCCTTTATCATTGAATGATTTTGTACTTTTTCTGCCATATTCATACTTCAGATTTGAGGGAGGCTGGAAATCTTAATATAAGTGTATATTTTTGAGTTCCAGTAAAACAATTAAGATGTATTTCAATTGACTGAATATATGAAAATAGTTTAATCTCTCTGCTAAATTACATCTCTGACCACCAATTACACTTAAAACAACATTAATTAATGCTGGAAATAACTTTCACTTCTAGAAATTGCTACCTGGATATTGTTGAGGCCCCTGTCAGTGACGTCGGTCTCTGTGCCAGGGGGTCTGGTTTGGGGAGCTCCCTCCTCCTCCCTCCTCCTCCCTCCATTTGCTTTGCAGCTCAGCATTTATGTTTAGGTGTACAGCTTTGAAGGGCTTGTACAGGTTTGTAGTGTTACCACAGGATCGTATAGCTTTACTGCATATGTCACAGCTAGCAGTTTCTCTGTCTGACACTGTAAAATAGCTCCACACAGCACTCCTCTTCCTCTCCGCCATCTCACCAGTCCGTCTCTGCTCTGACTGGCAGGCAGCGGGGGAGGGGCCTAGTGGACCTGAGTGAGCGGACTGAGAGGTGGAGATGAGCGCTGTGCATGAGGACTGAGAGAGACACTGCGCTCACACAAACTCTGTGATGAAATCTGAGTGATATGCTGAACTTCTAGAAGAGAAACTACAACAAAAATAAAAAAAAAACCTCATCACGCTAGTATCGATCCGATACCAATACTCACCTTGGTATCGATACTATCGATATTTGGATCGATCCGCCCACCCCTACCAATTAACATAGAGGTTTTAAAAGTTAGATGGGCCAAACACCATGGAAATATGTATTATGCAGGTTTAGTTGTTTGTCTTAAAGTCCAATGTGAGATGCCCGTTTTCACATAATCCAGGACGTTGTTGTTAAAGGGGACATATTATGCAAAATCAACTTTTTAACCATTTCAATACTTATATTTGGGACTCTGGAGGCCCTACCAGTCGCTAAAGTGTGGTAAAAGAATACTCAGTCATGTTTTCGTGGTCCCCCTTAGTGTAAGTATAGGCGATAAAACACTCGATGTCGATGCGCTTATGGCAGCAGCATGCGCATTTCCGCACGAATGTTACCACCCACCAGTAAGTTTACTTCGAGAGCTCCACCTTAGCTCCACCTTGTCCCTATAAAATGCGAGAGTGCAGGAGAGGGAGGAAGAGCGGTATTATGTCAACGCGGAGGGACAAGTGTGCTGTTCGTGGCTGCACAGTGGAGCACAGTGTTTTACACAAACTTTCAGCCTCAGAGGATTTTATATATGAAGCTAATGTGCCGGATAAAGTCAGCAAACGTATGTTTGTGTGTTCGCACCACTTCGCATCAGACTGCGGCCAGCGGTCGCCGTATTTAGTATTTAGCGACCGTATTTCACTGACGTACAAACACACACATTTTTAAGAAAAGGTCACATGGAGCTCATAACTGACCATTCTGACACGTCCTAATTAAAAATATTTGTTCAGTACGTCCTCCATGACCGGAGCACAGACTCAGTCTGATACAGTCACATACAGCAGCAGTTTATGCAGCTCGCCACTCGCCGGTGGCGATCAGTGGTGGCGATCAGCGGTGCTGTCCCTAAGTGTTTTTAACTGATTTACAGTTCGACTTGATCCTTGTGTCGGAGGTCTCCGGAGCACAGACTCAGTCTGATACAGTCACATGGCAGTGGCAGTTTATGCAGCTTGGCGGTCGCCGCTGGCGATCAGCGGTGGCAATCAGCGGTGCTGTCCCTAAGTGTTTTTAACTGATTTACAGTTCGGCAGTGTTCGGCTTGATCCTGACGGTACTCTCGCTGTTTTCCACGCACGCTGCCATGTTGATATTGTCAGAGAACTAGTGGAGGGAGGGGGAGAGGAATGGAGCGGAGGGAACAGGGGAGCTGAGCGAGTAAGCGCTGTAAAAAGGACAAATCAGAAACCCCCTGGAAGAAGTGGGTGTGTGTTTGCCTGTGTCTCATTTGCATATAAAGGGACCATGCACAAAACCGAGCGTTTTGAAAGGGGCGGTTTTGGCAGGGTTATTGAACTGCTATGGTGCTTCATCCTTATGGTATTTTGACCAAAGCATGTCACAGACATGTTCATTAGGACACCAGGGAACTATTTTAACTTGGGGAAATAGGGTATAATATGACTCCTTTAAAGATGAGATTTTACTGTTGGTTACTTTTGCACTACAAACAATACTATGTCTTGTTGAGCATTTTAATGCATTCAAAGTAGTGTGTACAACTGAGGGAACTCATGTGGTTGATGTTAAAGAGCTGTTCTGTTACAAAGCATTTGACATACAGATGTCATATCGCTGTGATGATTCAAGCTTGTTTAATTATACTGGACTCCTTAACCTATGGAATTAGATTTGTGTGAATATTTTCAAACAACACTTATTTTCAAACAACACTTTTCACTAATCAAACACCTCTTATTTTCAAACAACACTTTAAGAAGCAAAAAAAAAAAATCAATTTAATCATTGAAAAATAATGTATTTGATTGTTTGAAAATATGCTTGTTCTTTGCGCTCCCTGATTTGTTTTTGCACTCCCTCACTTATTCTTTGTGCTCTGTGATTTGTTTGTCCCTGGTTAGGGCTGGGCGATATCTCGATATTTTAATATATCAATATATTTCAAAACGAGATATAACACGGGACAATATCGCTT
The DNA here is from genome assembly GCF_958295425.1 of Solea solea. NCBI lineage: Eukaryota > Metazoa > Chordata > Actinopteri > Pleuronectiformes > Soleidae > Solea > Solea solea. The sequence goes on from NC_081138.1 coordinate 8,245,957, forward strand.
GTATCGCTATAGTTCATTTTGCGTTAAAATGACAATACATGAGCAACAAGTTTGCACCTCCTCTCCCTCTTCCTGCGTCCCTACACACACACACAGAGGGACCTGTGTGTGTCCCCCCCCCTAACCCTAACCGTGGGGGAGGTGGGTGTTTTAACACCCACACTTTTCCCGGTGAGAGGGTTAAACACCCACACCTTTTCTGCAGTTTTTCCTCAGTTTTGCATAAACACCTCACGACAGTCGCTCCGATTCTTTGGCCGCTCCGTTTCTGCGCTTGCTGCGGCTGCCTCCTCTCCCCCTCCCTCTCCTGTTGTTGCCTCAAACATGACACCGGCTTTGATTGTGACTGGCTGATGATTGGCTGTTCTGCCTTAAGTCCCGCCTCTCTTGGTGTGTTAGATTTATCGTTCAGCTTGTGCTGAGGAGGTGGGAACTAGCTGGTTCACACTCTAGAGTTTTGACTTATTTTCCATTACTGTCAGTCACTTTTGGACATATGGAAGCCCGAAGCAGTCAATATTGATAATAAAATATAAGACATTATTTAATTATCATATCAACAAGCTGTGTTAAATATCTATGTGAAATAATTGTTCAAACCCAATTAAGCATTAATTTTCACAGATACAATTTTAATTTTATTAGTCATGTTTGTCAGCCATTCAGCTAAAAAATATCGAGATATGACTTTAAGTCCATATCGCCCAGCCCTATCCCTGGTTTGTTCTTTGCGCCGTTGTTTTTTGTTTGCGGGCGAGCCTTAGGAAGCCGACTGCTGATTGTCGTATGTTGATGGGGAACGGTTTCCAGACGGACAGCAACCCTGAGCTTGTGATGACTTCTGGTCCATTGAGCTGTCACTCCAATACTCCAGCCAATCAGCAGGCAGCTTCCTAAGGCCCGCCCACAAACAAAAAACCATGGATCTTCCAACAAGTCTGTTAAAACCTTTCAGTTAATTCATAATGCTGCAGCACAAGTTCTTACAGGAAATAGAAAGAGAGACCATATCACTCCAGTGTTAGCTTCTCTACACTGGTTCCCCGTACAGTTTAGAATTCCATTTAAAATCCTCTTCCTCACATACAAAGCAGGCCCTTTCATACCTTGAAAGAACTAGTTTTACCATGTCATACTAACAGATCACTTTGGTCCCAAAATGCAGGCTTACTTGTGGTTCCCAGAGTCCGTAAGAGCAGAATGGGAGGCAGAGCCTTCAGTTACCAGGGTCCTCTCCTGTGGAACCAGCTACCAGTTACAGCTCGGGAGGCGGACACTCTCTCTGTATTTAAAGTTAGACTTAAAGCCTTCCTTCCTTTTTGACAAAGCTTATAGTTAGAGCTGGCTCAGTTCACTAGTTAGGCTGCTATAGACCTAGACTGCTGGGGGAATTCCTATCATTATTATTATTATGCTGCTTGTATAAATGACATTGTAGTTCAACTGTCTTGTCTGAACTTACAGTATATCTTGATACAATTGTTGTATATCTGCTCTTGGTCTCTTTCTTCTGTCTCTACCTCACCTCCGTCTTGACCTTTCTTTCCCCCCTTTCTGTCCCCCTCCTCTACTCTGTCCCTCATTTTTCCTTTCACCCCAACCGGTCGAGGCAGATGGCTGCACATCTCTGAGTCTGGTTCTGTCAGAGATTTCTTCCGCCTATTGCTTGCTCATTCTGTGAATTGTTGGGTTTCTCTGCTCTCGATAACGTTGTATATGTGCAGTTCCTTGAGATAATGTACAGTACCCTCCTATAGCACTGGAACAGTGAGGCCAATTTCTTTATTTTCAGCTTTTACTTACAGGTATTTACATCTGGATCTGATACACAACATAGATGATAGAACCTTTTGTTTGAACCCACCCTGTTTCATGTGAGCAAAAGTATTGGATAGTATGGATAGACTGAAAAAGGTGAATATGACTTAATATTAAGTTGCAAATCATTTGATTTCAATAATAACTGCATCAAACCTGTGTCCCACTGACATTACCAAATGTTTGCATTCTTCTGCTGTGATGCTCTTCCAGGCTTTCACTGCAGCCTCAGTTGTTGTTTGTTTTGGGGGTTTACTCCCTTCAGTCTCCTCTTTAGCAGTTAAAATGCATGCTCTATAGGGTTTAAGTGTGGAGATTGTCTTGGCCAGTCTAAAACCTTCCACTTCTTGCCCCTGATGAACTCCTGTGTGTTTGTCTTTCACACTCATGTGTCCTTCTCATACCGCAAGGAACCTGGGTGTGACACTTGATGACCATCTCTCCCTCACTGCCAACAGCTCGATCTTGCAGATACATGTTGCACAACATCAGAAGGATACGGCCTCTTCTAACCCAGAAGGCGGCACAGGTTCTGGTCCAGGCTCTTGTCATCTCACGCTTTGACTACTGCAACTCCCTCCTGGCTGGTCTCCCTGTGTGTGCCATACGACCTCTGTAACTCATCCAGAATGCAGCAGCTCGACTGGTCTTCAACTTACCAAAACTCTCCTACACTACACCGCTCCTCCGCTCCCTTCACTGGCTTCCTGTAGCTGCTCGCATCCGCTTCAAGACTCTAGTGCTTGCGTTCCATGCTACAAACGGATCCGGTCCAGCCTACATCCAGGACATGATCAAAACCTACACCCCAGCCTGCCCACTCCGCTCTGCATCGGCGGCTTGCTGCCCCCTCACTGAGAGGATCGCAGAGGCATTCGCAGAACTCGAGACTGTTCACTGTCCTAGCTCCCAAATGGTGGAACGAGCTCCCCATCAACATCCAGACAGCAGAAAGCCTCCACATCTTCCGCCGCTGACTAAAAACAAATTTCTTCCGACTCTACCTTGACTAAAACGACTGCGACAAAAAAAACAAAAAAAAAAACTTGCTTATACGTCGCATGTATGACTAGCACTTCATAGTTTGGCTTACTTGAAGCTCTTACTTACTTCTAGCTCTTACTTGTACCCAAATGTTTAAATGCACTTATTGTAAGTCGCTTTGGATAAAAGCATCTGCTAAATGACATGTAACGTAATGTAATGTTTGGAGTCAGTTTGGTTGCATTTTTATGCAACCAAACTGACTACCTTCCTGTAGACTTCTGAATTCATTCTGCTGCTGCTATGTGTTACATCATCAATGAAGATTAATTAGCCCATCCCAGACAAAGCCTATGCTAGCCAAAACCATGACATTACCTCCACCGTGTTTCACAGTTTTTCACCCATAAACAGCTCTCTGGTTTTCATGTTGGTTCCAATTCTAAATGCAGTTTGCACATGCAAAACCTATCCTACCCAATCTGAAACTGAGCATAGACATTCAGTGCTATTTATTGTTTGAATAAACAATGTTTTTTGAGATCTGGTGCTATACAAATTGAATTGAATTGAATTAAAATCAAGAATACTATTACTACTGATAAGAAAAACAAAATTTGAGAGGTTTTAGTACAGAAAGTACAGACAGGGTGTCATTTGGCACATATTGGCACCATCTGTGCCATTTGTATTTTCCCATGTACAAAATTACTTTTATATCACTATTGGTGTTCAAAATAACAGTTTATGGCTTTGTTGGAAAGGTGCCGTAGAGATTGATATGTAGTAATTAATGTAGTTGTTATTTGAGCTGTGTTTATCACATAAAAAATAGGTTTATACAGTCTTTAGACCATATTCTGTAATATGTTTAATTTTTTTGTGGAAGATCACCATATTCTTTCATGTTTCGTGGCCATGAACTACCCGTATCATTGACCCTCTTAGTGGTGTGGAAGTTCTTAAAAAGCAAACTGAAGTAAGTGAAACACAATTGACTGTAAAGGACAACTTCTCAAATCCATCCAAATGGTGAAGCACTGTGTCATGCCACTGAATAATTAATTCCTGTTCCCCTGAAACTCATTATACAAATGCAAAACTGTCAAAAATGATAAAGGAAAAAAGTTATATAAAATCTGTAAGCAGAAGACATTTTAACTTGGAGAAATAGGGTATAATATGTCTCCTTTAACAGTGAATCATTGGTCTGTTTCTTACAGAAATTACCTGAGTTTTACAGCAATTAAAGCCCACTCACTACCATTTCCATATTCAAGTAAATTCACCAGCATAATGAGATGAAATGCAAAATGATAAGTAATACCTGTAACACAGTTCACAACAAGACTGGGCAGTTATAGGTAGAGCCTGAATGAGATCCTAACCTTACATCATGACCTCCTCATATAGCACAACAAACCAATTAACATAATTACTGGCACTGGAGGAGGACACCTAGATTTCATTAGATTTAGTAAGTATTTTGTGTCATGCCTAAAATCTGCTTTTCTGTCCACATTGGCAGCTACTTTTTCACTAGCTGCAAGCCTCCATGTCTCAGGCAGGTTTTCACCAGGGGGTATGGTTAGTGCAGTCAATCAACCTAAATTATCACTTTAAAGTCTGAAGTTCAGATAGACACTATACACTATAAGCTATAGCTGTGTAGCTACAGCTACAAGAGGCTCTGTGTTTCCAGCAACCAGTGTTTAGCAGGTTATCACTTTTGGGACGACACGAAACCAGTAGAATAGCTTTTGCATAAAGGTCCATAATTCATGATCCATAAAGGTTACAGGCTGAATGAAAAGCTTGCAGCTGCATTCTTTTGTGGAGGATGTTAGATTTGTAACCAGCAATGACAAAAAAGTAATGTTTACAAAAGTCTGAAGGAGCGAACAGTATTGTTACTGATATTTTAGTAGTAATACGTGTATACTGTTCCCAGGAAAAATGTGCAAAACCATGTACTGTTTGCAATAAAACAAAAAAATCCATAACCAAGCAGCACTCACAGCAATGGTCAGATACAGATTTCCCAATAGTTGACATTGTGTGCTGGGGTACATACAATATCATCTGACCATCAACATCAAACAGTTTGGGAGAATTATCAATCATGCTTAACATGGGTGGAATGTCTTACTATGGACTCGCTGGGCTTGGTTTTCACATAGTCCATGTCCGAATTCTTCTCCTCACCAGGAACTGGCCAGTAGTGGTCATTCCTCCTCATCATGGTGGCTTCCTCTTGTGACAGGCAATCTGATAGCTCAAAGGCCAGAGGAGGAAACCCTGAGAGAGGAACAGAGATAGCTGCAGTTAATCCAGTGTGTTATTCCTGTTTTTAAATGTCGGATGAAGTTTTTGAGATGTTTCTACATTTCTTCCAAGTCTGCATGTAGCAAAGGCATTGTGATGCAGCCATTATAATAAAATGGGCCCTTGAGCCTCTGCCTTTCTCCTACTGGAACAAAGTTCCCAAACTAAGAAGTCATTGTGGTATTCTTAAGGTGAAGCAGGACTTCAAATCTTAACTATTAATCAATACTGAGAGAAAAAAAATTGGAGATGGGGTAAATTGGCATCCTTGCAGTTCAAATTGATGGCAGACGGTAAACGGTAGGAAATAGCAAAGAAGGCCTGGGATATGCAGTAAGTAGAGGTGGGCAATATAGATATATTGTTTGCAATAGTATTAAAATGTTTGTTTTACCGATGTGCAAATTTAAATTATTAAATATGTAAATTACTTTGCAAAAGCTAATGAAACATGCTCGTACACTCAACACATTCGCAGAAAGTTTGCAGCAGAAGTCCCCCTCACTGCAGCAGTGAGCACTGCAAAGCAGGATTCAGCGTCACATGACTACTAGTGGCATATTTCCACCAGCTCTACTCGCCTCGCCTTGCCACACCATGGCACAGTGAGAGAGAGTAGCGCAAGTAGCGTTTCCACTAGCATAGTACCTGGTACCAGGTACCATTTTTAGTACCTTCTCCAGTGAGGTTCCAAAAGTGTGCTGAGTAGGTACTATGCGATGATTGGTCAGACTGCCGACCACTGACTGGCCAGAGTGCTGTCACAGGAAAAGACGTTAGGGTTAGGGACACAAATCAAGCTGAACAGCACCGAACTGTAGATCAGTTAAAACGTGGATCTTAACGATCCTAAAACCATGGGTTAATCTCCAGCAACTACAGAAGTCTGGTGAAAGTCACTAGTCACTCGTGTGTGCATATTTGGTGTATAAAATGAAGTCACCGCAGTTTCACGCAGCCGTGTAGTGATGATTCCGCCCACGTTAAGTAGGTACTTTTTTGTAGTGGAGATGCAACCTAATCGTGCCGTGTCTTGCCTCGCCGAGGCAAGTAGTGCCGGTGGAAAGACACCATAGACTTGTGAACACTTTCCCAGCCACAACCACATCTCAAGAAAAACCTGGTAAACCTGAAAGGTACACTCAGCAAACTCTTGTTGTATCATTCAGAAGAAAAGTGCCGTATATACAGTCTTTCGCCTACCATTATAATAGGTCAAGGTCAAGATAATTTTATAGAATTTTATTTTCTATACAGATCACAACAGACGTCATTCCAGTTAACCTTTCCTATAAACAGGTCTATACCTTATCCTTTCATTAAACAAACTAAATAGCCTTATGTTGTATTGTTCATTGTGTTATGTATGAATTCACCTTTTTTACACAACGGCATGTCATTTCTGTCTCTACATGGTCACACGTTTACAATTCTCATCTGCTCTCTGTATCCAACACGGCGGAATTCCGCCCCAGACACAAATTCCCACCAGCGGACAGAGAGCACACAGCCGACAGAGAGTTGTAAAATATGTTGCATCAACCACCTGAAAAGCAGACAAAAATATCTGTGTTTTTTAAATGCTTCCATGGTGAAGATGGCCACACTTGCTGGCTGCCGAATTAGTTCTCCCACTCCGGTTCCAAGTAGAGAAAAGAGCCCAAGTACCATTCTCTTGCTCGACCACTTGAGCACGTATGCACACACACACATTTGCATCCCTCAAGTACACACATATAAACACATTCAACTGCACCTCTCTCTCTCACTGGAGGACTCATTCATGCTCATGCATAAAAAATACCACTGTATACCATGACACCCTTGATGATTTGAAAATGCCGTGATATTCATTTTTTGGTCATACAACCCAGCATTAACTAATTAATTAATTAATTAGCATGTCTGTACTACTTATACTTGAATGCTAAAGTAAAATACAATAACAATTAAAATCATATCTTTAAAGGATATCGGCTAAATATCAATATGGTCAAATAAAAAAAGAGAAATTATTTTTTGCCATTATCACCCACCCAGAACAGTAGGGGTGCAATTTCAAAACATGTTAAGTCGTACTAACACAGTAATTGCAGTTCTGCAAGGCAGTGCTGTGCCTTCCCCAATCAAAGTGAATGAGCAACATGTCCGTTATAGCCCCTACCACATATGTGTGAATGCAGTCCTGCATGTCTACTCCACTTTCTCCCCATTTCAAGCTGTCTCTTCAAATAAAAGCTGAATTCCCCAAAATATATCACGTGTATCACTCTTTTGACAAGAAGTCACTTAGTGCTTTTGATGCTTTGCTGATGTACAGTAAACCATGAGGGAACCAATGGTATGTTTAACTTTGTACAGTACACCAGCCTTCTTATGTACTACATAGCTCAGGTAAATCCACATTTTCTTCATTCACCAAATATCTATGTGTTTTAAGGTTATACAGTATTTAATCAAGCACCATCCTACAACTGATATTGTCTGCCAAATGTGTTGGCAGATCATGTCCACCTATAGACAGCTGGCACCAGAATCTGGAATTTACTTTGGCAACACAATGTGTTTTCAGTGTAAATATAGTCTACCTGTCTGAAATCTGTCCCTGAAGGGCTATAATTTTATATTATTTATACAAAATTCATGTAATGTAATGTAATATCAATTTGTTGCTGAAGTAATAATGGGCATATTTATTTCCACAGGTGTAAAATCATCATAGAATTAACTAATGACCAAGATCATTAGAGCAAAATCTAGACAGAAATCTGGAGAAGATAACACTGTTGGCAATGTTGCTGTTACTCTTAGGGTGTGATGAAATAAAATGTATTATTTACACTACCATCAGCTGCAGAAATTAGGTGGTTCTTGCTTTTTCAGGAAGTCTGAAAAAGTTGTATTTTAAAAGTTATTATTACTTGTTCTTACCTCCTTGGAGCTATTGTATCCTGATATAGCCCACCATTGACTATCTTTCCAACATATTGAAGTATTTACCACCTAAAAAGCCAGACATTTCCCTCAACACTACAAAACATAGCCTTTGATTTATCAGGTAGAAATAATATTTTGGCAAATATGGATTATTAGAAGGTTGGTGTTTGATTCCTGCCTCCAATTTATGTGCCCTGGTCCAGATAGAATACCAAGTTACCACTGATGTGCTACTGGTGTGTATGTGTGACAAAGTGTTGTAAAATATGTGAGCTAATGAATGTGATTCATAGTTTACTACATATTGGACACTTGTTAGGATTATAGTAAAGTAACTGCAGCCCATTTACCTTTTAACTTGTTCACCAGATCAACTTTCTGATGGGGTATTGATGATTCTAATATAATATCTACTGTTTACACTTTAAGGAGGTCTATGCTCAGACTCAATTAATTAAATGCACATGTACAGTATGTATCTATTTTTTTGAATAAAAACAGATACCTAATCTTTTAACCAACTAATCTTCATATTAACTCATGTTTGAAGGGGGACACAGGAGATGTGCTACGAGCTGGGCTCTCAAACACATTCTCTGTCTGAATGTGAATGTTTCTGTCTCACTTGTCTTGAGAGTGCTGCTTTGTGTGTCTGAATGTGAATGTTTTGGCGTGTTTTCACCGGCTCGACTCGCCTCAGCACGGCAAATGCTAAATATAAAGCTAAATGTTAAATCTAAATGCTGAATATAAATCTACATCTTTCGGGTGAAACAAAATATTAAGCTAATATGCAAATTCACACTGTCGGTTACCGGAAGTACCTAAATAAAAGCTTGAGGAGATCAGGCTGTGTTTATAGAATGAAATAACACATTAAAATCACCTTAGTGGGAAATAAACACTTAAACATACATTATCGTGACAATAACTACCTAAAATAGCAAAAAACATGTTCAGAAGTGTTCTCGCTCAACCCGTTTTACAAAGTATGCACTGGGTGGTGACTTGAGCGCACTTGGGAAAGCCATGTATCCCAGAATGCGTTTTGCCAGAACATAGCAGCAGAGAAAACAATATTTTTCTGTGTCCTGGAATGCAATTTTAAGATCATTTGAGGCAAGAAATAAGTCATTTACTCATTTTCTGTGGATGCTCGGTGCACACAGTGCCGGGCACAGAGCAGCGTTACCTCAGGCCTGTCCTGTTGAAATGATCTGGCTCAGACATCTCTGTCATTAGATACTCAAACACTAGCTGACCTCCTTGAGCTTTTATTTTGGTACTTCTGTGTGTTTGTTACTGGCAGTGTGAATTTGCATATTAGCTAAATAATTATTTTCACCTGAAAGATTTAGAGTTAACATATATATTTATATATAGCATTTAGCTTTAATATTTAGAATGTAGCATTTAGATTTAGATTTAGCATTACGATTTAACATTTAGATTTATGTTTAGCATTTATATTTATATTTAGCATTAAGATTTAACAGTTAGATTTATGTTTAGCATTTAGATTTAACATTTAGGTGTAACATTTAATATTAAGATTTAACTACTTTATACATTTTTAAGTTAACAAATACTGTTGTAAATGTGCTAAAAAGTGACTTTTTGACACCTCTTTACATACATTGGTTAAAGCTAAACGTGACAAAAGGATTGACGTTATTTTCAGCATGTGCTGCTTTACAAACTGCACTCCATACAAACCTCCATCTGTGTTGTTAAAGCAGATCACGATCACCATCAGCAACCTCCTGTGACAATCATTTTTATTGAAAGCGTTGGCTTCAATTCTTCAGTTACACGTCACTTAAATCCAACATAGCAAATATGAGGACAGAGGGAAACCCACGCGTTGATGTATGTTCTCACTACGCTACGCATCGGTGCATCATCAACATCATCATCACATTCCTGCATTCCTGACAACATGGAGAGAGGCATCGGCGCAAGAACGAAGCGCTCTTACCAGGCTCCCGCGCACTCCCCTGCTGCTGTGAGTTGCCAGCCGCCTCACCTCCATCCCCGTGTCGCTCCATTGGGTTAAAAAAGGCGCACAGTTCCTTCAGTGTGGCAGATCTACGGAGCCACGGCTATGTATTCCTGCGTGAGAGCGAAGAGCGTCGCTGCCTCTGTTGCATAGAAACACCGGACACTTGGGTATCTAACGCTTCTTCTCTCACACACACACACACGCACACGCACAACAAGAAACAGTCAAGCTACTTCAGCTATCATTAATTCTGCCTCGTGACATGATCTATTCTGTGCTGAGACACGTCGCCTTTGTCTGTGTGAGTACGTGCTCCGTTTAATGGGATTTTACACACAGAGTCTTTCTTTTAAGTGTTTAATGAAATATAGCTGCTCTTTATTTTTATAATGATTAATATGTCGATTATTTTCTCATTAAGTGAGTATTATTTTGGCCATAAAATGTAGTTAAAATGTTGAAAAATGTCAATCAGTGTCCACCTTTTTTTTGTCAAATGAAACAGAAAATATTCACATTTAAGAGGCTGAATATTCAGCCTCTTAAATGTGAATATTACTATATTTTAAATAATTTGACAATTACTTTAGTCTACTATTTAGTACTACTAACGAACTAATTTAGTTTACTAATATTACATGACAATAATAACTGCAAACTTTATGGCAATCTAAAATTACACTGCAATTTGGACACCAAGTCTACTCATAGCATTTGAAAACAAAGGCTATAAGGGTCTCTCTCTCTCTCTCTCTCTCTCTCTCTCTCTCTCTCTCTCTCTAAGTTTCGATGCGTCCCCTTTGCGCGTTTTATCGACTTCCGTCACACTCACTTCAACTCCGGTCGAACTCAAAATGTGATAACCTGGGGAGGGAAGGGGAGTGGTCGGCCGAGGAGCGAGGGGAGGGCTGAGAGCTTTCATTGGACTAAACATAGCTTACTCCAGTAACTACCGGGAGTTCGGAATATGCTCTTGTGTGCAGCTGCAGAAACAATCTTGACAAAAAAACTAAATAGTGTCGCCTAAATGCACCTGCGGGGGAGCAGGGTAACCTCGTTTTATTGACACGGTACACGTCTTCTCTACAGCAAGTGAGACACGTGAATCAGGTCTTTATAAACTTTTGTGAACGTCAAAACTAGTTTGAAATGTCATACTGTCCCAGAGAGAGGCAACACTCTCTCCCCCTGTGTTTGTGTGTCTCTCTCGCAGCTCCGAAAAGAGCGTCATGTCTGACTCTAATCGATCGCGTCAGTTTGTTCATGAAGGACATTGATCTAACAGCTTGAATAATATATGCTATATATGTATGCTTTACATATAGTTTTTATGGTTTAATGTCCTTTCAACAGTTTCACATTATATACATAGTTAAAATGAATAACATACTGATTAAATACTGTTACAGTAAAACATCTGCACATAAGATGCAGCTATATTTTAATAGGTGCATTATGTTGAGCTGTACTGTCTGTTGTAAAATAAAATTCTAAGTGTTTGTCCATTTTTCAGATCATTATATACTATTCTTCTTAAAGAGAAGCAAGTCAGGCAAAGATGAGGCAGACAGAACTCAGCTCTGAGATCAGCAGTCCTTGCAGTGTTCATCCTGGGACTAGTCAGGAGAGAGAATGTGAGGCACAACACAGCCCATCATCACCAGGTCAGAGCATCTACACAAGCAGTCGTAGTCACAATCACATGCTCAGTTCAGTAATTTTAAGTTAAGTTTTAGATATTTGAATGTTGGTTACTGATATGAGTTGTTTTTTCAATGGTGGTTGCATTTCTAATATTAATATTTTTATACAATGTAGTTCCATCGAAGGAGGACACAGAGGCCTCTGATTCTGACGAAGATGAGCCAGAAGAGCCAGACCCGGAGCCAGCTGGGTCCAGTGTGTGTGTGTGTGTGTGAGAGTATCCCTGAGTGAGAGTAACTGTGTGAGTGTGTGACTGTGTGTGAGTGTGTAACTGTGTGAGTGTTTAACTGTGTGTGAGTGTGTACCAGAGAGAGAGCATTTTTGTAAAAATTACGTCATTATTGAAAAATTGTTGCCAAGTTGTGTTTTACATTTTGTACATTGTTAATAAACTGCACATTATACACACAAATCTGTGTGCTTAGTATGTACATTTTAACATTAAGAAACTCAGATTGCAATTCATTGGTCGAGAAACAAATTCATTGTCATAGTCTGTGGACCCCCTGAAATAGCCTTGCCCCCCGGCCACCCCAAAGATAAAAGTCTAGCTCCGCCACTGGTTATAGAATGTAATAGTGTTATAGAACATAAAAAATAAGGTCAGTTACTGAGTAACTAATAACTTTTACAATGTGGTAACTGAGTTACATTACATGTCATTTAGCAGACTATTTTATCCAAAGCAACTTAGAAGGGAATTGAGTACAACCTGCCAGGGATGGAGTTGAACTTGCGACCATGAAGTCTTTGTACACAGGGTCTTAAGCACAGGCGGTCTTAACCACTGAGCCACTCCAACCCCCTAGTTACCAATGCAATTACCTTTTGGGAGAAGTAATTTGTAACTATAACTAACTACTTTTTTATAGTCAGATGCCCAACATTGGCCAAGGTACTGTGTACTTCACCTTGTGCCTTTTCACTGTGGTTTTATGTCCAATCAGCAACACTATGTACAGACACATTCATTACAGATAATAGCCAGACTGTGGAAAGTCAGGGTGTATAATAATCGTGTCTGCAAACATTATATTGCCGACAAACAGAGACACAGCAACAAGCACGCATCGAGGGACAGTGCCGAGTTGAGTTGAGGCTGGTCATTCCTTGCATTTCTCCCCTGTATTTGAACAGGAAATGTCCAAATTCAGTGATTTTGACTATGAAACTGATAAATCATACAGAAAACAAATGTATTGCACATGTATTTCATGACGTCATTATGAGTTTAGAGCCCTGACCACATGTGCCTCTAACTTACAACAATCATGTACAAAGGGTTACTGTATTTTGAGACAAACGTTTCAGTGAGAGCGGAGAGTGTTCCGTGATTACTGACAAAAATACGTAAAAATTACACTGCCTTGTTCTTTTGTGCAAATACAACATGAACGCAGAATCACTACGACAGCAGGTGCCGCCCACGCGCGCGCCAGGCGCGAGTTGGAAGAAAGAATGATTCCTCTTTCCGCTTCTCTGTGCACATCAAGAAAACCTGCTGTCAGCAGCACACCGGCAGCTGATGCCATACTTGGCCGAAAGCGGCTGACTGCGCCGAGTCCAACAGTCACGGTGACACATATGAAGCTGGTAATGGTGACGCCCTATCGAGTTAGGCGTCCTGCTGCGCCGCCGGTTTGATCCCCCACCCCCACCTCATCTCACTGTGCTGTCCTGTCCATAACGGCAAATAAGCCCAGGACTTCCGCTCAGAACTCAATACATGGTTGAAAAGAGAGTCAATAAGTGTGAAAATAAAGACATATTAGAAAAGAGTTCTAACCGTTCCTCCCGAGTGAGCCGGTATCCTTCCAGTAGCAGCAGGTACACAAGGTCTAGCAACACTTCCCCCTTACCTGGTGAGACTGGCCAGACGAGGAAGTGCTCCAAGCATCAGGTAAATTCTCTCCTCCTACTCACATAATGCAACTCAAGGACATGTGAGTGGGGGTTTATGGTGACACACATACACTTACGCATACACATACAGTACTTAACATGTGTATTAGACCAGCTGTCATAACAAATATGAGAACTTAAATATTTTAGAAATCTTTAAAAAAAATTGAGCTGACTCACTGGGTTTCTCTGAGAAGGCAGAAATTAATCAAGAATAACATTCAACCTCTAAAACTATTTTTAATCAAATTTTAAATACACTATTGCACCAAGGAAACCAAATGCAAACACCTCAATTGTTGCTGCTCTTGCACAATTAAATAATTTGTTCAGTGGCACTGCACTCAGGGACAAAGTTGATCTTGAATCTTGAATCTTGACAATAAGAGAGGGAGAGACATGTGTGTTTTTATGTGCAAGCACACAGAGAAATGTAATACCGCTCAGGTGAGAGGCATGTGTGGACCTGCAGTGGACTGTAGTTACCTGACTCTGAAACACAAACTTACCTCTCTTCTCACAGACACAGTTCAATCCAAAGCAAACACATTGAGCTTTTATTAGGCATGGACACACACACAAATAATCAAATAATCAAGCAGCAATACAGCTCCAAGTGCTTTAACATAATGCTTATTTACTTATTCAACGTATGCATGTACTGACATGTAGTGTTGTGTGTGCATGCCTCCTGTGCCAAGAACAAGCTACACAAAGATTTGAAGAATTAAAAAAAAAAAAACACACACTCAGCAGGGGAGCACTAGGAAACTGATTTTAGCCTATTAAAAAGGGTGACCTAATAGAAATGTACACCATATATGTATGTGTATATATATATATATATATATATATACACACATATATGTGTATATATATATATATATATATATATATATATATATATATATATATATATGTATATGCATATGTATAAAAGAATAGGATATGTTTGCCGCTTTATCCTTTCATTAGACAGTCTTTTCCAACCGGGAACTTGGGTCTGTGTTTCTTTGTAAACTGCTCATTCCCCACACGTCAGTGGCACAAACCTACCAAACGAGGTTTGTGTGTGTTTACAAAGCAAAGTAAATTGTCGTCTGACTCTATTAGTGCTGTGACGGACTGGTTAGGATATAACCAGCCTTTGACCCTATATTTGCTGGGATGGGCTGCTTGTCTGCCTACATTCAGGGAAAACTTGTGCAGACATGCAGAGTTATACTCACAGTCCTAGTCACTTCTTCGACATTTAAATTAAAGTAATTAAACCTGAATTATATTATTAGCTGGCTAAAACAACATTGACATTTCTGCTACCAAAACACAGCTTCAGGACATTTTGGAACCCGTAGGCACACAGTGCTAAATTAAAACCAGGGAGTGCTATTTTTAAAATGTTTTCCCAGATAGTTGTCACTTTGAACGCCGCTGAAAAACTGCTGACAGAAACACAAATCCCCTGGTCCTTTGGGTAAGGGACCGAGCAGTGTATTGTAAGAGGACAGTATAAATTTGCATGAGCTTTTTCCATCTATTGAGTTTCTCAGTAACACCAAGGCACTCATAGCCCTGGGTGTTGTTTTACATGCCACACCCAAAACCTGCAGAAAAGCTGAAACCAAATGCTTGCTCTTATTGTATCGGCTAGTGGTGGAATGATTCACTTAAAAAATATGTCCCATTTGGTATGCATGTCACTGTTCAGTTCATGATGTGTTGTCCATATCAACAACAGAAAAATTAAAAAAAAAAGGCACAAAAGCATGAAGCGCAGTGATGGAGACAACATTTGGGACAGACAGATGGATATAAAATGGACGTAAATTGAAAAAAGCCATAACTAAAGCAATGGGGCTGTTTATCTTTCAGTCTGTTCAGTGTTTTTTGTCAGTCTGTTTTTTAGTGACAAGAAAACCTTCTTAGAACATAGTTTATTTTCTTACCTAGAAGGCAAATAGTTGTTAACCTTTTTTGCCAAACAAATGAAAAGCATGTTTAAAGGCAAAGCTCTTGCTGTTAAAAAATATCATATCACTTTGATTTAAGTTGTTACAATGACGTGCCTAATCAAGCTGCCCAATTCTTTCACTTCTTGCATGATTGCATTATCAAATATAGCCTCATCTGGACCTTTACCTGATGAACTCACATGATGATTGTTGTTCTTTATCTAAAAGCTGTTCCTTTTTAACTTGTTTAGTTGCATACTTCCAGTCTAATGATTTGATTAATAATTACAACTGTAATTACAATAGGAGGAGGTCATGCAGATTGTGAATAATTCGTGCAGGACTTGTTTAAAACCGCAACTTCCTTGCGTTGCTAGACTTCATTGTGCTCACATAGCATGAGACCGTCAAGCTCCACGCATAATCGAGAAGATCTTGCGCGATATCACAAAGATAACGCAGCATGCGCATGCGCGAGGACAGCAGAGGGTAGAGTGGAGCACGTCCATACTACCGTGGAGAAGGTAACACGGAGAAGGTAAGACAGTGTCCACTATATCATTCACTTACATGTTGACTAATAATAGTGATGTGTCGTTTGTGAACGATTCGTTCAAAATGAACTAATCTTTTATATGACTCGGGAGTAATGAGTCATCTCAGTGAGTGCTTCGTTCATTTTCATGCAGTACCTTCCTTGTCACACGATGGCAAGCAGCTGCATAAGCTCAGCAGGAAAGGAAACAGAAATGATTAGTTCAGGATTCACTCAACTGAGCGAGCGGCCGTCCTCAGGTCACGTGACAGCTACCTAGTCACTGTCGTGCTGTTATACAACAATGTTAGAGAGGATACAGGACACAAGTCACTTGTCACTTTATTGAGGTGTGTATTTGCCTTCCTAGGGTTTCATAAGGTTTGAATTGCTTGTGGCATTTTGTTTATTATACTTTGTCAGCTGAAGCAAACGATGTTGCCTACAGTGTTAAGTGTTTGAGAACCGCAGTCTTTTTAACAGCGCCCACAAGAGGGATACAGCGCCACCCGCTGTAAAATGAACGAAATGACTCAAAAAAAGATTCCCACATAGCAGTGACATTTGGCCCAGATTTGGCATGAAGCTGGCACAGGTGGCATTCAGTCAGCACTGGCATAAGGCATATGAACCAAACATGGCCCAGGTGTGGCAAAGGTGGCACTGTCTTGACTCTGGCAGACAAGATATGGGCCAGTTGTTGAGTGCAGTATTCGGGCCATATAACAAATTAGAACTCTGGGCCACATAATGTGAGGCTGGACTCATATGAGTCCAGCCTCACATATATATGTATATATATATACCCATGTATGTATATGTATATATATATTTACAGTATATATACAGTTTATATGTGTGTGTGAGTGTGTGTTCAGTATAAGAAATTTAAAATATAGAAAATAAAAGAATATTTTAAATTATATTAGAAACCCACACGCCACTTAACATATTGAACACAAAAAAAGAGAGAGAGCGCGAGAGAAATCGAGGCGAGAGAGAGGGAGAATTTTTCAAATTCACCAACGTAGGTAACAGTGACGTCACAGAGTCCCGCCTGTGGCTGTTGAGTGAGTCTGTCTGCCGCCTGTACACTCCGGTGAGGCATATCCAACAAAGACGTGGTGAGTGAAATGCATCAATTGTTTGTTTCCAATAATGTTTGTTACGTAGACAGTGCATTGGCAGTTGGCATACAAAGACAATTTCTGTTAGAGTCTAGCTTGAATGTTGGGGGGTGGGCGGTCATGTGGAGGATGCTGCTGCTTTAATAGTATTTTATGATCGAGCTAGCACTACCCTCGCCTCGGACAGCTGTTTTGTGCTTCTCTGTGTCCAGGTGGATTTTCAGATCTCTTGCACCTCCATTGGACACCGAGACATATGTGCCTGCTTTGCACACTGTGCACAAGGCTTCCCATTTGTCTCGACCCGATCTGAAAGCCGGGAAACTCTTTAGCAATTCGTCGGTAAACGAGCACTTGCGCTTCGGCATGTTGCTTGCGTATGACTGACAGTCACGTTGTCTACGTTCTGATTAATAGGGCTGACAGCATAGGGGCGGGGATTAGGCTACGTCGCACGCAGCGCCGTGGGCAGTGCCCTAGTGCATGTAAATGTAATGGTCCAAAGAAGGTAATTTTAAAAACCAGGACATTTCCTCACTTTCTAAAAATAACCCGGGACACCCGGGACAGGACGTGAAATACGGACATGTCCCGGGAAATACGGACGTATGGTCACCCTAACTAATATAGACTAATAATGAAAATGTGATGAGATTCATTCAACTTTATTGTCATTGCAATGCAATTCAGTCTAACCAGAGTGAAAAAAACAGTAAAGTGCAGTGAAATGAATATATATGTATATATAGCCTATGAATGATATGGGAAAGCTAAGGTATGAAATATTAACAGTAATACACTTTAACTGCACTTTAACACTGATGTAAACTTTAACAAACATTAACAACTGTGACACATAAAACCAAAGGCTTACAACCACCCTATTACAAAGGGGATGGACAACTTAAAGCATTTTAACTGACATACAAGCAGGAAAGACACCTGTAAAATAACACCTGAACAGGCCTAACGTTAAGTTTCCAAACGTCCCTGATGAATTTAAGGTGGAGTAACATTAACACACGTCCACTCAGCTATTTATTGATTATTAAACAATGTTGCTATCGTCCGAAGTAAGCTAGCAAGCTAACACTGCTCCAACAACGGTAACTATGATGCATTATTTAATAATCTTTGCTATGACTTTATGTCGCTGTGGGCTTATATAATATTTCGAAATAATAGTAATAATGGCACTGGTAAAAAAAAAAAAAAAAAGTTTTTTTTTTTTTTTTTTTTTTCTCCGTTTTCGGCGCCCCCTGCGGATGACGGCGCCCCTAGCATTTGCCTATACTGCCTATGCCCAGGGCCGGCTCTGATTATGGCTAGTACTGCCACTAGCTTCTGCTAGCATGTTGGCTTTTTTTTCTGCTGGCCTGGCAATGACATTGATTCGACTCCGACATCATTGGATTTAGTCGAAGACTCTGCAATTATATGAATATTCAAATGCAGGCTATAATATCTTAAATGTGTCACTTGTGCCATTTGCTGTGTCTGGTTTCACACATTGTGAGACTGAAGTAAAGGTCTTATGTCAGGTTAAGAGTTGAGCATCAAATCTTTCTGTACAGCAACGGTCGAAATATGGGACAGACGGGTTGTACGTGGTTTCAACCTGCTGTACAGAGGTCGTCTTTGCGTGCTTGCTTTACTGTGCATATAAGTTTAGTGATAATGCACTTGTTTATGCAGTCTATGAAAGCTCCAGCCATATAAACTTATTGAGTGGATGAACTAGGTGATTTTAGCTGCATGAGCCTAGATTCACACTGATTTATTTCAATGTGAAAACTTTCACAAAGTTGCTGTGTGTTGCATTGCCTCTGTTTCAATGAAGTATTTATATAAATAATTTTCAAGCAAATTGTGTTTACACAGTACTATGTAGTTTTTAACTGTTTGAGGTCTGCACAGCCATGTACAGAGTGGAAACAAGCAGACTAGCCACGCTAAAGTAGAGAAGATGCCTGTGTAGAAATATGAAATGAATGATGTTTTGACAACTAAGAACATTTTTTATTATTATGTAATGATGTATTATACAATTATGTCATGTTATTCATAATTAATTCCTCTATGCAAGCAGCCACTGCAGTCCTGAGCCTGTGATCCATCCACACAGCTGCACCAGCAGTGAGATCCGTGCAACAAGGCACACCAGCAGTAAAACACAGCACACATCCAGTTTGCAAACTTGTGAGTATTCACACATGCTTTCTCTGCTAAGATTAGATACTGTAAATAGATTATCAGGTCATCTGTAATGGTGACACTATTATCTTGTGTAATGCATTAGATTGAACATGAATTTTATACTATGTCTAATCTCAGAGCCGGCCCTGGGCATAGGCAGTATAGGCAAATGCTAGGGGCGCCGTCATCCGCAGGGGGCGCCGAAAACGGAAAAAAAAAAAAAAAAAAAAGTATAAATACTACTTTTTTTTTTTTTTTTTTTACCAGTGCCATTATTACTATTATTTCGAAATATTATATAAGCCCACAGCGACATAAAGTCATAGCAAAGATTATTAAATAATGCATCGTAGTTACCGTTGTTGGAGCAGTGTTAGCTTGCTAGCTTACTTCGGACGATAGCAACATTGTTTAATAATCAATAAATAGCTGAGTGGACGTGTGTTAATGTTACTCCACCTTAAATTCATCAGGGACGTTTGGAAACTTAACGTTAGGCCTGTTCAGGTGTTATTTTACAGGTGTCTTTCCTGCTTGTATGTCAGTTAAAATGCTTTAAGTTGTCCATCCCCTTTGTAATAGGGTGGTTGTAAGCCTTTGGTTTTATGTGTCACAGTTGTTAATGTTTGTTAAAGTTTACATCAGTGTTAAAGTGCAGTTAAAGTGTATTACTGTTAATATTTCATACCTTAGCTTTCCCATATCATTCATAGGCTATATATACATATATATTCATTTCACTGCACTTTACTGGTTTTTGCACTCTGGTTAGACTGAATTGCATTGCAATGACAATAAAGTTGAATGAATCTCATCACATTTTCATTATTAGTCTATATTAGTCTCATGTATAGCACACCAAGCATCTGTTTTTTTATTAAAATGTAACATGCCGTCGTCACATATACTTCTCTTCTCTCTTCAGATGCACTTTTAAAATATTTCAGTACCACCCCCAGTGACACAGCATCACGTGCTCCTGTCCTTTTTAATTTTATCACTTGTTTCTTTCTTTAGTTTTTATTTGGTGTGATATTTTTTACTCAAAGAAATAAAATCTTGAATACACACATGCAGTTTCTGTGTGATTGTATGAAAGTTGATTGTGAAATTGACTGCTGCGATACAAGGGGGCGCCAGCTAAAATCTTGCCTAGGGCACCAAATTACTCAGGGCCGGCACTGTCTAATCTGTCTTTCTTCCTAATTTGCTGCCACTGCCAGATGTTGGTTCTCTCCAGGGCCTGGAGGAACTAGTAGCCCCGACCTTCAGAAACAATTGGTATGTTGGCATATGATATACAATTCCCACATTTCATCGAACTGACACGGCTTCCATAAATAAAATTTCTTATCTTAAAACTTTGTCTAACAACTTTCCCAGTGTCTTTATTTATTTCTCTGAAAAAAATAAGAAAAAGTTAATACATATGGGATAATATGATTTCAGGTAAACACACTGGCTCTCAAAGGTGGAGTGGACATTCGTGAGTGTGGAGGATCATGTATGCGATGATCAAAAACTCCCTGGCAAGAACTATAAACATGAGAGGGATAAATGGAATATTGGTTTCCAGCGCTTGTAGTTAAGAAATGTTGTTATTGGTAAGTTGTCTTTGTTTTTCAAATCATTTGTGCTTTGTGCATGTTATGTTTCAGCTGCCGTAAGGCGTAACCGCCTAACATCTGAGGCCACAGAGCAGGAAATCGACTCAACGATGATGGTTACATCTGGCTCCAGACAGAGATGGTGGCAGAATGGAGAGGATGAAGCAAAAGCAGAGAATGGATGGCACAACAGGTTAAAGTCCTGGTTCGTAGACTCCCATATTGTTCTGAAATGTACAGAATCCTGGTCCATGCACGGTGCGTCCTGGTTCATGGGCTCAGTGTTAAAAAATGGGCAGGTGTGCATGTGTACTGTGTGTTAACACATGATTTGAAAATAAATAAACATTTGTACTTGTACTTGTTGAAGCTTTTTTTTAAATCTGGATCAGATATGGCACATATATTAAGTGGCTGAGTTAAGGTTTAATATCAGGAACCACTTTGGAAAATTGTTCGGTCCAACATAGGGCCAGTTCTGGTTGTACAGTTTGGCTGAGTTATGGGCCATATGTGGCCCTTGTTTTGGATGCCAGATGTGGACCACTAAAGGACCGTAATTCATTGCTGTATGTGGGCCAACTGTGAGTGGGTGTTCAATTTATTGTCCGAGAGTAAAAGATCCGAGTCAGTAACAAGAGTCGAACTTCCCATCACTAACTAATAATGAATTTAAAAATGAATACATGTTTCATGAGCGGCATCATTTTTGACAACATTGCCGGTGCTAACTTGACCGAGTCACAACGCAGTTACGCACAGCTTTGAAGTGAAGCGTTTGCACAGCTCACAGTATCAAACGCTACTGTATTTTCTTTATTAATAATACACAGAAGCTGTCAGCCTTCTGTTAGCAAACCGTTGCCATCACAGCGAATTCACTAGCGCTCCGGAGCTGGAGCGCATGTGTCAGAGGTCTCTTCACTGATTTTCACAGAGAGTGCCGTCACAGGAAGATACCTCCGACACATGGATACTTAGGGACAGAACCGCTGATCCCCAGCGGCGAGCTGCATAAACTGCCGCTGTATGTGACTGTATCAGACTGTCTGTGTTCCGGTCTCTTCCTGTGACGGCACTCTCTGTGAAAATCAGTTAAGCACCGCTGATCGCCAGCTGCGAGCGGCGAGCTGCCTAAACTGCCGCTGTACGTGACTGATCACAAGCTCCGGAGCATACAGTCACCGGTCTGTAACATACAGCGGCAGTTTATGCAGCTCGCCGCTGGCACTCAGCGGTGGCGATCAGCGGTGCCGAGGTCTCCGGAGCACAGACTCAGTCTGATACAGTCACATACAGCGGCAGTTTATTCAGCTCGCCGCTGGCGATCAGCAGTGGCGATCAGTGGTGCTGTCCCTAAGTGTTTTTAACTGATTTACAGTTCGGCACTGTTCGGCTCGATCCTCATGTAGGACGTCTCTGCCTGTGACGGAACTCTCGCTGTTTTCCGCGCACGCTGCCATGTTGATATTGTCAGAGAACTAGTGGAGGGAGGGGGAGAGGTATGGAGCAGAGGGAACAGGATCTGAGTGAGCGCTGTAAAGAGGACAAATCAGAAACCCCCTGGAAGAAGTGGGTGTGTGTTTGCCTGTGTCTCATTTGCATGTAAAGGGACCATGCACAAAACAGAGCGTCTGAAAGGGGCGAGTTTAGAAGGGTTATTGAACTGCTATGGTGCTTCATCCTTATGGTATTTTGACCAAAGCATGTCACTGACATGTTCATTAGGACACCAGGGAACTATTTTAATTGGGGAAATAGGGTATAATATGTCCCCTTTAAAGTTTGTAATGTAATTTATTTGTGTTTTGGATACATTTTAATTGTTTAAAAAAAAAATTTTTTGTTTTGTAAATTTAAACTTTTGGCTGAGATAATTTACATGTCATCCCATTTCTGTCTCTTTTTGTGTCCACTTGTTACTGTCATATTGGGACTTTGTGTGGAAAAGTTGACATTGTGTGGATCTTATTATTGTTGTTATTATCTTTATTATTATTATTATTATTATTTAATTTTTTTAACAAGATCATGTATTACCATGTCTAATGTTAATACATTAACTCTCTCACACAGCTTTTGGTTACAAGTGTCCACTGAGTTACACTGAGATTTCCTTTCAAGTGCATCAGCCAAGGTTGGTAAAGGTTGTTTAGAACATTTTCGGGTCAATTTGAGGTTTAAGAAACAAGGATCGATATGTTTCGATTGTTGGCATTACTTAAACTAAACTGTTAGTGGATTATGACGACATTATGCATTATGACGACAGCATGCGCATTTCACCGCAAATGTTGCCCCCCCACCAGTAAGTTTACTTCGAGAGCTCCACCTTAGCTCCACCTATAAAATGCGAGAGTGCAGGCGAGGGAGGAAGAGCGGTATTATGTCAACGCGGAGGGACAAGTTTGCTGTTCGTGGCTGCAAAGTGGAGCACAGTGTTTTACACAAACTTCCAGCCTCAGAGGATTTTATATATGAAGCTAATGTGCCGGATAAAGTCAGCAAACGTGTGTTTGTGTGTTCGCACCACTTCGCATCAGACTGCGGCCAGCAGTCGCCATATTTAGTCAGCGACCGAATTTCACCGACGTACAAACACACACATTTTTAAGAAAAGGTCAAATAGAGCTCATTACTGACCATTCTGACACGTCCTAATTAAAAATATTTGTTCAGTACGTCCTCCATGACCGGAGCACAGACTCAGTCACATACAGCGGCAGTTTGTGCGCCTAGCGATCAGCTGTGCTGTCCCTAAGTGTTTTTAACTGATTTACAGTTCGCCAGTGTTCAGCTTGATCCTTGTGTCGGACGTCTCTTCCTGTGACGGCACTCTCGCTGTTTTCCGCGCACGCTGCCATGTTGATATTGTCAGAGAACTAGTGGAGGGAGGGGGAGAGGAGTGGAGTGGAGGGAACAGGAGCTGAGTGAGCGCAGTAAAAAGGACAAATCAGAAGAAGTGGGTGTGTGTTTGCCTGTGTCTCATTTGCATGTAAAGAGACCAGGCACAAAACCGAGCGTTCTGAAAGGGGCGGTTTCGGCAGGGTTATTGAACTGCTATGGTCCTTCATCCTTATGGTATTTTGACCAAAGCACGTCACAGACATGTTCTTTAGGACACCAGTGAACTATTTTAACTTGGAGAAATAGGGTATAATATGTCCCCTTTAAATTCAGAGTCACATGCCTCGTGCCACACAGTTGGTGTAGTGGTTGCCCTGTGTCTGTGTGGGTTTTCTCCGGGTTCTCCGGCTTCCTCCCATAGTCCAAAGACATCCAGATTTAGGTAACAATTAGGTAAATTGAACACTCTAAATTGACCATCAAGGTCATCTTCGACTGGTCTGATGATCCTCCTCCCCCTCCCTACTCAGTTGCTGCCCCTGCCAATCCTGGAGGTTTTGCTGTGCCCTCGGCTGCTGCTGCTGTACACTCTGTAGAGGATTCATCTTCCTCATCTTCAACCTCATTTGATACCGACATATTGTCCTCTCCAGAGTCCACTTCCTCCAGATCCTCCAGCTGGCCCACCCCTGGTTTTAAAGAAACCGGATCTTTGTTGAGCCCTAATTGTAATCTTAAATCTTGTATGCTGGATGGCTTGGCTGAAGCCATTATACAGTGCAAAGTCTACCCCTCCGACAGTGATTTTGAGGATGTAGCTGATGCTCTAATTTCAAATTATCCATGTTTGAAAGAGCCCGGTTCAGACAGTGGATATGTTGGCTGGAAGACGAGCTTGAAACATAAACTTGCTCACTACCGAACAAAACTGAGGAGAGTTGGATGCCCATAACCTATGTAGCCCTGCCTATGGGGTGAAAAAAACAAAGAAAGCTGAAAGCTTAAATCGTGTGCCTGCTTGCGCGTAGTTGCGCGTGGTAGGAAATCCCGCAGCAGTGGATCAGCTGCACCAGACGCGCTCCAAAGCCTCCTGTCCATAGCTCTTTAACACGCTGTCAGCACTACAAGGATAGCGAGATGCATTGAGTACGGTGTTCAGGTCAGAAATTATGCTCGGATTCTCCGATGGGAGTCTTTATTTTGTCGCACAACATTTTTCTATCCTCCCTCCTCAGCCAGGAGAACTCCCGCTCCCACTGAACTCTGTACTCCCGCCTAACCTCCTTACTGCCGCTTCCTCGCTCCGCTGAGGCCAAGGGCTGAGTTTGTCCTTCATCTTCATCTGCATCTATCCCTCCTTTTTCACCTCTTCGTGAACATAGTTTTTGGGCTTTTTAAAGAAACTTCTGACACTCAACTGCCGTGACATTTTTCTTCTTTTCTACTTTTCTTCTTCTACAAGAGCCAATTACTGTAATATGCTCTTCACCACACCCCTGACCACTTGGTGGTCAGGGGTGTGAATTGCAATCTGTCAAAATGACGAATGGCCCTCAGATTTTTTCCGTCACCGTTTTTTAAAAAAACAGTCAATGACAGAAAATATTCGGTTAATGCGATGCTGAAGAAATACATGGTAGGTTAACTTATATTTTGATCATCACCAAGGAGAGCAAAGTAATTGGTCATCATTGTAAATTTGCTTAAATTTCCAAAAAAAATCACCTTGAAGAAAGACATTCTTTATAAATTGTGACTAATAAACACCATTAATGCATTAATTGTTGTGTCACAGGCTGAAGAACCAAACAGTCACACAGCCATGACAGAAACCGTCTTTGGCATCTAACTCATCGAGCACGGAGGAGGAAGTCCTGGAGAAAGCCCAGAGAATGTGGGAATTCTGCTGGAAGGAGTTGCAGTACTCAATAAGTTACATAATGTTGCTTTTGCTGTGGCCATGTTGCTTGCCTTTGTGTATTCCCTGAACCTGAGTTACCCTCCAGAGCTGCAATATACGTTTGAAGCATTGCAGAAAATAGTCCTACAACTGGATGGAAAGAAACTATCGAGTATATACAGGTCCTCAAAACAATTCTTTCCTGCTAATTTATAGGCAAAATGTGCATTTGCCTTGTTATGGGTTGCAGAACTCATCTTGCTTTGTTAGCAAAAATGTAATCTTGGCATGTATGATTTAGTTAGAATTGTTTTTATATGGGGTTTTACATGCATATTGAAAACTGCAATTGCAACTACAGGGTTTGCCACCTTTAATGGTAAATTCCCACATTGGTAGATGTAGATGTAGAAAATCATTTTAGTTGACAGTGATTTAGTCTTGACACTACAGGGCAGTTAAATAAAAAGTACCAATTTATATTTATTTTATTTTCTCATAAAGATGAGAATATTTTTTCGCAGTTGCCACATTTTATGGTAATTTTTTAATTTTATGAGGAAGTTGTTTTTTTTTCCACATTGGTGCCTATAGCATTGTTTTGATTGCCGGTGATCAGGGGCCTTTTTCAGAAAGCAGGTTCAACAAACTTGGCCAACCCAGAGTTAAAACCTTAACTCGAGTTTGGCCAACTCTGAGCTGTCAAACTCTGAGGCGTGTGCGTTGGGAGTGAAAAAAGGCATCATCAATGGAGCTCTGATACTATGATTCACCATGGCAACAGGTAAACAAAGAGCACAGCCTCCATTTTAATGCAGTTGAGCAGAAATATTAACACATGCCAATGACCATTACATTTATGTTCAAAAACAGGAGTGAAGAGACGAGTCAATAAATGAACACTATTACATTTTATACAGCGTAATCCAATTATTCATAATTTAACAGACTTTAATTTCATTAATGGATGATTAAATGCTGCAGTCCTACCATTATTTTACATTTGATTTGATATTTATTCAGCTGTAACCTGACAAGACACAAACTGAAGATGAGAATATGGATCAAACTGATAAAACATAGTTTACTCACGGACCTCTAAATATAAAGTCCAACTAAAGTGTCCATGTTCAAACGGACTCACTTCATTTGACTCTATTTTACGTTAAAACATCTTGCTCAACGCTATTTCATGACTATATTTCGACGTCTAAATATTAACGCAGTCACTTAGATGCTGTCAAACATTAAGATTTCGTCTACAGCTAGATTCAAAAAGTCACTTCTAAACTACAGTGAAGTTAAAGTGTTTCCAGCTGCATCAGAAATATTCACATCAGCTATAATCTTCATCATGATGTGATCTATGATAGGAACATTTCACAACAATGTTTACAGTACCAAAGAGTGTCTACAGTGATGATGAACCTACAGTAACACACAGTAAAACAATCTGACAGTCCTAATATGCACACAGTCACAGTGTTGGTGTGAACTACAGTGGAGCCAGCCCTCTCACCCTTCCCTTAATGAGACATGAGCTCCCCTGGAAACATGATTTGTGAGATTTTGGGGGCGTCTGTAAAATATTGGCAAAATATTGTTTTTTGATTGATTTGATGCGTGTGTGGAGGTTGGATTCAATATGTGCTGACTTAATAGACGTACAGCCTTGGATGTATGTAATGGATGTGTTGAGTTGAGTATGTACCTAAACCGCGTCGTGCCGTGCCGAGGCAAGTACAGCCGGTCGAAATATGCCTCAAGTCCTCGCTCTGAGGCATGCGCAAGCGTCCATCCCGCAAACCAACCCCCCCCCCCCCCCCATATATGTTAGCTCCCCCGAAACCCGCGGTACTTTTGGCACACTGGAAGTAACATCTGATTGGGATTTCGATGTTTTGAAAGTCGGAAATTTACGCTCTGATACGCGTTCTGAGATCAACTCTATGAATGAGGAAATGAGACGGAGTGTCATTTCCTCAGGCTCAGCAGGAGGAGACACAAAGAAACTCTGGGTTTGTTGAAGAAAACCTGCCAGCGAGCAGGTTAGGTTCACAGAGTATGTTGCCGGGGTAACTGACTCAGCGTTAAGCTGAACTGGCTTTGTGAAACCGAAAAAAGAGAGTTTCCCTCATCTCATGGTTAATTTGCTCAGAGTTTTCACTAAACCTGCTTTCTGAAACGGGCCCCTGGTCTAGGCACTAATGTGTAAAGGGCACTAAATACAAAGCAAGGCTTTATTTTCATTTGCTTTCATAGCACTGGTAATCATTTTCTCATACAGATTAGTATAATTTTTGCAGTTGCCACATTTTATGGTCACTCTTTTTCTACTGTAAATTTATGCTAAAAAAAGAGAGGTGGTGCATATAGGACATTGTTATTGTTGCCAGTGATCTCGTCTTGGCACTAATGTGTAAAGGGCACTTTATTCAGACTGCTCAAGGGCTGTGCTGACCAACTCTGTGAGGTGGTCGCGCACATCTTCAACCTGAGCCTCAGACTGGAGAAGGTCCCGGTCCTGTGGAAGACCTCCTGTGTGGTTCCGGTTCTTAAGACGGCGCACGCAAAGGAGCCGAGCCACTTCAGACCCGTTGCCCTGACCTCTCATCTGATGAAGACCATGGAGAGGCTGGTCCTCAGACATCTTCGCATGGTGGTGAGCTCCGCGATGGACCCGCTGCAGTTTGCCTACAGGCCGCTGACTCACCTGGAGGCCGCCAGGAGCGCTGTGAGAGTCATGTTCTTTGAGTTCTCCAGCGCTTTCAACACCATCCGAACGGCGCTGCTGCGGAGGAAGATGGAGGACGTAGGAGTGGGGACGCAGCTGGCTGCATGGACCACCGACTACCTCACCAACAGGCCGCAGTATGTGAGGCTGCAGGACTGCAGGTCTGAGGTGGCCATCTGCAGCATCGTTCTCAGATGACTTAGCCATTGTTGGCTGTGTGTCTGAGGGGGACGAGTTGGAGTACAGGTCGGTCATCAAGGACTTCGTGGACTGGTGTGAGAGCAACTTCTTGTGCTTGAACACCGGAAAGACGAGGGAGATGGTGATCGACTTCCGGAAAAAGACCCCACCACACCCACCGGTGAGCATCCAGGGCTCGGACATTGAGCTGGTGCATAACTTCAATTACCTGGGTGTTCACCTCAACAATAAACTGAACTGGACCACTCACATCGACGCCCTGTACAAAAAGGGTCAAAGTCGCCTCCACCTCCTGAGGAGACTGAGGTCCTTCGGAGTGTGCAGACCTCTACTCTGGACTTTTTATGACTCTGTGGTGGCCTCTGCCATCCACTATGCTGTGGTTTGCTGGGGAGCGGGCAGCACGATCCGGGACAGAAAGAAACTGAACAGGCTGGTCAGGAGGGCCGGCTCTGTCCCGGGCCACTCGCTGGAATCGGTGGAGGAGGTGGGACAGAGGAGGACGTTATCCAGACTGTCCTCCATCATGGATAACACACTCCACCCACTGCACCTGACTGTGGAGGGGCTTGGCAGCTCCTTCAGCAGCAGGCCCCGGCACCCTCAGTGTAGGACGGAGTGCTACCGAAAGTCCTTCATCCCCACTGCTGTTTGGATATTTAACTCCTCGTCTTAAATGTCCACTCACTTTCCTACCTACCCCTGATACTTACTCTACACTGTTAAAAAAAAAGTAATTTTACAGGAGATCTTCTGGAATTTTTAACAGATTTTTCACGTTTTCCAATAAAACAATGAAATGCTAGTAGATTTTTAGATATTTTCCGTAATTTTAGGTTTTATGTTTAAAATTACAGTAAATTAACCGTAATGTAAGATTACATTAATATTATGTTTTTTTAATAACAATTGACTGTATTTGTATATCTTTAACTGTAATTTTACATACAACTTTCTGCATTTATTTACAGGTTTATTACCATTTACATAAGACAATGTATTAACTTTAAAATAACAGATACTAACAGTAATTTAAAGATTTACCTTTAGAATTACAAGTAATTAACCATAATATGATATTACATTATTATTATGTTTTTTAAAGGGAATGTAACATATTTCTTTCATATTCAAATGCAATTTTACATAAAATGTGATGTAATTTTACAGATCTTTCCAAATAATAATAATAAAGAACTGTACGTAAAATTCCAGAAATCTTTTTTGTTTTCCATAAAATTGCAGGTCATTAAGCATGCATCGTTACTTGCATGGTTATAACTGTAGATTAACAGATATTAGCAGTAGTTTAAAGATGTACCCTTAAAATTACAAATGGTTAACCATAATATATGATTACATTATTATAATTTGAAAGGCAATTGAACATGTTCATTTTTCCATATTCAAATGTACATTACAGAAATCCGCTGTCATTCAAAGTGTTTTCCTTAAAATTGCGGGTAATTAATATGTAGAATAAAGTACAGTGGGCTCATGGGTGATGTTTTCCCCACCATTACTGGTGAAAATCTTCAGAGTTGACGAGATGGATCAGTCCTTTTTTGTTTAGAAATCTGGAAAATACATGTACAACCTTCTTGGTCTTGGTTTGTTTGATTCTATGGTGTCTTGTGAGCCCATGGGGACTGCAACAGCAGAACTGGAAAATCAGACAGGCTCCATATCAATAACACTTTTTTTTTAATTAACTGATTAAAAAAACAACTTGTCGATTCCCATACCTATTCATAATGTCATACAGCAGGTTATTTTTTTAAGTCTGACATTCTACATATTTAAAAACGCTGAAACTGTAGAACTACATCCATTTCAACTGAGAACAGTGCACTTTTGGAAAAAAAGGGTGAAATGTCAAATCTCTAGATGAAGGAAACATCTAAAAGCATGCAGGCCAGGGGTCCCTGAGGACCAGGATTGGGAAACACTAATCTAGAGATTCGGAGTTTCACCCTCTTTTTTTCAGAAGTGCACTATTCTCATTGGAAATAGACGTAGTTCTACAGTTTCAGCGTCTTGAAATGTGCAGAATATGTCAGACATGAATAAATAACCTGCTGTATGACATTATGAATGGGGATGAGAATCGAGAAGTTGTTGTTGTTTCAAAAGTGCGAGCGGAACATCTTCGAGATCAGTGTTTCCCAATCCTAGTTCTCAGGGACCCCTGGCCTGTATGTTTGTATGTGTGGTCTGGTCCAGTAATATGAGTTCTGAATGCTTCTTAGTTCTAGTGGCATTTCCCCCATTTCTATTTGGAGTGCTGATGTCGGGGTTGTCTTAAAAGCTCCTGTGCATAATCTTAAAGACTTAACGTGTCAACTTTTTTGAGATGCGTGCTTGCTGCAGATCCATATACTACACAACCATACTCAAACACTGATCTCAGTAATCCATCATATATAGCCCTTAAAGCATTTCTATCTGCTCCCTATTCCCTACCAACTAAACATCTCATTATTAATTAGAGCCATTATTATTATTTTTTAATGAAATTCATGTTTCCTCCCTCTTCCAAATTGCCCCAGAACATCCAGAATCCCTTTCCATTCCATTATAAATGTCATGCATCATGATGGAGAGTAATAAAGGATGTATTAGTCTTCCCTGCTGAGTTCCGTTTTCTACTACATACTTCCTTGAATGTTTTCCCCCTACTCTTGCTTGTATTGTTGTTACTCTCAAAGCATCCTTGTCACTATATCCCAGCCACTACACTGTCTTTGTTTATTTGTGCTTTTGTAATTTCATGTGCAAACTTTGTTTGAAGACTGCGCTCATTATTTACTTTATTCACTTCATGCAATCAGAATAGGCGGATTCAAATTTCGAAGTTGGCGTCTATTTCCAGTTTGCTTCGTCCCGCCCATAACAACCAACCTGCATGTTTGGGCATGTCATAAGTCGTGAACGTGAAAGACGTGCCCTCATGGACGCCTCGCAACTTTGTTTGAAGACTGCGCTCATTATTTACTTCATTCACTTCCTGCAATCACAATAGGCAGATTCAAATTTTGAAGTTGGCGTCTATTTCCAGTTTGCTTCGTCCCGCCCATAACAACCAACCTGCATGTTTGGGCATGTCATGAATCATGAACATGAAAGAAAAATCATGAACTGCTGCCTTCCCTAGCTAGAAGCCGCTCTTTTTTCATAAGGGGAGAGCAAAGTCACACGGAGCTTATTGTGTCTGTGATTAATAACCGTTAACCGACGATTCAAATGTTCTGAGTGTCTGTGACTGGGCTCGTGCTGATCGGCAATCCGATACTCCATCCTGTGAGGATGATCGACGATGTGTTTTTTTGCCGTTATAAAACACACGCTGATCAGCTGTACAGCGCCACAACCACTGTGCTCTGGCTGGAGGTTAGATCTTCACATTTCGCTAAACACTCGTGAGAAGTTGTCTATGTTTTATGTAGCTGTTAAATGATATAGATGCCTGCTGAATGTAAATTAGTACATTTGGATTTAAATGTTAAACTGAGGTTGTGAAATGTGGGTTTTCTGGTTACCAGATTAAGTGTGGTTGCCTAATTGTGTTATCTATTAAAAAAAAGAAGCAGAATTACTGATGTTATTTATTTTTGCTTTATTATTTCTTTTTTGAACTTTAAATACTGAACCATTGAAATCAGAAAGTAACCTATTTAAAGAACCGATTTGTGTTTTTGTAACTTAATTAGACTGTGCAAAATGTATTGTTGTATTGCAACAAGTTAAAAAGCATTCTCTAGTTCTCACACAGCTCATGATTTTTGTTTTTCTGTCTGTCGCCACAGTTCCCAAGTAAAGATCCAGAGATCCAGTCCTGACTCCTGCGTCTCCTTTCCAACTGCTTTTCTCCCTTTTCCCTATATGTGTGTGCGAGCTGCTTGTAATGATGTCATGCCTGTAAAAAAGGAGACTTTGACCTGGAGAAGTAAGACCATATTGATTTCTCTGTATATAACTGCATGAATCTATTTTGGAAAGAGAAGCATTTTCCGGATCTGTGATTGACATGTTTTTAATGTTTTCATGCAAATCTTACTTTTAAGAACATAATGATGAAAGGAGTGGAGTAATGTGCTGAGTATAATCTCTAAAGGGAATATCTATCACTCTTTATTTCTGCTCTTATGTGTCTCTCTTAGTTAGGAAGAAAATTGGCACATTGTTGGCTTTGCTAGCAATGCTCATTGGCTTGTGGATCACAAGGCAGACATGTAGTGCTGTAATTGTGCCACCCTGAAGTGAGTGATGATTAATGTGAAATATACTTTCAAATCAAAAAATCCTGATGAATCCTCTAATGGAAATAATGACCTGGTTCTCTCTTCATTAGCACTGAAGGTACCTGCTGTAGAATGAGTCATGTGGACAAGAAAACATACACTCCTTGACACTTCACCTTGCGCAGCCAAAGTGAGTGTACAAACACACATGCACAATAGAAAACAAATCATAGTCCCTCTCCAGTTACTGTACATCAGGTAGGGGGCAATGATATACAACTATATGGTTTGTTTGTGCTGTATATTATGCTAGTTGCGTGGTATTGGTGTAATATTCCTCCATGTTCTCCATCTTTTTTACATGTTCCTTGATGTGTTTGCATGGCCCTGGTTAGCTTGTAAAATAGATATAATGGGTTCAGAAAATATTCAGACCCCTTCAGCTTTTTCACATTGTTATGTTGCAGCCTTTTGCTAAAATCATTTAAATGTATTTAATCTAATCAATCTGCACTCCATACCCCATAATGACAAAGTGAAAAGAGAGTTTTAGAAAATTTTGCAATTTTATTAAAAATATAAAACTAAAATTTAACATTGTTCTAAGTTTTCAGACCTATAACTATGACTCTTGAAATGTAGCTCAGGATGCTTTCATTTATGTCGGTCATCTTTGAGATGTGTTTACACCTTGACTAGGTAAATTTAATGGATTTGACATGATTTGGAAAGGCACACACCTGTCTCTATAAGGTCTCACAGCTGACGATGCATATCAGAGCAAAATCAAGCCATGAGGTGGAGGGAACAGCCTGCAGAGGTCTGAAACAGGATTGTATTGAGTCATAGATCTGGGGAAGGGCTACAAATAAAATCTTCTGCAGTGATGGTTGACCTTGTGGAAGTTTCTCCCATCTCCACACAGGATCTCTGGAGCTCAGCCAGAGTGACTATCAGGTTCTTGGTCACTTCTTTTACCAAGGCCCTTGGCCCTCCCCGATCACTCAGTTGGGCTAGGCGGCCAGCTCTAGGAGGAGCCCTGGTTGTTCCAAACTTCTTCCATTTAAGAATTATGGACGCCACTGTGCTCCTGGGAACCTTCAGTGCATCAGATTTTTTTTTGCCTTCCCAAGATCTGTGCCTATAGAAAATCCTGTTTCTGAGCTCTGAAGGTAGTTCCTTCCCCCTCATGGCTTGGTTTTTGCTCTGATATGCATTGCCAGCTGTGAGATCTCGTTTAGACAGGTTTGAGCCTGATAAATGATGTCCAATTAATTGGATTTTCCACAGTTGGACTGAGGGGTGGGTGATATGGCCAAAATCTTCAATCACAGTAACGGTATACATCAAAATATAGTAATTGTTCTGTAAATTCAATGAATGGCTTCAAATAACGGTACCATACTTCGTCACATGATTATTTTTCTTTTATTTAAAAAATATTTTAAAATTAAAAAAAAAAGTCAAAGCCAAAGTCTACACAAGAATGTGTGTTGCTGATTACAGTTCACAGTTAAAGTGGCAAAAAGTCTTAAAGGTACTGAACGTCAGGATTCCTGCATATACTCTGGTAATGTCTCCATAAGAAAAAAGCTAAAAGTTGAAATGTTAATTTTAGTTCCTTATGAATGTTTATGTATAAGGCCAAAAGGTTTATATGGATTGTCTAATCAAATGCCTGTTTTCTCCATAGATGGACAATCGGAGGTATTTAAGGAGGCCCCAGCAGCCAAGCAAGTGAACAGACAGTTTGAAGTGATCAGGCTCTGTTTCTCATGCACAGTATGTATTGCCCACATTGAAGGTCTCCTAACATGATTTTTACATTTGTTTAATTTGCAAGAAATGGTTACAAAGTTTAATGGCCATGATTTAAGTCCAAATATTGTTGATTGTCTTCATAAGCTGCTCTTGTGCTTCACAATTGTGGAAGAGTACAGCTCCCAATACACATTCATTGCATCAAGAAAAAGGCCTCAAAATTACTCTTATTGCACATAACAGGAAATAAGTAGATTTTGCTAGTATATGTTACAAAAACCCACGTCATCATGTCTGATTTTAATCACCATCTGCTGCTATGAGAGCACGGTCAGACTGAATAATGCAGTGAAACGAAATGGCAATTCTGTCTGAGTATCAGGCTAGCAATACATTGAGTGGAGTATGTATGTGCAGTCAGCTCACACTGCATACTAGTAATACAACAACTATTATAATAATTGATTAATCAGTTTGAAATGTTTTTCGTGATTAAAACCAGATTTTTCGATTGTTTAACCTTCTTAAGTGTGAATATTTTCTTAATTTCTTTGCTCCGGATTTTTTTTTTTTTTTTTTAGATACTTTATTAATCCCCTTAGGGAAATTACTCTCAGTCTCAGACTGACTGATATTCTCTGCATTTGACCCATCCTAGAATTAGGAGCAGTGGGCTGCCGCAATGAGTAGCGCCCGGGGAGCATTGGGAGTTGGGTACCTTGCTCAGGGATACCCCAGCCCTTTTTGGCCGGGTGGGGATTTGAACCGGCGACCTTCCGGTTACAAGTCAAGTTCCCTTTTCCACTTGGCCACGGGCTGCCAAACAAAGATAACAAAGGATAACAAAGAAATCATTAAAAGTTAATAATTTTGGTTTGTGGACAAAACAAGACATTTGAGAACATCATCATTTCCAGGTTTGACGAACACTAATCAACATTTTTTAAGGTTTTCTGATATTTTATGGACCAAACGATAAATTGAGAAAATAATCGACATATTAATTGATTATGATTAATATATATAGTGTGTATATATATTTTTTTTTTTGGGGGATGTATACATACTTTTTCAACTTGAGCTGTAACAACAACTTTTAATGTACAGTTCTAATAGTTTTGCAAAAAAATGTATTACAATTTTGTAACACAACAACAATTAAAAATATACACAAACACTTTTAAACTGTGCATAAACCCAGTGTAAAGAAAGGTGCAGCATGCAAAGGAGTTGCATTTAGTCTCTTAATTAATCATAGAGTGTTTTGGGCATTACATGAACTAAAACAGTCTCAGTGTTATCTTCCATTCCCCTTACAAGCTAGGTGCACTGGCACTTTGTTTTTTTGGGTAGCTGGGACAGGTACGTGATCATTGGTCGACCCTCTGTCTCCATCATCTTATCAAGAGCTGCGTCTGACAGCATACAGTATAGACCACAGCACTGATATTAACTGAAGGGGAGTGCTGCTGCACGTTCCAACGTGGGTTATAATGATGTGTCTCTCCATCGACACCATTGCTATTCTGTTTTAACAGAAGCATGCACTGGACAGTTTTGTGATTGTTGGTGGTATAAAATAGGGCCAATGTATCCCCATGTATACGTGCACATTAAACACAAGGCACAGCAGTCTAATGTCAGTGAAGGAATCTCTGTGTATGTGTGTATATGCCTGTGAATCACCTATCTCCACCTTCACCCTCTCTTCTTCACACTTGACGTGTGTTATAAAATTGACTTTTATCTGGGATTAATAATAATTAAAAATAATTCTCAAAGTTAAATTTAAATTTTTACTTCAGGAAATTCATATTCTCCTGTCTTATTGTTTCTCATGTTTATGACCTGTGTGGAATGGTGAAGCATGGATTTGAAAGAGGACTCACATCATGACATGGATTTATTTTGTATTTGATCTTAATAATCTAATTGGAGTCAGGATTCAAGCATTTCTTTATCTTATGCATGTTTTGAATCATGTGTCAACTTCACCTTGTGTCACTTTGGGCAATGTGATGGCATTCATTGTAAAGTCATTCATGAATATAGTGAGGTCAGATGAAATATAATGAGTCCGTATATCTCTAATTCCCCTTACATGCCAGGTGCACTGGCACTTTCTCCCCAACTACACCATTGCTATGCTGTTTTAACAGAAGCATCCACTTTTGCTGAGGGACAGGTTTGTGTTTGTTGGTGGTATGAAATAGGGCTGTACATGTCTTTTTCTGTAATATAGGAGTGTTAATGTCCTTTACCATCTAACAGGGGGGGCTCGTGTCATTTTGTCCTAACAAAGAGGGGACAAAGTGGAAAGCATCTTAACTATTTAAGAGTCAGAGTTCAAAACAAAATTCTCCATGAAAGGTCCTCTTTACAACCTGGAAACATGTCCACATGCTTAGGAATGTATAGTTGCATAAATTACACCACTCACCACAATTCAACATTAAAAGTTATAATCTGTGCTGTGTCACTTCACTGTTTCTATGTAGGTTTTTTTCTATCCACAATTAACTACGGAATTATATGAAACATATTGTATTCATACTATCTCCAAAAAAACAACCAACAAAATATCATTTACATTACTACTTTAAGGGTCAAATTTCTTCAAAGAGTGTGATTTAAGTTTTCAGGTTAATATTAAGACATAAGTAATATGCTCATGGTGTCCATGCAAGCCTTTCTGTCTTCCATCAGCCATAGAAAATCTTATGCTACAGCAACTTATTGGTCTGATTAAATGTTTTAGTTCAGTCTCTCTCTTTTCCACTACTTGTACTTGTAACAGTCTCAGTAAATTGAAGAATTTTCAGCATCTCTGTCTCGTCTGCCAGATACTCATGCACAGGAAACTGTCATATGTCTGGCCAGATAACGGCCTATTTCAGAACAATAGCTTAGAGCACCATGTCTGACCTGCTCTTATTTACATGGAGGAAGCTTCACAATTCCATGGCCAGAGAACATTTGCACTGTTTCATCAATAGACAGCAGTTGATGCCTGATCCTGACAGCCAATACTCCTCACAGAAGGTTCACAGCAAGCTTTGTTGCAACATTTTGACCACCGCAAGTTTTTGGAGAAGGAAACTCATCCATGTACTACATCTTCTCAATTTCTGTCTTCAATCTTTAAAACAAGAGGTAAGTTCCTAATCTTGTGGATATTGTGGATATTGTTACAATATAAATCATGATATCATATGTGTGACTGTCATTAGTAAGATAAAGAGAGGGCAACACGCACACCACTTGCTTTGTCTTTCCTACAGTGTTGAAAACTAAATCCCATGAACATACATTTCCAAGAAAAACTCCCTGCACACATTTATCACTTCTGCAATGATTTATCAAAAAAGTGTTGATGTTTCAGTCACAAAGACCTTTCTCAAGACATACCAGGCATAAAGCAGCACAGTGTTGATATACAGAGTGATTGCATGTTAGGTCACAGCTGTGTTGGAGTTTTTCCATAGTCACATATGCAGCTTCCTTAATCAATATCTTCTCAGACCATAAATTATTCACAATTATATTTTAAATAGAAAAATATTCAAGACCATGATACAGGCACAAAACATGGCCTAAATTGATAGTACACAAAAACCTATAGACCAGTGTATAAAGTAAGATTTTGAACACTGGGATTTTACATGAGGAAACTGTAGTGACTGTGACTGTGAACCTATAACAAAGCTATGACATATAATGACCTACCTATTGAAGTGCTGTGCCAATTCATGCATTTATATGTCTTGAGAAAGACAGGTTATGGTGTGTTTGCCACAACAATTATTGAGCCAGGAGAGTTCTTGCTCGAGTACATCAGAAGACTTATCTCCGGCTCGGTAGGAAAGGCCCTGTTCAAAGAGTAATCAGATGCAGATGCAGCATTTTTGTATTTCTACTCTTTTCAGGGACAGACTTTCTGGTAAGAACAGTCATCATCTACCGCTTTATCCTCTGCCAGAGGGTCGCTGGGGGTGCTGTGCCAATCTCAGCTACATCGGGCGATAGGCGGGGTACACCCTGGACAGTTCGCCAGTCCATCACAGAGCCACACACAGATAGAGACAAACAACCATTCACTCTCACACTCACTCCTATGGTCAATTTAGAGTGTCCAATTTACCTAATCCCCACATTGCATGTTTTTGGACTGTGGGAGGAAGCCGGAGAACCCGGAGAGAACCCACGCACACACAGGGAGAACATGCAAACTCCATGCAGGAAGGCCCTTGTTCCGACCGGGGCTCGAACCCGGGTCTTCTCGCTTCAGAGTGCTAACCACTACCCACCGTGTGACCCCTGGTAAGAACAATTGAAATAATATTCTAACTTCTTGAGATTATTCAGCTATGTTTTACAATGTTTCTAAACTGAAAAAAAACATTTCATTATGCAGTGTTGATGGCAGTAAGTAAACAGCAAGACTTGGGAGATTCATAAATGACGATCACATCTCACCAATCTGTGTTTATGTGACCAATAAATCATCGATGAATAGAAAAGCCCACATCTCTGTGCATTTGCAATCACAAAAATAAACGCAGGAGAAGAAATCGTGTACGGCCTACGCATATCCCAACTGTCCATGGAGATGTATTTATATTTATATTTACACATTTTCTTCCACTATATTTCAGGAGTTTCATCATTTAACTAGTGAGGACAACTCTCTTCCTAACCAATATTGTAGCTTTGCATAATCCTTTGAAACTTTGCAAACTGGCATGAATCCTTTTTAGCATATTGTGACTAACTCTACCCTTGAAGAAGAATTGAACTCTGAGAATTGTGAGATTACTAATCTAACCAAGTTTAGTCAAGTTTTACACTTGACGCAGCTAGGATTAATATAGCCTATATTATATGTAAAGACAATGTAATGTTCAAATACTTTTAATTCCTTGTATACTTAAAATTAGTAATTTCCTGCTGTCAATGTCATTTGTTTTAGAAAAAGTACAAGCAGTCCAGGAACAAACTGACCAAGGAGATCAGGGAAGCTAAAAGGAGCTACAGGGAGAGCTAAACAATAGCTTCCAGCTAACCAACAACAGTCTGGTGAGGCTTTCAGCATATTACCAACTACAGGAGCCCATCCCCCCAGCAGGTTTTAAAAGCAGCACTTCACACCTCCCAACAGCTCACCATCTCTATTCACCTCTCGGCCTCCAACACCATCATCTCAGACATCCTCCACCAGCCAGTACGCTGTACCTGCCCCCACCTGTCAGTGGATCACCAGCTTCCTGACAGACAGGCAGCAGCAGGTGAGGCTAGGGAGCGTTACATCATCGCCAAAATCCATCAGCACCTATACCCCCAGGGGTGTGTTCCCTCCCCACTGCTCTTCTCCCTCTACACAAAAGACTGCCCTCAGTAGATCCATCTGTTAAACTCCTGAAATTCACGGACAACACCACCATCATTGGTCCGCATACAGGCAGGAGGTGGAGCAGCTGGTCCACTGGTGCAGTCATAACCACCTGGAGCTGAACTCGCTCAAGACAGTGGAGAAAGCCCCCCTCAACGTCTCACCATCTTCAACAACACAGTGTCAAAAGTGGAGTCCCACAGATTCCTAGAAACCACCCTCTCACGGGATCTGAGGTGGTCTGAGGTGGTCCTCACTGACACTGTCAGAAAGAAGGCCCAGCAGAGACTGTACTTCCTGCAGCAACTCAGGAAGTTAAACCATGCCACAGGAGCTGCTGGTCATCTTTTACACTGCCATTGTTCAGTATGTCCTGTGCATGTCCATCACTGTGTGGTTTGGCTCAGCCACAAAACAGGACAGTACCAGACTGCAACGGACAATCAGATCTGCACAGAAGATCACCGGTGCTGACCTTTCCTTCCATCCAAGACCTGTACAGATCCAGGGTACTTAAATGGGCAACAAACTCTGCAGACCCCTCACACCCCTGACAAACTGTTTAAACTGCTGCCATCTGTCAACTAAACACATTGTGACTGAACACTTTATTAGGTGTAAACATGTATTTACATTTATGTGATTTCAGGAAACTCAGAAGATGCACATTCTAGAGGAAGGGCCGATATCCAAAACAGTCTGAAGAAAGGGCTGCTACCTCAAGAAAGGCACTTGGAGACATAAAAAAGGGTATGTCATTATGTTGACTCTAAATAGTACTGTATCCATGGAAAACCTCGACATTTGTTAAGAATTAATGGTGGACATTTTCATTTTTTTTAATTTACTTTCTTATTTATAGGGAAATTCAGAAATCCCGGGTACCAACCCGAGAGACTGATCATTGAACACCATTTCAAGGACTTCCTTCAAAAAATGAATGTCCTGGAAAATTGGAGTGTCAATGATGCTTAAAATCAGATTCTCCGGGATAAAGGAAGAGACTGGAAGGCAGTTAAATTCTTTGTGCACAATAAGATAATAGCTATCAAGAGAAATTTGTGTCAAATGTATTAGCTTGCACTATGGATCATCAACGTTTTGTGACTGAATTCTGGGAGCTTGCATTATGGATTATCAGTGTTATGTGCCTGAATACTGGGAGTTTACATCATGGATTATCAGTGTTATGTGCATAAATACTGGGAACTTGCAGTACAGAGCATCAGTGTTAAGTGTCACAACACTTATAGTTCATGTAAACAGAGCATCAACGTAAGGGTCATAACATTGGTAGTTCACATAAACGGAGCATCAGTGAATGGCTCTTATAGTGAGCTTATGAGATTTTCCATGTGATATGTCTTTATAGTATATCATGTAGAAAGCCATTTCCGTCATTTGGAGTGCAGCAAGAGGAAGTGAGAAACTCAGGTTAGGAGTGCCTATATAGTTTAAAATGTAATTAAATAAACTTTGGCTTTGAAACAATATGCATTTCTTGTTGTCTTTTCTATTTGTGATTATAGGAGCCTGTGGTATGAACATTAAAGATTTTAATCATTTTTAAGGGTCTTGTGAAAGTCAGATGTTACTTTAAAAATTTAAAGAAATCATCTTACCATTTCCCATATTAATTTTATTGTTCATGGTTTTACTGTAACTTTTTTCTTATAAGTTTTAAAAATTATCTGCTGCCTCATGGGTTGTAGTGATGGGAAGTTCAACTCTTCTTACTGACTCGGACCTTTTACTCTCGGACAGTAAATTGAACTAATCTTTTTTTGAGTCATTTCGTTAATTTCGTTCATTTTTACAGCGGGTGGCGCTGTATCCCTCTTGTGGGCGTTGTAAAAAAGACCACGGTTCTCAAACACTTAACACTGAAGGCAACATCGTTTGCTTCAGCTGACAAAGTATAATAAACAAAATGCAACAAGCAATTCAAACCATATGAAACCCTAGGAAAGCAAATACACACCTCAATAAAGTGACAAGTGACTTGTGTCCTGTATCCTCTCTGCCATTGTTGTAGCACGACAGTGACTAGGTAGCTGTCACGTGACGAGTCAGTCCTGAACTAATAATTTATTTTCCTTTCCTGCTGAGCTTATGCAGCTGCCTGCCATCGTGTGGCGACGGAAGATACTGCATGAAAATTAACGAACGAACCACTCAGTTGAGTAAGTCCTGAACTGATCATTTCTGTTTCCTGTTCTGCTGACTGAGCTTATGCAGCTGCCTGCCATGTGGCGAAGGAAGGTACTGCATGAAAATGAACGAATCACTCACTGAGATGACTCATTACTCCCGAGTCATATAAAAGATTAGTTAATTTTGAACGAATCGTTCACGAACGACATATCACTAATGGGTTGCCCTTCATTTAAAACAATCTATAACTTGAAACAGGCCAGGAAGTCTTTGTGTTTTGTAACAAAAAAACATAATAAATCATGTCTCAGGAGACTACAAAGCTGCAAAAAAACAAACAAGAAACAAAGGGTTACTCAACGTAACCCCGGTTCTTTGATAACTGTTTCACTATGGGATATCGCCTTGGCATGACCAACCAGGGAAGCTCCAATGGCACCACACCTGTCAGTGACAGACAGGTCGAGCTATGCTGGGGCACCGTTCCCCTCAAAATCATTCAAGACCGGTTTCTTTCCGTGCCTCATGCAAGAAGGGGCGTGTGGTGAAACACCTCCCTCTGTTATCAAAGAACCTGTTCCTCTGTCGAGGAGAATGGAGGTGGGTGAAAAGCCAGCAACTCTACTGTGGGACACCTGTAAACCACCTTAGGCACAAAAGCCGGGTTGGGCCGTAAGCAAACCTTGGAGAGTCCCGGACCGAACTGTAGACAGGAAGGGCGGATAGACAATGCCTGAAGGTCACTCACGCGCTTCGCCGTAGACAAAGCCAAAAGCAGAACCGTTTTCAGAGATACAAACTTCATCCCCACTGCCTCGAAAGGCTCAAAGGGATGCTGAGAAAGGGCATCTAGCACCACCAGAAGGTCCCACAGTGGAACCAGGTGCCTGGAAACTGGGAGCTTTCTACGTGCACCTTTCATAAAGCGACAAACCAGGGGGTGCTGTCCCACTGGTTTATCACCAAACCCCACGTGACATGCTGAGATGGCAGCGAGGTACACTTTAACTGTGGAAAAAGCTCTCCCTTTATCCACCAGCTCCTGCAGAAAGCACAACAGGTCCACAACTGAACACTGAAAAGGGACTCGCACCATTCCTCAAAAACCCGCCATTTACAGCCGTACAAAGCACGGGTGGAGGAAGCCCTTGCACTCTGAATGGTGTCTATAACCTGCGGAGGCAGTCCTGCTGCGTCCAAATTAAACCTCTCACGGGCCAGGGCCAGGCCCTGGTGCTGCTCCACAGTATCACCCCCCGAGCCAACTTGTGTAACCGTAGTGAGCGAGTGCCTCCCTGACAGTTGACATAGGCTACCTAAGGGGAATTTTTTTGTTTTCACCAGAACATGACGGCCTTTGAGAAATTGCAGGAAATGTTTCAGAGCTAGAAACACTGTCCAGAGATTTATGTGAATCTGGGGCCATTTCTGGACCCCAGGAGCCATTCACTGCTCTGCCTGACATCGTTGCTCCCCATCCTGACAGGGAAGCGTCCGTTGTCATGGTAACACTTGACGTCACTCTGGGGGGGCACAGGTGCAAAGCTGCAACCCCCCACTGAAAATCTCTCATCATCAACAGACCTAAATTCACTACGGCTATCACTGATGCCATCAGGCCGAGCAGACGTAGGCATAGTCGAAACAACACCACTCTCCCCATCTGAAAGAGGGAGGGACACTGTGTGAAAGATTTTATTCTCCCGTCTGATATGACAGGGAGTTTATTTTTAGACCCAGATACTCCGTACACTGTACTG
Source organism: Solea solea (assembly GCF_958295425.1). Lineage (NCBI taxonomy): Eukaryota > Metazoa > Chordata > Actinopteri > Pleuronectiformes > Soleidae > Solea > Solea solea. Next base: position 8,290,033 of record NC_081138.1, read on the forward strand.
GCTCTATCTGACTTTTCATCCAGTTTATACTGAACCCAAGATCCCTGAGATGATTTATCACCACAGCAGAATCCATGACCGCCTTCTAGCGAGCCAGCGCATATCAGATAATGTACGAAAAATTCTGATGCCTTTGCTCCGTAGTGGAGACAGAGCCCCCTCCACACACTTGCTGAATACCCTCGGAGCTAACGACAGCCCGAACGAAACAGTTTGATACTCGTAGGTTTTGCCTTGAAAAGCAAACCTGAGATATTTTCTGTGTGCAGGGTGAATGGCGATGTGAAAATACACGTCCGAGAGATCGAGTGTTACAAACCTATCTCTCCGACGGATAGAGCGACAGAGCACTTTGTGTGTCAACATCCTGAATGTGTATTTCCGTAGGTGTTTGTTTAGCACACGGAGATCTAGGATGGGGCGAAGGGCTGTGCTTGCCTTCTTGGGAATGAGGAAGTACCGGGAGTAGAAACCCTGTTGTGACTCCTCGGCTCTGATAGCTCGTTTGCTCAGTAAAGACGTTATTTCGTCTTCCAAAACCCTTGGCCACTGACACTAACACACCGTTGAACCTGGGTGGTTTCCTGACAAATTGAAGTGTTAAGAAACAACGTGTGTGAATGAGGTGTTAAAATCCCTGCTCCAGCCACCAGGAGTGCTGCTGAGTATGGGCTTTAACACTCACACACTTCCAAGTCCCCACTTTGCTTAATATTAAAAAAATTCACTAGAGCGTCTTAGACATGATTTTAGGTTGTTTTAAAGCATGACAAAGAGGGGACCTGAAAAATGTCCCCTGTTCAACGGTGAGTCCCCTCTTTGTGTGTGTGTAACAACGCTGTTCTACTGGTTGACGAGTACACTCGTGTGTGTGTGTGTGTGTATGTTTGTATGTGGGTGGGTGGGTGTGTGTCACGTATAAAACGAAGTCACCTCAGCCGTGCAGTGATGACTCCACCCACGTTGAGTAGGTACTTTTTTGTCGTGGAGATGCAACCTAATCGTGCGGTGTCGTGCCGAGGCAAGGCGAGGAGATGCGCCAAAAGTCTGTATGCTTCAGGCAGTGAGCGTTCAGGAATTGGTCATAACTTGATGTGGTTGAGATATAACAGAGTATAACACTGAACTTAATGACATTTACATTTTTAATTTCCACGAAATACTTTTTTGGGTATTGATATTTTGGCAGGTATGCTTCAATGGTTACTTTGTGTGTTCTGAGTGTTTATATAGGATGAGACCAGTTGCATGTTTTCCATAATACAGTATCTACTGTCATTTGTGTTTTGTTTTCAGATAAATACAGAGTTCCAGAGGCTCATGGCTGTTCCTCTTGAGGAGAAGTTCATGACCCAGTTAGACATGCACTCAACTCAGCTGATCAAAGTCAGTTGTGCCAAAGGAGGAGCAACACGCCAAAAGACTGCAAACATCATGGACACATTGGACCAGGTAAATCTGTACCATCAAACAAGACCCAGTTAAGGAAAGCCCCATGGACGGCAGTCCTGTCTACTCGGTCAAGGCTGGCTGTGCGCAACAGGGGCCGGGGCAGGCAGTTCCTGGTGGATTGGGCGGGCTACGGTCCAGAGGAACGATCATGGGTTCCGGCAAGCTTTATTGTGGATCCTGACCTCATCACAGACACCACCCTCAGTTATCTGGGCCGTCAGGAGCCGTCCCTAGAGGGGGGGGTACTGTCATATCTAGAAAGTTGTGTTAAGTTATGTTTAGTTTTGCCTTGTATCTGTTGTCTCGTGACTTCCTGTTTTATTTTGACATCTCTCTTTCCTCTTGTTTCAGATAACTTGCCCTTCCCCTGTAGGTTTCCCACCAGTCTGATTATCTTCCCCGCCCTGATTGTTTCCACCTGTTCCCCATTACTTTGAGTTTATATATAGCCTGTGCTTCCCTCTGCCCTGTGCCAGTTTGTCTTGTTTGCCATGCCAGAGAAGCCTCATGAGGCATTGAACCACTTGAGCCAATTGGTTTGAGAAAGGGTTCATTTCTCGAAGCTTCATGTGCACACGAAACCACCTACTGGCCAAGTGTATAATCACAGGCAGCTGTATCTGAACCACATAATGTGTGATGAATTTAATTTTTGTGTCTGTTAGAAATGACTATGAATTACAAAAAATGTACGACCAAATAATTTCTGTACATATGTGTTTAATACATTTTTTGAATGTATTCTGTGTGTGTAAATCTTCCCAAAATGGTAATATCATAATATGGCAGGTTGTGCAATGTTTTTCTGAAAATGGCATGGGCGTAATCAGGCAGAGGACAGTGAAAGTGCTTGTGGAACTAGGAAAAGGGCACAGATTATGCTTGTGTAACTTGGACAATGATGAGCCTCGCTGGCTCCATCCTATATCACCTATCCTACTCTCCTCCCTCTCCTAAATCTCTCTCTCTCTCCCTAAACTCTCCAAACTATATAAACGCTATCCAAACTCTAGTATCCAAACTCTCCAAACTCTCCAAACTCTATCCAAACTCTCAACTGACCGCAACTCTCCTTCAAAAACCCACATTTTGAATGGAGCCTGAGGGGTCTATAAAGCCGTAAAACCTCGCGCTTAATCTGAACCACTTCACGAAGCAATCACGTGGTACAGCCGGGCAGCGAGGCTTCGGACGTCATCATTTTTGGCTCCTCCCCTAAATGAAGCAAGCCTCGATACGCGCATCGCGGAAACGCCCCCTCCCCTACTCGGCACACGCTTCGAAGCCTCGAAACGGAACGTCACATCACTAATTGTTTGTCAGGTTTTTGTATTTCTTAGTTGTTACTTTGTTTTGACTTTTTGAGCCTTCAGAGTTTTTCCTCTTGAAGAGTGATTTTTATTTGACACGTTGCCCAAACCGTTTTGTCTCCTCCCAGTGATTATAATTCGTTATTTTTGCCTTTTTTGCTTTTCTAGTGATTCCTTGATAGAGTGATTTTTTGTTGTTACTTTTCCTCTTTTGAGAGTGATTATTGTTTGATACTTTGTGTATTAAATTTGGATACTTTTGGAAGTTGTCTCTGAGTCATGCTATTGGGTTCAAGTCCTTGTTCGGTCATGACAAAATCTTATCTTTCTTGCTTACAGTTAGATGGTCAAATTTAAGTAACTGTTCTTGAGTCTGTTTGTTCTGCAGAGGATGCTGCGGAAACCTCCTGCCAGATGCCAGCAGGGAGAACAGTCCTTTTTTTTATTTTTTTATTTCTCCTTTATTTAACCAGATAAAAAGACCCATTGAGATCAAGATCTCTTTCACAAGGGTGACCTGGCCAAGAAAGGCAGCAGCACACATCATAGTCAATTAAAAACAGGAAGACAACAACTACAATACAAACATAGAATTACAAAAGTACAACTAGACAAACATAAAGTGCAAAAGTTTTGGTCACAGTAACAATTTAAGAGCACAGGCACTGTTCAATTGTTTTTTGTTGTCTATCTTTTAAGATGGAGCGGAAAGCTCCCAGCGAAATAAGAGCATGCAATTTAAGTTCTGTTTGGAGGGCATTCCAAGTAGTGGGGGCAGAGAAACTGAAAGCTTTTTTCCCCATTTCGGTCCGAACGCGTGAGGCAGACAAGTGCAAAATATCATTGGAACGTAAGGCATAATGGCTTCTGGTCCGCTGAAGAAAAGTACTTAAATAGGTAGGAACCAAGCCGAGAAGAGCCTTATAGACCAGAGTCATCCAGTGTGTGTAGCGTCTTTCAGACAGAGAAGACATGGAAGCTTTGGCGTACAGTTCACAGTGGTGGGTGAGGCGGCTACAGCCAGTGATGAACCTCAGAGCACAATGATAGACTGGAGTCAAAGACTGTAGACAACTGTTAGAGGCACACATGTACACAACATCGCCATAGTCAATTATTGGTAAGAATGTCGCTGTTATCAGGACCTTCCTAGCTCTGAGGGAGAAACAAGACTTGTTTCTATAAAAGAAACCAAGCTTCACCCTTAATTTAGAAACCAAATTTCTAACATGCACTTTGAAAGACAGCTCCCCATCAATAATAAATCCCAGGTACTTATAACTGGTAACCAGCTCAAGAGCTCTGCCATGGCAAGTTCTAATTGAGGGGATTTGTTCCATGGGAACAGATGAGTTTGAAAAAACCAAAATTTTGGATTTTTCAGCATTTAAAACCAGTTTCAATTTCTCCAGATTAGTCTGCACTGTATCAAAGGCGGATTGCAAAAATATGAATGCTTGTGCAATTGAACGTGAAGAGCAATAAATGACTGTATCATCAGCATAAAAATGGTGTGAGGCATTGGACAAGTTTGCACACAGATCGTTAATATAAATTGTAAACAAAAGTGGTCCTAGGACTGAGCCTTGAGGTACACCTTTTGTGACCTCAAGAAAAGTGGAACTAACTCCAGCCATCTGAACACATTGTGTCCTATTTGCCAAATAATCTTTTACCCAAGTAGTAGCTTGTGTGGAGATACCTTTTTTGATGAGAATGTCTAGCAAAATATTGTGATCCACAGTGTCAAATGCCTTGGACAGGTCAATGAACAGGGCAACACAAAACTTTTTTGAGTCCAATGCCTCAAACACATCATTTAAAACTTTTAGGGCAGCAGTAGCAGTGCTGTGTTGCTTCCTAAAACCTGATTGAAGAGAGTTTAGAATGTTGTTAGATTCCAAAAAGTCCTTCAACTGATCGCAAACCAATTTTTCCAATACTTTCGCCAAAATGCATAATTTTGAAATAGGCCTGTAATTGTTCGCGTTTGAGGGATCGCCTCCTTTAAGCAGTGGGAGGACAAACGCAGATTTCCAAATTTTAGGAAGTTGGTTTCTGCTAAGACTTAAGTTAAAAATACCAGTTAGAGGCTCAGCAATTAAATCAGCAGCCAGCTTTAGGAAAAATGGATCCAAACCATCAGGTCCAGCTGATTTTTTGGGATCCAAATTTTCCAATGCACTACAGACCTCAAAAATAGATACCAGGGATTATTTCGCCCCTTAACTCTAAATTTTCGTAATGGAGCATGTTTGTTTATCATCTTCAAGAATTCAGAATGAAAAAGACTCCATGCCAACTCAACATCATCGAAGAGGGAGATTCGTTTCCACTGAACAGTAGACAGATCGTGCAAAAAAGCCTGCTCATGAAAATTTTTAAAATCTCTTTTGAGTAAAATTTGTGGTTTAGCTTTAGAGAGTTTGGCATTTCTGACCACTGCAATAGCACAATGGTCACTCAGATCGTTCCCAAAAACACCAACATCAGTATATTTGTGGGGGGCATTTGTTATTACTAGATCAAGGAGCGACGATCTAGAAGGACATTTAATGTTAGGCCGAGTTGGACTATCTATTAATTGACTTAGATTCATTGAGTCAGATATAGATTTCAGGCCGTCCGAGGCTGAAGACAACCAATCAAGGTTTAGATCCCCTACCAAAACAAGCTCACCAGAGTTTAACCCTGCGACAAAGTTTTTTAGGGAACTTAGAGCCTCACTGCAGGCTGAGGGGGGTCTATAACAGCCTATGACTGTAAGGGACTGTCCTTGTTGAAATTGAAGTTTCAATGCCAGAAGTTCAAACTGTTTTCTAATAGACAAAGAGGAGAGGAGAGTAGCATGAAACTTGTTTTTGATATAAATGGCTACACCTCCACCTTTCCTCGGACGATCACAGCGAAAGACATTGTAACCATTTATAGAAATATCCCGATCTGAGACTGATTTACCCAACCAGGTTTCAGACAACACAAGAATATCAGTTTCAGTTGTCTGTACCCAAATCCTTACTGTATCAATTTTAGGAAGCAGGCTCCGGACATTCAGATGTAAGATGCCAAGGCCTGATCTGGCTCTAAATTCATGAGGGGTACTAATATTTTTCTGGAAAGGGCCAGGGTTAGGCTGAACATTGCCTGATAATAAAAGAAGAAGGAGGATGAAACATTTTCGTTTTACATCAGAAGTTGACACCTTGTCATCAATATTGGAATTTACCAGGTCAATAAGTAAAATTTCTGTGTGTACGAAATTGCCCTGTAAGACAAATAAACACATCAAACGAAGAAAATGTACATGAATTTGTCCTGGCGGACAGTAGGACAGCAGCGGATGCAGGGCCAGTTTATCAACGACTAATGGCCAGGTGCATGTTGCTGACCTGGAAAGACCACAAGGTGGACAGGGGGCGTGTCTGCGCACCCCACCACCAAAGCTCGACAACACAGACCCATGGGAAGCAAACGAAAATACAACAAACAGTGCGAAAATGAGCTTCATTGTTACTGTCTCTGGATATATTGATAAAAGAAGAAGAAAATAAAAGCAACAATAAGAAGAAGTCTTGGAGCGCGACAAATGGCTTTGTTTCGGCAGCTAACAGGCTCCGGTGGCTAGCTACCTGCGGCTAACAGGCTCCGGTGGCTAGCTGCCTGCGGCTAACAGGCTCCGGTGGTTAGCTGCCTGCGGCTAACAGGCTCCGGTGGTTAGCTGCCTGCGGCTAACAGGCTCCGGTGGCTAGCTACCTGCGGCTAACAGGCTCCGGTGGCTAGCAGCCTGTGGCTAACAGGCTCCGGTGGCTAGCAGCCTGTGGCTAACAGGCTCCGGTGGTTAGCTGCTACAGCCAACAAGCTCCAGCGGCGAGCGGCGCACAGCCAGCAGAACCCAGCGGCCAAGCAAATTCCAGCTGTAAGCGGCCGGCAGTCTCCCGTCGCAGAAGCCAAAGCCGTCAGCGGCAAAAAACAGACTCCGATGCCTCGGCAGATCTCCTCATCGGCAGTGGCACGAGACCTACCTGCCTGCAGCCATCAGACACCAACAGCCCAGCCTCCTCTAACCAGGCAGCGGCAGGTGATCACCTGTTTGCCGGCGAAACAGCGGCTTCCGATCCCGGGAGGATCCAACCCAACAACCAGGGCCAACCGGCAGATCGAAAGATCGGGATCCGGCAAAGAAAACTCCGATATGTCCAGAGACGCCGGAGGTCAGCAGCAAACGCAGCTCCCAGCTCCACAACCCAGACCACCTGAACAGTGCCTCTTTGCAGAAAAAAACACCTGTCGGGCAGCGTAGAGCACAGCCTGGATCACTTCTGACGGCAGGCCCACAGCAGCTGGACAGATCCCCCAGCGACGAGACAGCACAAAACGCTACACAGGGATCTGGGATGGGACCTGCTAAGCTGAGACCAAAACCCAGCAGCGGCAGGTAGGCTACCTGTGGTAACGCCTCGATGTCAGCTCCTTAACTCGGATTTTGGCGTGATTTATAAAAAAGGTTAAAAAGTTTTAAAAAGGGACAATAAAAACGTAATGATAAGTCATTAAAATCGTTTTAAGAACCCTTTAAAATCCTCTTAAAACAACTGTGACAGAAAGTAAAAATGAACACTGATGTGTGCGTGCGGCCATCTTGGATCCTTTGCAGCAAGAAGCCCCAGTGGTTTGTGCTCCATGGTGGGGGTGGGTGTGGTCATTGAGGATCTGGTGAGCTGGTGTTGTACCTGGGACGACAGTCGTGGGTCATCAGGGTGAACAGCAGGTGACTCAGGACGCAGCCCTGTGGGGAACCGGTGTTCAGGGAGATGACACTTGAGGTATTTTTACCCACACGGACAGACTGGATTCTGTCGGTGAGGAAGTCCAGCAGCCAGTTACACGGGGGGTGTTGAGGCCCAGGGGGCCCAGTTTGTGTACCAGGTCCTGGGGGATGATCGTGTTGAATGCTGAGCTGAAGTCCAGAAACAGCATCCGCACGTGGGTGTTCTTATCCTCCAGGTGCTCCAGGCTCAGATGGAGAGCAGTGGAGATGGCGTCCTCAGTGGTGCGGTTAGGTTGGTAAGCAAACTGGAGCGGGTCGTATGCTGGAGGCAGTATGGAAATGATGTGGTCCTTAACCACCCGCTCGAAGCACTTCATGATGGTTGGTGTTAGTGCTACAGGGCGAAAGTCATTAAGGCATGTGATGGTTGGTTTCTTGGGCACTGGGTTGATCGTGGCAGACTTAAAGCACGGGGGGACAACGGCCTGGATCAGTGACGTGTTGAAGATGTCTGTGAGCACGCGGGCCAGCCGGTCTGCTCACTCCTTGATCAGCCGTCCTGGGATGTTATCAGGGCCAGATGCTTTCCGTGCGTTAACTTTTCTCAGGGCTCTCCGTACAGCAGTGGTTTCGAGCCTGAGTGCCTGTTCATCGTGGTGGGGGTTGCTTTCCTCGCTGGGGTGTTGTTCAGAGCTTCAAATCTCCCAAAGAAGTTGTTGAGCTCATTGAGGAAGCTGTTAAGATGTCGTCTCGGCAGGGTGAGGGTGTGGCTTTGTAGTCTTGGACATTCTGGCTGTGGGCACGTTTTGCTGCCTTGATGGCCCGGTTCAGATTGGTCCTTGCTGTTTTGAGTGCCACCGCTTCACCGGATTTGAAGGCAGCATTACGCTCCCTCAGTCTTGTGCACACCTCCTTAGTCATCCAAGGTTTCTGGTTGGCCCGTGTGACTATTGTAGTTGTCATATTGTGTAATATGACAACTACCTGCGTGTCATGGCACAATTTATTGACAATGACTGGAAGTTGAGATCCTTTGCCTTGACTGTCAATAAAACATACATACAAACAAAAAAATGTAGGGGGACCCTCAGAGCAAATCCTATTTTGTATTACTTAAAATACATTACAGTGTATTAGGACCAGTGGCTGTGTCCAACATGCAGAGGCATTTCAAAAGATTTTGGGGTCCCTGGGATAATTGCCAAAGGGTGCCCTACATCAAACCAAAGATTGTGGCATTTTTCTCAGTGCTCCCTCTTTTCTAAGAGCCCCAGGTAATTGCCTGCGTTTCCCATATTGGGGCAAACAGAGTTCTGGCTTTCACACTCTGGCCTTTACACTGCAGAATTCTCTGAAAGCTCTTTTCAAGTTCTCTGATGATTGCAGGCTTGTTTTTTTTTTACACTCCATCTTCCCAGTGAAGAATGTGGCAAACAGCCTGTTAAACTAAGCTAAGCAAAATTATTCTACAGTACCACTTTAACACCAAAATAATTGAGTATATGCCTCTGTCAAGATGGCCTGCAGTGATTTAAGTGGTAGATAGTGAAATTACCTAATTCACCTGGGTATCAAGTTTATATTACTGTTGGTTGGAATTGAAACTGATAAAATTGATTAGTTAATAATTTATTAAGTTGGTAATTTTGGTGTTTTTTTGTGCAGCAATATAAACATGACATCAGATGACATAATTTGTCTTTTTTATTTTGGCAGCTTTGAATTTGACACTGCACCTTTTCCAGCATAATGCCCAGAGCATGCATGCAACAATTTAAATTAATTGTGGGATAAGTAAAGTGAAAGAAATAAATGTACACACATTTTTACTCTTCTGCATGGTTCTTTCTTCTGTTTTGTGTTGCACTTGCTCTACCACATTGGTTGTTCATAGTGTGTTCCTAACCAACACACTATAAACACACAAACCACAAAACAACAAAAGGCAATCAGAGATGGCAGACTTCCCCCTATTCATGCAACAAGCCTATGTGGGCCTATGTGTAACAGTCTCCGTGTCGCAAAGGTACAGTATGTCCAGATCAGAAGGTTGTGTGTTCAATAATTACAATCATTGTAATAAGCCTCTGTTGCTCATATTGCAAGCAAGTGCAGAAGAACAGAGACACAGAGCCCCCAAAAACAATATTTCACTTCCACTCCAGGGCCGGTTCTAGGCAGGCATATATGAGGGGGCAGTCAGAAATGTGAAGGGGGCATCATGTGTACACATCATGCTCCAGCACTTGTTTTTCTGTGCTTATAGTAACGATGCTTTCTTCATTGAAAAGGGTATATGTGTCCAACCCCAACCTAAAGAAGTGGATTGCACTTTGTCAGGCCTCTACCTTCAGACCTGTCCAACTTGGGTGTCCCACCTGAAGACTAAGCTCCTACTGGTATAGCTCTTAAGGTCACTGAGGCACACAAACCCCCTGACCACAATAAACTGAAAAGGAAAAATAAAATAAATGAATAAAATAAAATAAAATAAAACATCCTTCATCCAGATTTTATCAACCAACAACATAACATTTATCTTAACTGGATGGCCTAATTCTCAAATTTTAACCTAAAATAGGACTTCACACACTATAGTCAATATTTACAAAACTGAAAGGTAGTCTTATGAATAATAATAAAACATCTTCTCAAACTAATTTATAAAACACAACAGATATACAGCAGAACTTTTTTTTTTGGCAACTTAACAGCTCAAAAAACGAATTTCTCTCCGATGGGATTATAAAAAAAAACTGTACAAAACTACAGCCTGGGGCGGGGCTTTACGTAGGGGTCCGTCAGACACAGGTCACTTGTCTTCAGTTTGTCACATGCAGTGGACATGGCGCTGCTCCTTCAAAGTCTAACCCACTCCGTGGCCGTGCTGAAACCTGACACAAACTGTCAGGCTACGTCTTGGCTCATTTGCATACTGCAACAGTGATTGGATGTTTACTGAGGGCTGAGGGGTGTGTGCGTGCGTGTGTGTGTCTGTGCTGCGCAGCCTGTGAATACACTACAGAACATTTGAGGGAGTAGCCATTGCCATTTTAGAAGTTTGATTTCTATTTTTTCCTGTGATGGTCTCCCAGTTCTTAATGTTTTCAGTGCCTAAAAAAAATATCTCCAGTTAAGCCTCACTGCTGATACTAGTTTAAAATCTCAATATCTTCATATGAATTTGTCTTTTAATTTTAGGAGACATTTCAAAAGGCATGCATTCAGAGAATGTGAAGTGGAAGAAGACCCATGCATAGAACCAGACAGTGTGACATTCGTTTCCTACTCAAGAGAGGGAAATCAGTCATCACTTAGAGTAAAGGAATCATGTCAGGACCCGATTATGACACACAGTGTGGTGGCCTACCACACACACACACACAGGTTAGAACCCAACTGGTAGCATACCTGAGCATTTAACAGCAATGTGCCAAATATTTCCTGTGGATTCAGTGAAACCAATCCAAGGAAAGTGAACACTGGACCCACTGTATGTACTCCTCAGGAAACCAGAAACAAGATTCCAAAGAATAACACTGTCTGGATATCTAGATCCAGACATGTGTTAGGAATGGTAAATACACTGCTTGGACCCAAATGCATGAGACAGGAGGCAGGACGAATGAAGAGTCTTTATTTTCCTCTTGACAAAACAGGCAAAAATCTAAATAATTTCTTCGCCGAAGGAAAAACTAAACTAGGTTATACATGACGAAATCAAAATCACTTCTTCACAGAAGGATAAACTAAACTTGTGCCAGACTCGGCACTTGAACTTACTAGCAAAAGGCGAAACAAACTGGGACTCTGACGTTATGAGGGGCCGCATAGGCCATAATTCCTTTTCTACCTCACACATACACAATTTTACCTCTTACATACACAAAACACCTCTCACATACACTCTTAGCTCTTACATTCACTTTTTTTAGCTCTCACGTTCAAAATTTTTGGCTCTCACATACACTTTTTTTAGCTCTTACATTACATTTTTTTAGCTCTCATATTCACTATTTTTGGCTCTCACACACACTTTTTTTTATCTCTTACATTCACTTTTATTTAGCTCTCACATTTTTTTTCACACAGGTACAAAAAAGGTATGTGTGAGAGCCAAAAATAGTGAATATGAGAGCTAAGAAAAGTGAATGTAAAAGCTAAAAAAGTGTATGTGAGAGCCAAAATTAGTGAATATGAGAGCTAAAAAAAGTGAATGCAAGAGCTAAAAAAAGTGTACGTGAGAGCGGAAGGCCTTCCGGCCATGTGACGAAAAGCAGGAACTGTGAACAGGTAGCACATTATGGCGGCTGGAAGTGTAGTGTGGAGCTATCTGCGCTGCTTTTGCTGACGGAGTAAAATGTTTTTTTGACTGATCGATGTTTTTAAAAATATATATATATTCACGTTCCAATTAATCGCACAAAATACGCCCCCGGTTTGTAAAGGCATTTAGTTGTTGTTTTATGTGTTTAATCTGTTTGTGTACCTTGTGTTTGCGTGTATGTGCGACTACTGCTGCCTTTCTTGGCCAGGGAACTCTTGAAAAAGAGAGTTTTAATTTTAATTAGGGTTTTCATGGTTAAATAAATGAAAAACCATTAGTAGTTGTAGGTGAGTAGTGCTGACAAATATTTAAAAAAATATTACACTTTTGATTCCTTGCCCTGGTACATAATAATTATTGATCTCTCTTTTTCAGGGCAAAAGGACTCCAATACCATGAGTGCTTCAATAAAGATGTCATATTACCCCCAAATCCAAATTGGGAAGTAGTGTGCAAACAGCAGTCAAAACAGCGACATATACTAAATGCATTTGAATTTCAAAAGGGTTGGGACCACAACACAGTCCTGGAACAAATCTGTGATGGTTTTGGTGAACAAAAATACCAAAAGATGTCAGGTAAATGCAAAATAGAAATATATTTCATAAAACTTGTGTGACCATATAAAAACTAAGAACATTTGAAAACTTAAGAATTGTATTATGAGGGTACATATTCTAGGAACATATGGGTATTAGTGAGTTATTGAAATATTACATTTCTATTATTTTCTATTATTATTATTTCGCTGGGTGATAAAAAATTATTTCATCTCATGGTCAGATTATTTATATATTAATATACATTGGATTATTTGTATATGTAAAATTACTATTTGCATTTTTCATCATACATGATTTGTATAAAGTGTTATTAAACACTTGTGAAACGGTTCACTCAAATATTCAGTACAGATTCTTTAGTTAATTTTTTTGCTTGTTCATTTAGATGACAGATTTGTGTTGCAAAAATATTACAATATCGTGCTATGATACAATTAGCAATAATGTTGATTAAATGTCTATCCCTGGCTCTTACACATTTAAAGTTGACACTAAAAAAAACTATTTTGTGAATTTTATGAGTTTATTATTTATTGTTTTGCTTAAAACAATGCAATGCAATAAACAAATATAATATAAAATTTCAAAAAGGGTGACCTGAGAGTGTGTGCCAATTACCGGGGCATCACACTTCTCAGCCTACTGGAAAGGAGGGTTCGACCAGTAGTCGAAACTCGGATTCAAGAGGAACAATGCGGATTCCGTCCTGGTCGTGGAACAACGGACCAGCTCTTTACTCTTGCAGGTGGCTGAAATGGGATTCCTCAGGAGAGTGGCTGGCTTTTCCCTTAGAGATAGGGTGAGAAGCTCGGTCATCCGGGGGGAGCTCGGAGTAGAACCGCTGCTCCTTCACGTTGAAAGGAGCCAGGTGAGGTGGTTCGGGCATCTGGTGAGGATGCCTCCTGGGCGCCTCCCAAGGGAGGTGTATCAGGCACGTCCAGCTGGGAGGAGGCCTCGGGGTAGACCTAGGACAAGGTGGAGAGATTACATCTCCACTCTGGCCTGGGAACGCCTCAGGATCCCTCAGTCGGAGCTGGTCAATGTGGCTCGGGAAAGGGATGTTTGGGGGCCCTTGCTGAAACTGCTGCCCCCGCGACCCGACCCGATTGTTCTATGCTCTTTTTGATTGGGTCCAATGTGGATAAAGTCTGAGTGCCCTTTGTGAGCTGAAAAAGGTGTGACTTGCAAACATGCCCCCAAATGTTTCATTATTGCATGTCGTCTAAAACATAAAAACATGCATAACACAAATAATTTGAAAAATATCAAGCATTCACAATGAGTTATTGTTATTTTGTCCTCCTGCAAGGCGGGCCACCAGAAATGTTGGAGAAGGGCATGCCGTGTCCGTTGAACACCAGAGTGGCAGGAGAGCTTGGAGGAGTGGGCCCATTGTAACACCTCTGACCTCAGTGCTGGTGGGACAAAAAGGCAGTTGGATGGGAAGGAGCTGGGGCCCGGCTGTTATTCTGTGGCTGCCCTCACCTTCTCCTCAATGTCCCAGGTCAACGTGGCTACAAGGCAGGATGTAGGGAGGATGGTCCCAGCTCTATCAACAGAATCCTCTGTCCTCTGGAACTGTCGGGACCAGGGTGTCAGACATTGCGGGAACCAGGACGGTAAGAGAGGGTGAAGTTGAACCGGGCAAAGAACAGGGACCAGCGGGCCTGGCGAGAGTTCAGTCTTTTTGCAGATTGTATGTACTCCAAATTCTTGTGATCTGTCCACACAAGAAAAGGTTCCTTCGTGCCCTCCAACCAATGGCGCCACTCTTCTAAGGCCATCTTTACTGCCAAAAGCTCCCTGTTACCAATGTCGTAGTTTCTTTCTGCAGAGGACAGACGTCGGGAGAAGAAGGCACAGGGATGGAGCTTTTGGTCAGTGCATGAGCGTTGAGACAAGACGGCCCCCACCCCAACATCGGAGGCATCCACCTCGACCACAAACTGGCGTTCAGAGTCAGGCATCAGGAGGATGGGCGATGAGGTGAACCGATCCTTGAGGAACTGGAAGGCCGCTGCAGCTGCAGAAGACCACTGGAAGGGCACTTTGGGGGAGGTCAGAGCGATGAGAGGGGCTGCTACTGAGCTGTAGTTGTGGATGAAGTGACGGTAGAAGGTGGCGAACCCCAGGAAGCGCTGAAGCTGCTTGCGGTTCTCCGGAACAGGCCAGGAGGTAACAGCTGAGACCTTGGCTGGGTCCATCTGGATGCTGCCTTGTGCCACAATGTACCCCAGAAAAGATGCTGAAGGGACATGGAGTTTCTGAGACTACTGATGGAAACCATAGCTAAGTCACCAATGTTTGAAGGCACAGAAGACAGACAGAAATTGACTCTATATAGCACAGGTAATAAAGTATTGTATTCTAGGTTATGATGTTAAAAAAACCCAGGAATGGGTCTTTTCTTTTAGCCAAATTGTTTGCAGTTCCCCACAAAAGCTCCTATTTATTTTTACAGCACTCCGCGAAGACCGGTACTTCATTGCTGGCAGGGCAATAGCAGTGAGCCTTGTGCATGGTGGTCCGTCTCTAGGATTCTTCTCTCCAACTTTGTTCACCTGTCTGGTTGGTGGTCTTGAGACAGCTAAGCCAGTCTTGGAAGACATAGCTGACACAGACCTTCGCAAAAAAGTGAAAAGGTTGGTTTTCACACAAGGGATTTTGTATGTGTTGTAGCAGTGTATATGAATCCTATTAATACATCACTTTAAACAAATCTTCTAAATTTGCACCAGTACCATCATATTCATATTTTGTATTTTCTTGAAAAGGCTGTGAATTGTTGTAGCTTCTTTATGTGTGAAGATGTGTTTATTGTGATGCTAGGTATCAGAGTGTACTTCCTTGGATGATCTCCTGAGCTCCACTAGTCCACTAGTCGACTACCTGTTCAATGCAGGGTGTCTCAGGCGTTTGAAAAGTATAGAAGACAGAGACCTACTGGTTCAGGACATCCTGATGTTTCAAGTCATCCACAGAGTCCAGGGTCCATTTCAAAGGTATTCTTCAGTTAAAATCTTTTGACAGTCCTGTTGCTATTCTGTCTGGGGTCAGAATGTTATCCACAGCAGGTTGGAGCAGGTACTCCAACATTTATCCCAAAGTCCAAACATTACCCCGATACATCATTTAAAGAAAAGTATTTTTTGAATACATAAGTGTATTGATAGTTCTCACAGTCTCCTGAGGTTGGTGAATGTCACTATTGTCATTGTTGGTGTCCCCATGACCTTTTCTTTAGTGCCAGTACCAACCCAAACATTAATTGATTTTGTAAATGATTATATCTACAGACCAACTTGTCAATTTTTTTTTTTACAGATTGCTTGAAGGACTGAAGACACTTGGGGTTCTGCAAAAAGTTCAGCAACACCCAGATAGTTTTCACCCTAGGTTCTGCCATCAGCCATCCCCACTCACTGCTGACAAAATGGATGACCTGTTCACCATTCACCTGGCCACAGAAGGGAGCAACAAGAGATTGGCTGAGGAGGTTGTTGTTCCCTTCTGGAGCGACTACTTACAGGATGCAGAAGGTATATGTCAATATGGCTTTAAAATGTTAAAGGGAAAAGATATATGAACTTTTTTTAAGACAGGCTTAACACATCCCTGAATTGGATTGAGGTGTTTAAAGTATTAAACTAACCTTACTGTTTGTTAGCCACAAACAGTAAGGTTAGTTTAATACTTTACAGGGGCCCTTAAAGTGCATTATGTATCTGTTTTTGATTTAGGCAGTTTCTGTTACCTCCCACCTTTACCAACAAAGATGTTGAAAATTGCATTTCATTGCATTTATTTGAAAATGTTTCATTCCAGCTTAATTTTTTTACAATACATTAATTTTACTGAATAAGTCTAGTAATAACCTTTGTTTCTAAAGATAAAGAAGGAGCAATCAAACTCCAGAAGATCCTGGCATTTGCAACCGGAGCCACTGTGATCCCAGATATTGGATTCTCCCCAAAGCCATCTGTAGAGTTCCTCCATGAAGAGGCTGGGGAATCTTCAACGCCGATGTTCCCACTAGCCAACACGTGTAAACTGCCTCAAATTGCCATTACATACATCTTACAGCATGTTCAAAGAAAATATGGACTTTGCCCTAGGAAACACCCACGGATTTGGCAAAGAATAAAGATTTAATCACGACTTTGTATTATATTCTGTTATCGCAAAGGCCAGTATAGCCAGCTATAGCTAGTTGGAGACTTTGCCTGGTTATTAAAGGTGACATCGAATGCTTGTATCACACATATATGTTAGTTATGGAGGTCTACTTACATATATTAACTTGTTTTCATGGTTAAAAACCTCCTAATCGCTGCAAACGAGCCGATCAAAATATCTCCTCACTGACGCTCTCGTCAGCCGCGCTGTTTCAGACCAAAATCACCCCCAGAACGTGGACTGTGTTGTGATTGGCCAGCCAATGAGAGCTTTCCCACTGTCCTGTGATTGGCCAGGTATCTGGAAGTGACATAATTGGTAGGCCAGCTCTCAGATACACAGCTCCCCCTCTGCATCTCAGCAGCGACAACAAGAGTAGTTCTTCTTCTTCTTCTACGGTTGAATGTACGCAACCGGATGTGCCCGGACACTAGTGCCCGCACCAGGAGGCGCTACGGTGGTGAGAGGAGTGGTGAGGGATTCTGATGACAACATCAGCATACGGAAGTGCCGATCCGCTTCGCAGAGCCCAGGAAAACAATAAAACCCTATTTTCTCAGCAGTTGCTGAACTGTTTGTTCTGAAACTTTAGGGTTTCATAAACGAGGTAATGACGCAGATACACACACAAACACAGCGTTAATTGGAGCTTCCAGCTTATGTCGCCTTTAAGTTTGTTCCAGTTATTACACTGAGGTATGGTTTTTGAAAAATTTTCACTTTTGATTGTAAATGCATGCAAATGTAAATATGGTCTTTAATATATATATATATACACATGTATATGTATGTATATATATATATATATATATATATATATATATATATATATATATATATATATACACATGTATGTATATCTATATGTCACCACTGTCAAAGTGGGATAATGATAATGGTGTCTAGTGTCAGAAATGAATGGACCTCCACTGAGAGTTCAAGCTTCCCCTTTGGCCATTCATTCCTGATAATGGGTACCTGGTAAGCCATATCCCTCAAATATGGTTATTTTATGGTTTCATGCTGTCTACAAAGTCAGTGAGTTCATATTAGTACACACATTTCAAAAGCTTACAGACCATGTTTTACAAAAGTGCAAAGTTAAGGGTTTACTCTAGTTTATTTAATTGAGTAGACTACAGTATTATGTTGTTGAACAATTAAGCTTGAATAAGTTTTATTTTTTGTGAATGGAGTTCTTGGTGCATCTGTCATTTGCAGGAAAACAGTCACTTGGACACAGCTGACAAATTATTAGAAAGTTAACTTGTTGAAAAGTTTTAAATAAAAAGCTTTGACATGTCATACTTCACTTTACTTCCACGAAAAGCTGTTGCATTATGCAGTTTTGGCAAAACAAAAATCATGCTCTGTTATACATCCAAATATTAACAATTCAAAGCACATTGAATTAAAAGAAAAAGTTGATGAGGATGCTTCTTTGTGTTGTTAATCTGGTGGAAGGATAGTTGCAACCTAACCATACAAGTACTCGGTAGCTTCAAACTGTATTCAAGGTAAGGCTTTAAACAGATTCTGAAATTTCTGAAGTTTGTATTTTTTAGAGTTGTTCCGATTCCGATACCAGTATCGGAAAAGCCTCCGATACTGCCGAAAATGCTGGTATCGGTATCGGCGAGTACTGGAGTCCAGGCACCGATCCGATACCACGTAATTTACTGGTTAGCTCCGTTAGCGCTGATACAGTTCTTCTTCGCTGCTCTTAAAATAGTTGTGCTGTGCTGCCATCGGCAGCTGCCGTTTTAGGGGGGCGAAGAAGAATTGATCAACCTGGGACACGTTAAATCAGAAAAAGGAGCTAAGTTGGCGCATCATGTCGGCGGTTTGGCAATATTTTACAGTTGAGGCTCCCACAAGTAAGACGGCAACATGCAACATCTGTAAAGACACAATTTCGAGGGGTGTCACGAGTGTCGCAAGTTTTAACACCAGCAATTTGATTAAACATTTGAAGACGCGTCACGCTAAAGAGCATGAAGAATTTAACGCTACTAAAGCTAAGGGGGGAAAGAGGGACAAACTGCAGCAGCAAACTCTGGAAGGTGCCTTCAAGCGTTTTGATAAATTCCCCAAAGACAGCCAAAAAGCGACGAATATAACAGACAAAATTTTGGAGTTTATTGTCCTGGATGACCAACCCCTGTCTGTCGTCGAAAATGTGGGATTTCGCCGCTTAATGGAGCATTTGGAGCCAAGGTACTGTTTGCCAGGTCGTAAATAAATCTCCACGAAACTGCGCTACCCAAATTATACGAGACAGTTAGGGAACATATTTCGTGTATGCTGAAAGACGTGGATGCAATCAGCTTTACCACGGACATTTGGACCTCCGACGTGAGCCCAATGTCTTTACTAAGTTTAACGTCACACTGGGTGGACAGAGAGACAGCATTTACCCCTCGAAGTGCGGTGCTGCACGCCAACGAGTTCCGAGGGTCACATACTGGCACATTAATTGCCGAAGCAATTGAGGGGATGCTAGTGAAGTGGAAAATTCCCAAGTCCAACGTCCATGTTGTTTTGCGCGACAACGCTAGCAACATGAAGAAAGCCATGGACGAGATGGATGTACCAAGTTTGGGATGCTTCGCCCACACTCTCCAGCTTGTGGTGCATGAAGGGCTACTGTCACAGAGAAGTGTGAGTGACGCACTGGCGAATGGTAGGAAGATAGTCGCCCATTTCAAACACTCACCACTGGCTACCTTACGCCTGGAGGATATTCAAAGGATCTCCAAATGCCCACCAAACGTCTGCACCAAGACGTAGCAACAAGGTGGAACAGTACCTTTTATATGGTTGAGAGTTTACTGGAGCAGAAGCGGTCAATTTCAGCATATGGAGCTGACCACGACCTGCCAGTTACCCTTACGGCTAACCAGTGGGCTTTACTGGAGAAAACAATCACTGTTCTTGTACCATTTGAAGAACTGACCAGACAGATTAGCTCCTCCACCTCTTCTGCAGCTGAAGTCATTCCCTCAGTCACAGTGCTGAAACGCCTGCTTGCTCGGGAGAACGAGGGGGACACAGGGATAAAAACTATGAAAACTACCCTTCTTGAGGCTGTCCAGAAAAGATTCAAGACCATCGAGAATGAGCCCTTGTATGCAGTTGCCACTCTTTTAGACCCAAGATTCAAAGACAGGTATGTCTAATATTTTTATTAAATGTCTATATTATAAGCAAAATTATGAAATGGTGTTTTGGATAACTAGACATTGCATTATTGATTACTATTGCATTAATATGTTACCACTAAAAGCAACTATGGAGGAAGTGGTTTATTTATTTTATACATTTAGACATTTATTTATTATTTTTCTTGATGTTTCAGATACTTCACAAGTGCAGACAGCATCAAACATGCCAAGGATGCTCTGACCCAAGAGGTGGAAAAGATGGAGGCGTTACAGAGCAGGACCACACCTGAGGGAGCAGAGAGAGTGCCAGAAAACCCCCATAAAGCCCCCCGTATGGAAGCACAGCCGGACAGCAGCAGCAGCAGAAAGAGCAGCTTGAAAGGCCTGTTTGAGGAAATCCTGCAGGAGCATGATGAGGAACATGGGGCAAGCAGCACAAGCACGCAAGTTCAAATACAGACATATTTGACAGAGCAAACGATCCCACACTCAGACAGCCCATTCCAGTACTGGGGAGTCAACGAAATTCGGTTTCCCACCCTGGCTGCGACTGCTGCAAAGTTTCTCTGTGCTCCTTGTACCAGTGTTGACAGTGAGAGACTGTTCAGTGCAGCGTCCAACATTGTTGACGCAAGAAGGAACAGGCTAGGAGGAGAGAGGGCAGAAATGCTTATCTTCTTGAAGAAGAATCTGCCTTTGCTTTTGAAATTATGAGCAATACTAAATTGCTAGAAATGCTACTACAATATGTAGCCTACTTGTTTTAAAGTATTTTTTGTTTACTGTGTAGCTGCTGCTCTTT
Organism: Solea solea; assembly: GCF_958295425.1. NCBI lineage: Eukaryota > Metazoa > Chordata > Actinopteri > Pleuronectiformes > Soleidae > Solea > Solea solea. The sequence continues at coordinate 8,310,595 of NC_081138.1, forward strand.
TGATTTGTAGTTTTTTATGTTTACTTTATAGGTTGGTGTTGCACTATTGTTAAATACTGCACTATTTAAAGATTTAAATTATTATTTTATTACATAATGCTGCACTTTAATTTGTTTTTTATAATTATTCCTGTATTTATTGAAGTTGCCGTTGCACTACTGTTTTTTATACTGTTCTATTTAAAAATAAATATAAAAAAAAATGGCTTCCATTTGCTGTATTCATTCATGTTTTACAAAGGGTTTAACCTGAGCCTTACCACAATGATAATCATATCACAGTATCACACGCAGGCATAGTATGATTTTTTTTCTTAACACACTGGTATCGGTATCGGTACTCGGTATCGTCCGATACCGACAGCACAAGTATCGGAATCGGTATCGGGAGGGAAAAAATGGTATCGGAACATCTCTAGTATTTTTTAAACGTTATTGGATCACTGGGAATGGTGCTATTGAAGGAAATTCAAAAGGCTAGAAAATAAATCTATGCCGTGATTTCCATCATTTTCTAGTGGGGCAACATTCTGTTGAATTGCATTCATAGTTTTCTCATTTATCATTATATCAATGGGTGGAATCACAACATTGTTTCTAGTTTGAAACTCGGGCAAAGGACCTTCTTCATTAATACCAAAAAAGTTATCTACCTCAAAAATGGCATCTATAGCTGGGTCATGTGTCCCTATGTTGCTGACGACACCTGAGTGCCACAGTTGAAGAGGAGTCTGCCCCCCTTGTGTGGAAAGGCCATGATTGTTCCACTGATTTCTAAATTCAGCAGCTGCCCTTTGAATTCTTGGCATATATATATAGTGGAGGCAAAATAAATGAAGTTCATTTACTGAATCTAGAATACCCTGCTCCTCCATGAAGTTAAAAATGCCAACAAAGTGTCTTGATACCACTCGATTGAGCTCTGCCCATAGTCTTTCAATTCTTTGATTGTGTACGGATACACCTGTTATGACACTGCTTCGGTTTAAGCCCCTTCTTTCCAGTATGAAACAAGCAACATCTATTTTTTCCATTCTGTAATCACACCTCACTCTTGATGACAAGCCAAAGTTCTCCACTCCTTCTGTAAACAATGACAGGACGCTGGAGGCGCTGTTATTGTTCAAGCATCTAAGGTATGTTATAGTTCGGCTGAAGCCATCAACACAGCCATGGAAGATCATCTTCCAATTTACAAGTTTGTGGTTGCTGTCAAAGTGCCTGAGGAGAAACACATACAGTTAAGGAGACATTAAGAGATTTCACTGTTCAGGATATAAATTATAAAACAAAAACATTTTATTGTGCAACAAAGTTTGGTCAAAATCAATTTAATTCAGTGGAATATCTTATTGCAAAAATATAGGTAAGCCAAGTGTGTGAAAATGTATGATTTGAATAGCATCAATCTAATTTATGATATTTACCAACTTTGCATAATTTGGCTTAAACTGCCACCCTAAAATTTTTTAATTTCAGCTCATTAATTTAAATGTCATCTGTAAACTGTTCTTACAGGTTTAGAACAGATTCCAGATTTTTCTATAAGTTAAATAATAATGTTATTTTACTGATGAATATTTACAAACCACATTTATTTAATGTATTTGTTTCAATATAACTTAATTTGCATGATGTCAGAAATTTGCATTCCGATAAAATTGTGTACAATAAAGAAAAACTGGACAGATTAAGTTTCAATGTAAATACGGTGGATAATAATCATATTGATATTTCTGAACATTCAACTTCAAGCAAGCTCAAGTTACCTTTTTCTCTAGTTACTTTGATATAGTGCCTTATAATAAATATTTAACCTACCATAACTGATTTGGGTTCCGGATGTTATATACCCTTCGTCTTATGGCATGACGGCGTCGAAATGATCTCCCAATGGGGTCAACATCCTGTATGCTCTGTCTGACACGACATCGTTGAATTCGTATATTGCGTGATCGAAGGCTCCCAAGCACATATGCTTTTCCTGCATTTGGAGTATTCTGCAGAATATCACTCACAATTGCATTCAGGTCTTGATTTGACAAAACTGAGTATGCCAATGGTTGCACTCCCAATAGTTGTCTATGTCTATAGAGTGTTCGACGACTGATTCCAAAGCATGATGCAATTCTTTGCCAGTTCATTCCAATGGATACACAGTAAGATATCTGCTGTGATGTTATACTGTACCGGGGGTGGCCTGGGTGACCAGTCAAAGTAGTTGGAGGTACCAACATATTGAAATCAGTGGATCTCTGTCTGTTCTCATGTTCACTGATCAGGGAACAAAAGTTTCTATATAAGGCCTCTAAAATACTGACATACCCCCAATTGCTTGGGTCATCAGCAAATCTTGACACAGAAAGATATGCACATATAGTCCGTGCATGATCCTCAAGCTCTCTGTACACTGAAAAAAGTGACTTTTTGGTGCAGTAAACTCTATTAGAGTAACTGTCATAATTTCTACCTTGTATTTTTAAGATTCAGTGAGAACTAGAGTTTCTTAAGTAAAAATTAAACATTTTATTAACGTAATACATGAATTATGGGAGAAGAGTAAGTTTTACTTTGGTTTTCTCATACTATTTAAATGTTTAATAGTTGTAAATACATAAACCTAGAAATACTACATAAACTTTACTCTGAAAATGTAGCATTTTGAAACGCATGCACGACGCATGCGCACAGTACAACAGGACTGGCTCTGCTGCTCCGGACGTTACAGGATCACAGAGCAAGCTGTAGCGCGTACGACAGTCATTTCGCAGGTAAGTTATTACCGTTCTGTTAAATGTTTGACAATATATACAATTGTTATATAAGTCGCATGTATTTTGATAGTTTGACGCAAGATATGTTACTGTTCATAAGTTAATTTAAAGTTGGCATTACGCCACATTGGTCCGTGCTGGCCTGTAAGTGGGAAGGCTGCAGTTTTTTCGGCTAAAATAACTAAATAAATAATAAATAACTAAAGCTATGGTATTAAAAAAGCACCAATATAACGGTATAACGTTAATCAACTGACGTCAGCGTAGTAGAACAGGTTTTTTTTCTGTAAAACGTTTGGTGGCGACACTTAAGTAACGTTATGTTAGTGAATTAACGTCGTGCATTGAGAATGAGGGGGAGATAGCCTAATGATGAATGTTTGACTTCGCTGGCAGTTTTCTTTCTTTACTTTTTTTGACAAGAAGCTAGTTAGCACGGCTAACAAACTGCATGGCTGTGCTGTGTGGTCTGAAGCCCACAGCATCTCAGCATTCATGTTTTTGTAGTTCAATGTAGCTCAAGTTCTACTAGCAAGTACATCTGTTGAAATGTCATGTATTAATTGCTTTATTTAGCATAGACAAAACAAAATGTTCATTTACATTTGATCGTGATACAGTTTATTTCTTATTAAGTCTTATTAAAATATTTTTCTATCCATCAACAGGAAGCAAATCAGAACCGAAGATTGTTCTCATCATTCAGGCAAGTAGAAAATAATGTATGCATGATATAATATTGTTTTGTTATTTTCCATTATTCATCCATCATAACGTAATATTAAAATTGTGGCTGCATATTTTAGATCATTGTTGTAATACCACAAATTGCCAGTGGACTTTGTCGACAATTAGAGTTTAGGTCTAGGGAGGTGGAGAAATTCATCAGGGAGAAAGCATAGTCCTCTTGTGATATGAGATGGTCATGCAAAAGATGCAATTGTAGGTCATCAAAACGTTTAGAGCTCATTAAACATTATAGGTTGAAGCTCTATGAAACATCACATCTGCTTGTCAAACTAGGTAAAGTAACCCAAGTCCTTCCTACATGTTTTTCTACTTTTTCCTTCAGTTGACTGTTAGAGCTTTACTGTGCAGAAGCAGATGCCATTTTAAGATTTTTAACAAGATACATTTTGTGGAAAAAAAAAACCCACCGGACAAAAATTAATATTATTTTCTGTTTTTGTTGACGTTGCCCAAAAGTGATAGTTCTACTTTAAGTTTATTATTGAGTGCACACCAGCACCACTCTTTCTTTACAGCCTCAATAATTAACATAAAATAGAATTATCACCTTTCGGACAATGTTTCATTAAATCAAAAATCATAAACAATGTCCTCTTTTGTAAAAAAAGATTTATTTTATACTTTGTCTGATTTGTGTAGGGCATGTATTAATTAGGGTGTGAAAATATATTATTTGTTTTTTAGTATTTTGTTTATTATTTGTTGTTTTATCACACCATGTCTTCTTTTTTTCTCTCTTGTAGTTCTGCTTGCCCAAGACTGTGATCATGTCTGCCCCAACTCAACTACGTGTTGTTATTGAAGAGACACAAGTTTACAAGTTAACCCTACCAGATGGAATCCCTAGCACTGTAGACGAACTTTTGGCAGCTGCGCAGAATCATTTTCAACTTGAAGGGAGTTATACTGTAATGCACATGGACAAAGATTTCGATAATCAATTCTTCACACTAACATCAACCGATGTGGTTAATGACAAGGACACAATCAAACTAGTTCAAACAGAACCATCTGTTATTTTAACACTGACTTCTGTCAGTGAGCCTTCATCTTCCTCCACTCCAGTGTCGCTGGATCAGTCCCCTCAAGATGAGAGTTCCTCAGCTAGCTCATCTGACACCATTATTTTACAACCTTCAGCGGAGTATCGATCAGAGCCTTGGCCAACCAATTTTGTGATACCCATCTTTTCATATGGTGTCGAAATGATTCTTGAAGCTGGAAATCAAGCTTATGAACGTGATGGCTCACTCCTTCAGGATCCAAGTATCTACTCTGACATTCTAGAGAAACTTGCAGAAGCAATCTACCACTACCAGGCCTATCCCAGTGCTCTTCAACAACTGGAAGTTGTAGAAGCTCTACTAAGCAAGCATCCATGCTTGAGGGAGCCTGGAACCTCATATTCAGGCACATATGGGTGGCAGAATCGTCTCAAAATGAAGATGGCCAATTACCGAAGTAAACTGAAAAGACGCAATGTCCCTTGTCCTGAGCTTCACATCAACTCCTTGAAAAGGAAGGCCCCTGGCGAGAGACATCCTGCAAAAAAATGCAAGAAACCGAAGAGAGCCGAGGTGAACTTCCTTCCTCCACATCCAAGTGGAGAAACCAATGACAGTCTGGAGAGGGACAGACAGGAGCTCCTTAACGAGGTTAAGAAGAAGAACAACGCTAAATTAATTTCAGAAAAAATGGCCAACACATTTTCCTATCGAAGACTCGAGGTTGTGAGTGATAGTCCTGCTGCTGCTGACTTCAAAGACAGATGGCCTGCTTTGTTTTGTGAAGCTGAGGTAGGTGAATATATAAAGCCTTCAAAATTTCACTTGCTTTATTGAGCTGTAACAATAATTAATGAATTATTTTTTTAATGATCTAATTGATTTCTTTCCTAACATGTACATTTATATAACATATTAATTACTTGTGAATCTTTTTTCCATTCAGATCAAGGAGGAATTCAGGAGAGTAACTACCATTCCCCTGGAGCAAACCTTCATGCACAAACTTGACGAATACACACCAAAACTTATTACGCTGATGAAAGCCAAGGGAGGTGCCGTGGGGATCAAGATGAGGCCGCTCCTGGACAGATTCAGTCAGGTGTGCTTGTTTTGCTTATTCATATGTTTTACAGGGAGATGGGCCTCACTCACAGACATACACATATACAGCCTCACACTTGGTAGATTCAATGCCCTTGCACGCTCTGGGTCCCTGCACTTATAACACAAGAGCAAAGATATGCACATATGTTTTCACTTGTTAATTGTGTATGTATAATTGTTATGTTCATGTTCTTAATCTGTTCACAGAAACAGAGCATTGAGATGAGGCGTGAAACCGTTATCCGCAGCCTTATACTGTACCTTGGCGAGAAGGAAGAGGAACTTTTTGAAGACTGCTTGGTATAGCATTATTTAATCATTAAATAATAATGTTGAATGACACGGGTTAATTTACTGTTAGATTAAATGGAGGACAGCAGACAAAGGTCACTTTGAATGATTCATGGAGGTCTATTATTTGTTTCTCAATAACATTCTTCTTTTTTGTTGTACATCATATGCAGGAGGACAGCCGGAGTGATGTCAGTAACCACATCCTCAAAATACTCGTCGTCCATGGTGCTGATGAGGATCCAGTCGATGTCTCCATCCTTGTTGAAGGCCATGAGATTTTGCCAGGGTGCAACAGTACTGCGAAAGCTTGCTCACTGCTCATGGGACTGATTTATGCCCTCAACTTGGCATACCCTCCCACTTTGCGCTACACTTTTGAAGTTTTCCAAAAACTCTTGCTGGAGCTGGATGGCTTTAAACTGTCCCCAAAAGTAAACACCCTGAAGTTGAAGTTGCTTTCCTAAATGCATGTCATGACTTTGTCATCCTAGAGGAGAAATGTGGCATCATGCATGGACCCTTGTTGAGGACGTAGCATCATGCATATGGACCCTTGTGAAGAAATGCCAAGAATTAGAGTCCAGTTCATCTTCGTTTACCAGTGGGAAGTTGCCTGTCATATATGTTTTACTTTGTTTGTCAAATAAGGTATCTGTTAATTACAGTAAAGATTTTATCCTCATCTAGAATGTTTAGACACTTTGAGCTGTTCATTGTTAATTGAATCTGTTGCTTTTATTTCATGAATGCATTCTTAAAAGTGCAGAAAGTTGATAATTCGACGTTTATTACTGAAGTTGTGGTTGATGGTGCTGGTCTACCATTATAGAGCATTACATTGACAGTGTTCCTAATATGTTGTGTACATTGGATATCTGTTTGTTATTTTTATGTCAGTCATGCCAATGTAAAATTTATGGCTACCCCATAAAAGATTGGGCAATTCAATCCACATTAGTTGTGGATTTACTTTGATGGTTCTTGTTTGTTGAACTGTTTAAAATTAAAATTAAACGGTTTAATTGCATTGTAATTTAGTTGTGTGATATGTGATAAATATATATTAAATGCATAGAGTATTAGTTACATTTATTTGGTAACATTTATCAAAAGAAAACTGGCAATGATTACTTAATTTTAGTGAGTAATGTAACGTAATGGAACCAAGTAAAATCTACTTAATTACTTCATATCTGCAAATACTACAGATATATAAAATTTACTTAGAATTTTGAGGAAAATGATGTTCCTGCCTATGAAAAACAAGTAGACTTTACTTAATTTGTTTAAATAAATATATCTTAAAACTTGGATGTAATTAAGTAAATGTTACTTAATATCTTTACAACTGTTATGTTTTATGGTGAGTAAAATTTACTTGATACTGGCAAGTTAGTTTTACTTGATATTGCAGCATTAAATTTTACTTGAATCATTTGCGTGCAAATACTTACAATATATTTTTTAAGTAAATCTTATGAGTTGTTTTTTTCAGTGTATAGCCTCTCCTGGCCCAAACCGTCTGGCCCATCCCTTTGTAGTTCCTCAATGCAGTGCAGTGCACTACTAAAGAAATTTGTAATTTCTTCTTCATTACCTTTCACCTCAATTAATAAAGATTGGACTTGAAAAATAAAAATAATAAAATGAAAAAAGATCATTGTCCAAATCCACTGCTTTTCTGTAAATAGTTTGATTATTTTCACGCAGCGGATGCTAATGATCTGTGATTTCCTGATGTGGAAGAGACTTCCTGTTTAATGATGGAGGGCTTTCCTTTCTAACAGAAATGGTGTAAATGATGTGTGTATGTACAAAGAAATTAAGCTTATATAAGAGGTGTGATTTAAGTGCGTGAAAGATAACAATAGTGTATGCGAGAGTTAAAAAAAGTGGACGTGAGAGCCAAAAATGGTGAATGTGAGAGCTAAAAAATAGTATATGCGAAAGCTAAACAAAAGTGAATGTGAGAGCTAAAAAACAAATGTATGTAAGAGCTAAAAAAAAGTGTATGTGAGAGCCAAAAATAGGGAATGTGAGAGCTAAAAAAAGTGAATGTAAAAGCTAAAAAAGTGTATGTTGTCACAGTTTGCCCCGCCCCCTCCTCCGCCGGCCTGCCGGTCCTGATTACACACACCTGCTGACAATTAAACCATGTGAACCTTTAAAAACTCTCTGTTTCCTTGTTCCAGTGCGTTTTCGTCCATGCCTTATCACCAGAGCTCCTCGTCACAGCCACAGATTCCACAAGTTTCGATCCTCTTAGTGAGCGACGCTTTCTTTTGTAAGTTTTCTTCAGCTGATACCTTAGTTAAGATTTTTAGCCCTTTTTGTTTTCCTCCTTGGGAGGGATTTCTGTTTATAAATTTTCACAGCCTTTTTAGGAACTCCAATCACTAGGATTTTGACTTACTTTTTATTAGTTAGATTGATTAGATCCAATCATTTAGATTGCGTTTTGTTTTTGACCTCGTTCTTGGTTAGTTAAAGATCGCCAATCAATAGGATTGTGCTTTTGAGTTAGTTTTCGTTTTAAAGTGTTTAGAGCTCTGTTTTCCTCCGTTTGGAGAGTTTTCTGTTTTGAGTTTTAGGTGATAACCATAGTCTGAGTTTGTTTCCTCTTCGGAGTGATTTTTTGTTCCTCGTCCATAGTTCCGCAACATTTCTTTTGAAGAGCGTTGCGTTCTCCATTTGTTATAGTTTTTCATAGCCTCGCTTTTGTTTTCCTCAGTAAAGAGGATCTGTCTTGTGTTTTGTTAACGAGTGCCAATAAAGACCATTAAAAAGCCTCTGTGTCTGACTCCTCTGAACCATCTTGTCATATGTGAGAGCCAGAATTAGTGAATATGAGAGTTAAAAAAGTGAATGTAAGAGCTAAAAGAGTGTATGTGAGAGGTAAAATTGTGTACGCGAGAGGTAAAGGAATTATGGCCTATGCGGCCCCTCATATGACGTGATCTCTACGAGCATAAACGAAGCACTGGCAAATGACAATGTGCGAGTGATTACTAAAGGATCACCAGGTGAAGTGCATGAGATAATTAGGGGAGATGTGTCAAAACAACTGAAGAAACCACGTGACAGTAAGAGATGACATTTACCAAAATAAACGGGGAAGTGAAAATCAAACCCACACTGAAAGTGACATGAACTTAACGTGACTTTTAACCTAAACTAACACAATAACTAAGCAAATAAAAACACTAACAGACTTGACGCTTTGTGACATGTCCATGTGGATTTCTGCATAAATAGAAAAGTAGCTGACAAACTTAAAGGAATATAATATCACTGCTGGAAAGGTGTTTTTTTTTTTTTTTTTTTACCTGTCCTGCCCAGTACCTACGACATGTAATATGGTTGACTGCATGCATTGTGGTGTCGGACAGATTTATTATGTGCAGGGCGAGACTGTGATACTGGGAACTGCAGTATTTTTGTTTCATGATGTGGTGTGGGCAGCCGGACTGGACAGGGGGACAGGGAGTGGACAGACAAGGGGTGGGGGAGTGAACGTGAAATTATATAAAAGTAGACAGAACATACTCGACAAGACAAAACATAAACAATATTAGACTAACAGGTTAATAATATTAAACAGTTGAAATTATTTAGCGCACACAACATAGTCGGCAAAACAAAACATAGACAACGTTATACTGTCATTCAAGTACTGTTTCTATAGTAATTGTTAACAACCACATCAAGAGAGGGTGTCCAAGCTTACAGTGGCTATAGTTTATCTTAGTGTGTGTGTGTGTGTGTGTGTGTGAGCGTGCATATCAGTGTTTATGTGCAGGGATGTGGTTGGAATCTGGGTGGGGGACTAGGCCAATGCCCAGCCAATCCCCAGCAGCGGGCCGATAATGAGCCTAAGGCGCCGAGCAGCCGTACAGGGCAGGAGAGACCCACAGCCACTCCCCCCCAGGATAGCAATGCATCCACCACACAGGGGACCAGTCGGTGGAGTGCAAGGCAGAAGCTCCCCCACCCAGGGTCGACCCGAGGGACCAGGCGACGACCAGACCACGGAGAGAGGCCGAGCCACCCCACATCCAGGCAGACAGCAGAGGCCCAGGCCCCCCGCACCCAGAGCCCACCAGCCCACCACCGGGGGAAGCAGAACCCCTCTAGACCTGCCCTTGATTCCCTCTTCCCTATATAGTGTCCCCAGTTCCTTTGTCTTTTGCCAGTGCGTCGTTTATGCTTTTGAGAGAACACGTCAGAGTCCAAGCCTATTGTGATGTGATGTTTTGTTTAGTTTCATCAACGAAAACAGTTGTTCACACAGGTATGTGCTGCCAAACATAGACAGCGTGCGAGCAACTTGGGTGCGCAGCTCAGGCATTGTGTCGGGGATGAAACGCGCAAACTCAGCAGCGCTCACGGACTCATATTTTGCCTTCAGGGTGTCATTACACTGAAGCTCAATCAGCTCCATTTGGAGATTTACTGGTGCACTTTCCACGTCAACTGCAAATGGATTGCTGAGCAGTTGAAGCCTGCTTTTTTGGGCTTCAAAGTCGGAAAATCTCCGGCTGAAGTCGGCAGCAAGTATGCCGAGTTTGTCAGCAAACAGTGTACTCGGGAACACGACAGTAGGCTCACTAGGCTCAGTAGGCTGTTTAGAGACCAGCTCGTGCATGGTCTTGCAACACGAAAAATGGGCAAAGTTATTTTTCCGCATCTGCGTTTCCCACAGGCTCAGCTTGGTTTTAAACGCCCTCACAGTAGAATACATGTCAGAGATGACATGGCCCCGCCCCTGCAGCAGCAGGTTCAGTTCATTCAGATGGCCAGCGATGTCACACAGAAATGCGACTTCACACAGGAACTTTTTATCACGGAGCTCTGTAGTGTCTTTCCCTTTGCTTTCCATGAATACACAGATATCCTCACGCAGCTCGAAGTACCTTTTCAACACCTTTCCCTTGCTTAGCCACCACACCTCTGTGTGATAGGGCAGGTCACCATACTCAGAATTTAACTCCTCCAGAAACGTCTTGAACTGGCGGTGATTTAAACCTTTTGCTCTAATGAAGTTAACTGCTCTTGTTATGGTGCTCATTACATGTTCCATTTTCAAAGCTTTGCCACACAACGACTCTTGGTGTATGATGCAGTGATAAGATATCAGCTCACCCGTGCCGTCGTTCTCCTTTTTTCTCTCCCGAATCCTTGCCACCAAGCCACTTTTATGACCGCACATTGCGGGCGCTCCATCTGTTGTTAGTCCCACAAGTTTATCCCAAGGCAGCTCCATGTCATTTACACACCCAGATACCTGTTCATACAGATCCTTTCCTGTAGTTGTGCCATGCATCGGACATAATCCCAACAACTCTTCTGTCACGCACAGGCTTGAGTCCACTCCTCGGATGAAAATTGACAGCTGAGCAATGTCCGATATGTCGGTGCTCTCATCCACAGCAAGGGAGTATGCGATGAAATGTTTTCCTTTTCCCACAAGCTGTTCTTTAATATTAGTGGAAAGCTGTTTTACACGGTCAGCAACTGTGTTTCTGCTCAGACTCACATTTGAAAATAGCTGCCTTTTTTCTGGGCACACGACGTCACAAACTTTGAGCATACAATTCTTTACAAAATCTCCCTCGGTAAATGGCCGGGCTGATTTTGCGATCTCTTCTGCCACAATAAAACTGGCCTTGACTGCAGCCTCACTTTGTGATTTGGCTTTTGTGAACAAAGCCTGCCGGGACTGAAGATTTCTTTTTGAAGGTGACATAGACCGGAAGCTCCAATTAACGCTGCGTTTGTGTGTGTATCTGCGTCATTACCTCGTTTATGAAACCCTAAAGTTTCAGAACAAACAGTTCAGCCACTGCTGAGCAAATAGTGTTGTATTGTTTTCCTGGGCTCCACGAAGCGGATCGACACTTCCTTAATTTGATGTCGTCATCAGAAATCCTCACCACCGTAGCGCCTCCCGGTGCGGGCACTAGTCCGGGCACATCCGGTTGCGTACATTCAACCGCAGAAGAAGAAGAAGAACTAGTCTCGTTGTAGCTGCTGAGATGCAGAGCATCCACCGTGCCAGAGGGGGAGCTGTGTATCTGAGAGCTGGCCTATCTATTACGTCACTTCCAGGTACCTGGCCAATCACAGGACAGTAGGAAAGCTCTCGTTGGCTGGCCAATCACAGCAACTGTTTGGTCTGAAACAGCGCGGCTGACGAGAGCGTCAGTGAGGAGATATTTTGATCGGCTCGTTTGCAGCGATTAGGAGGTTTTTAATCATGAAAACAAGTTAATATATGTAAGTAGACCTCCATAACTAACATATATGTGTGATACAAGCATTCTATGTCGCCTTTAACTCTTCTACCTTCTGTAGCCTTTGTTCTATGTTCATATTCTTGTATTTTTCTTTCTGTGCGTCTGTGTGTTTCGTTGAAGTTTCATAGTGCCTTCTTAAGTTATACTCCTTCATTACAGACACGCTGTCTCCACACACAAGACACACAGGCTTTCCTCTTACTTCAGTGAACATGTAATTTGCCTCTGTTTTCAGCGTCTACCTTTCTTTTTGCCATTTTGGGGGAAAGGGAGATGAAAATTGACTGCGATGTTCAGTCTTCCACTGTGACTGTGCTGCTGCTCATGAAGAGAAGACGCGGGATCGCGCTCGCTTGCAGGCACTCGGTACGCGCCAATGCACTCGCAGTGCATCTTGGGATTTGTAGTATTATGGTGCTGCGGGCACATAATACTGCGGGCCGGATTTAATAGTAATTAAATATCATCCCGCGGGCCAGAGACAACTCATTCACGGGCCGGATCCGGCCCGCGGGCCGTGACTCTGACATATGTGGTATAGACCAATGTTTTGTAGAATTCCACTGGGAATCCATCTGGTCCTGGGGCTTTTCTATTTGGCATATGGTGTAGGGCCTCATTCAGTTCAGCTATTGTGATATGGGACTCCATAGACTTGACCTGTTCATTATTTAGTTTTGGCAGATCTATGGAGTTTAAAAATGTGTTTATGTCTGTACTAGATACTTTGATGAATATAAGTTTTTATAGAAATCTCTAAAAATGTTATCTATTTCTTACAGTGCATGGGTTAGTTTACCATCTGAGTCTTTTAAGGAGTGGATAGTTGTTTTTTCTTTGTTTAATATAAGTTGGTTAGCTAGGTATTTACTGGATTTATTGCTATGTTCAAAGTTTTCCATGCGTAAAACCGTGTTTTTCTTTCTATTATTTTGTTTTATTCAAGTTTTAATTTTCTTATATTATTCAGCAAGTTCTCATCTTGGGATACAGCATAGGCAGTATCTAATGTTTTTATTTTATGTTTTAGTTCTGATTCCAGCAAGTTTTCTTTCTTCTTTTTAAATGAGGAGTAGGAGATTATTCTACTCCTCATAACTGCATTTGCTGCCTCCCAGAGGACACCTGGTGGGGTTCCTGGCAGGTCCATTTTTTCAAGAAATATTAACCACTCTTGATAAAATTTGGATCATCTAGTAATGATGTATTACATCTCCAGTTTCTGGTTGGTGGTGTGATGGCCTTATTAGTTATCTTTAGTGAAACTACCTGTCACTAATGGTGATAGGGTGAATCAGAGTGTTTATGACGTCTGATGGAATTGAGCTGTTGGTGAGAAAGAAGTCAATTCTAGAGTAGTAGTTGTGTACAGATGAGAAGAAGGTGTATTCTTTGTCAGCTGGATGGTAGGAGCGCCAAGCATCACAAATACCATAATCACTCATGTATTGTTTAAGTGTTTCTGTCGATTGCCAGTTCCGTGTTGTTCCTGCTTTACTGAGCCTATCAAGTTTAGGGTTGAGTGCCATGTTGAAGTCCCCTCCTATTATCAGTGTTGTGTCTAGGTGAGTGGACAGTCATAGAAAAAAGTGTGAAAAAAGGAGGGGTCATCGACATTTGGATCATATATGTTGCAGGGAGCAGGGACACCTGTTTCTGGCTGAACTCACTGAGAGATTCTCGCAGTGATTGGAATACCTTGTGCAAGACCTCTACCAGAGAAAGTCGAAGGTGTCCAGCTTTGTGTTTCGGGAGGTAAGGATCTCCATAAATTCACTGTCGGAGGATGAGGCTGCTCCAGGGGAGTCCTCCGGGCGACTGCGCTTGGAGGAGTGGGTAACAGCTGGTTGTTTTGGTTTCCCCATGACAACTTGTTGAAAGTATTGAATTGAATTGAATTGATTTGAATTGAATTGAATGAACGACAACTCCCAGAATGCACTGCACTTGCTGCCCTGAGGCTACTGAACTTTATAGAGTTTGCTCCCTTCATTCCTGCCAATAAAGTTTCTGACTTCCATGTTTATTTCCGTGTTCTTTGGCCCATAGAGCATGCGCAGTACTGTTACTCCCATAATGCCTGTTAACTTTGGGCTTTAAACCATGTATTTGTAAATAAATAGCAAAACCAACCGAAAGTGAATACAGTAAGCTGAAAAGTATAATGACGCAATTAAAGGTATAAATGACCAATTTAATGGTTTATTTAATTTATAGATAAGAGAGCTGCTCCATCCTAAGTCTGATGGATGCCGTCTCTCCTCATGAGACCAGGTTTTCCCCAGAAAGTTTGCCAGTTATCTATAAAACTTGTGTTGTTTTCTGGACATCACCTTGACAGCCAGCGATTGAATGACGGCATTATACTGGTCGCATTGGGCAGAGGTCCAGAGAAAATGATGGTGTCCGACATTGACTTAGCATATCTACACACAGACTCAACATTAACATTTGTGACCTCCGATTGTCATAATCGGGTGTCATTACTGCCAACATGAATGGTAACATTCTTGAATTCACGGTTATCTTTAGCCAGTAGTCTCAGATAAGACTCTATGTCGCCTGCTCTGGCCCTGGGAAAACACTTGACTAAGGTCGCCTGTGTCGCTATTTTCACATTTCTCAGAATAGAGTCACCAATCACCAGTTTGCTTCTCAGTCTGTGTGTTGCTGAGTGGGGGAAACTTATTAGAGGTGTGAACTGGTTGGTGGTGAGCAGGACCTTTAGGCTTAGCAACACCCAGCTTCCCTGTTCTTCTGGCTGCACAGGAGCTGCTGAGGGAGCTATAATGGAGCTACTGCTATGTGGTCTGGTTTTAAATGACTGACTTAGCTTCTATGGTGCATAGCCAAGTTCCTACCTTACTAAGCCTCGGCTCCATCATGGCTAATAAGATACACTTACATGTACTGTTATCGCGAAAAGAGGCAGAGGAGTAGCTAAACATGTGGCACACAACACAAGGGAGAGCAGGAGAAGGAGAGGGAGCGAGAGAAGCCGTTGCTGCTACGCTAATTTGTTAAGCCAGAAAAACCACCATATGTCAATCTACGTGAAAGATAGAGAGTTAAGCAAATTTTATATAAATGGTTGGAGGCAAAATGGCGCCAGTGTTGGCAGGCCATCCACCTTGGGCAGTGGCAGACTGGCCATCGAGAGCTCCGGGACGCTTCCCAGTGGCCTCATCCTGGCCTGACTTGAACAGTCACCGGACTGAGTGGACTGACTGGAGTTACTGGACGCCCGGGCCAATCAAATCAATCCATCTAGTTATGTAATGACACAACAATCAATTAGCTCTGCTGTCTTTACTCTAGTAGTCAAGAGAAATGGAGGGACAGAAGAAAAGGAAAGGTGGAGCAGAGAGAGAGAGGGGCAGAAAACGGAAAGCCCTTGCCACAGACGCAGCAAAATGTTGCAAAATAAGTGACATGTTCACCAGGACGGAAGGTCAGTCAAAAACGCTATAGCTTTCATTGGGTTTATCGTTCAATCATCGTCACCGCCGCAGACTGTGTGTCTCACGGAGGGTTAATTCCATCACCTCTTAAGCAACAGTAGTGGAAGTCAAATTTTAAATCATCTTTAGAAATCTACTTTTCCATCCATCACAGGCTGAGTTGGTTCTAACCATTATTTTGTTTTTGCATCTTATGTGTTTTTACTATACTCTATCTTTTAATATTTTTTTTTACTGTTTTTATTTCATTTTGTACAGCACTTCTTTCCAACCTCAGTTGTTTTAAATAAATAAATTTAGATAAATACATTTTGAGTTGAGTTTAGTTGAAAGTGAACAAGAAATAATAAATGTACAAACAAGTGTTTGTTCAGTGAATTGATTATAACAGCAGATACATAATTGCAGAGATAGCCCGACAGTAGAGAGCAGGAGAAAAACACAGCGTTACACCAGTGCAAACAGGAAGTGACACAATATGTTACTGCCCAGGTAGACTGTCAATCCATATTAATATGTTAAATTTAGTAAAATGAGCATAAAAGAAAAGATTTAAATTAACAGAATAGAATATTTAGTTTAGCAGTTTAGGTTAAGTTAAGAAATATTTCAAACCTTCAAATGAAAAATGTTTTTTTTTTTCATTAAGATCTTTAAATATTTTTTAATATCTTTTCTAATTGTGAATTTCTTATTTGCTGTGATTATACTTAAGTCTCACGTGTTACATGGTAATGTGTTACCTGGCGTTTCAACCTGTTATAGTTGGTCTTTATTTTCTCCACCCACTATTTACATAAGTGTTATCAACACAACATTGTGTTGTTTACAGCTTATTTTATCAGTGGAACACTACCAACATGTCAGGACCACACATTCCTCTTTACTTAGTCTATTCACTGGAACATCCCTCAGCACAAACCTGGTGGGCTGGTTTTTTGTGATGCAGGTGGATGGGTGTGGTGAGGCGCCAGGGATCACTGGAGCATTACAATGCTCCACTAGTTACTCAACAACGCACTGTTTAGTCTGTCAAAACAAAGGTCCTGTTCACACTTGCCATTGTCTGTGCCTTGGGTGATCCAGTCTCACATATGGAGATCTATGTCTGTTTACAACAACTTACTCACTGTTTACTTTGTTTATTGTTTATGTCACCAGACAGGTGAATTACTATTTTTGTTGTCTGCATGGCTTACAATGGCAATAAAAACATTCAGTTCAATTTAAATCTGAGCATGGTCACTGTTTGCAGTTTGCAGTCAAGACAGTAATGTGTAGTTCATTGTTGCCACCATGTGGTGGTTTGTCAGACATACTGTATTGCAATGGGCGTTGTTGCTTTACATGATTAGGGTTCAAGCACAAGGTACGTAGAACCCTATTGAACTGACCTCATCAAACTGAAAGTTTTTCAGAGACGAAAATACTCACATAAAGAACACAATTACTGATCTACAGGCACGCAGTATGAGAGACAATCTAGTTTTCTCTGGGATCCTGGAAAAAAACGAAGAAGACGCAGAAGCGACAGTAAAGAACTTCATTATAAAACAACTCAAACTCCTGGCAGACACCGTCAAAAACATTTCATTCCACCGGGCCCATCGTCTAGGAGGGAGACGACAGGAAGGCCAGCGACCACGTCCGATTGTTGTAAAATTCGAACACTTTAAACAAAAGGAGTTGGTCAAGAGCCGAGGCAGGGAGCTGCGAGAAAAGGACTTCAGCGTAAACGACCAGTTCCCGAAAGAGATCCTGGAGCGACGCAGGAGACTGTTCCTGGTGAGAAGAAAGTTTATTGACAGCGGTTCCCGGGCAGTAATAGCAGTGGACAAGCTCTACGTCAACAGTCAGTTATACCGGGACAAAGCGGTAACCCCCTGGCTCTACTAAACACACAGTAAACCGATATATCGCCCACATTAAATCAATACAATAAAACCATAATTAAATCCACGCTCACATTATTCCCCCGCTCCCTCATTTAATCCGCCACTAAATTCACAATCACTGCACATCTCCGTAGCATACACCAAGGTAAAAGAGAAGACGGTAAGAATATTGTTGGACTTTGGTTGGTTATTTCTGTCACTGTATCCCTCTATGTGTTTTTCATGTTTATGTTTTTATGTTTTTCTATGTTCATGTATTTCTAGAGTATACTATATCACAATCTACATGCATGTATCCTGTAATTAATGACCACATCAAAACAAGGCCCCTGCATATAACAGCACAAACGCATGCACTCTCTCTCTCACACACACACACATATACATACATACACATGCCGAACGCGTAAACTCCCGCACATATGTACACCCACATACAAGCTGTAGTATTGCAGTTTATCAGACAGACAGACGCACACACATGCACATAATACACACACAAACACGTTACAAGCGCGTAGACACATACACACACATCCACATACAGGCTGTAGTTTCGCGCATAGGCTGTCAGACAAGCACTCACGCACACACACACATGCATACACGCACACACATACCCTATCCTAGACAACAGCCCTCGCACATAGGCTGTCAGACACACACACATGCTTACATGGGAGCACACACACCCTGTGTTAAACATCAGCCTGTGCACATGCACAGAAAACACACACAGGCTACACTAGATAAGTAGATATGGTTAATAAGATGAATACACTCAGGCTTGTCACTTGGAATGTGCGTGGAATTGGCTCGAAACATAAAAAACATAAAGTCCTCAACCACCTAAATAGTCTCCAAGCAGACATTGTCTTACTACAAGAGACTCACCTAGCTAAGTCAGATTGCCAGCTCACCTTATCACAATTTCCCCACATATACACAGCAAGCTACAACTCTAGACAGAGAGGAGTCGCCATCATGATCAATAGAAAATTAAACTTCATACATAAGAACCCTATGATAGACCAAGAAGGTAGATTTATAATACTTCCCTTATTAATCAATAATACAGACTTCTGTATATCTAACATATATGGTCCTAATGTTGATGACCCCTCCTTTTTTCACACTTTCTTCTCCTCACTGTCCACTCACTTAGACACAACACTGATAATAGGAGGGGACTTCAACATGGTACTCAACCCAGAACTTGATAGGCTCAGTAAGGCAGGAACAACACGGAACTGGCAATCAACAGAAACACTTAAACAATACATGAGTGATTATGGTCTTTGTGATGCTTGGCGCTTCTGTCATCCAGCTGATAAAGAATACACCTTCTTCTCACCTGCACACAACTCCTACTCTAGAATTGACTTCTTTCTCACCAACAGCTCAATTCTATCAGACGTCACAGACACTTTGATTCACCCTATCACCTTTAGTGACCATGCACCAGTTTCACTCAAGACAACTAATAAGGCCATCACACCACCAATCAGAAACTGGAGATTTAATACATCATTACTAGATGATCCAAATTTCATCAAATACTTTGAAAAAGAGTGGTTAATATTTCTAGAAACAAACGACCTGCCAGGAACACAACCAGATGTCCTCTGGGAGGCAGCAAAAGCAGTTATTCGGGGTAGAATAATCTCATACTCCTCATTTAAAAAGAAGAAAGAAAACCTACTGGAATTAGAACTACAACATAAAATAAAAACATTAGAGACTGCCTATGCTGCATCCCAAGATGAGAACTTGCTGAATAATATAAGAAAATTAAAACTTGAATTAAACAAAATAATAGAAAGGAAAACGCACTTCCAACTGGAGGGATCACGCTTGGAAAACTTTGAACATAACAATAAATCCAGTAAATACCTAGCTAACCAACTTAAATTAAACAAAGAAAAAACAACTATCCACTCCATAAAAGACTAAGACGGTAAACTAACCCATGCATCGGAAGAAATAAACAACATTTTTAGAGATTTCTATAAAAACTTATACTCATCAAACAATAACTCATCAAGTACAGACATAAACACATTTTTAAACTCCATAGATCTACCAAAACTTAATAATGAACAGGTTAAGTCTATGGAGTCCCATATCACAATAGCTGAACTAAATGAGGCCCTACACCATATGCCAAACAGGAAAGCCCCAGGACCAGACGGATTCCCAGTGGAATTCTACAAAACATTCTGGTCCATACTAGCACCAACATTCTATAAAATGATAATAAAAATCAAGGAAAGTAACACTCTCCCCACACACATAAATACAGCACATATCTGTCTCCACCTCAAACCTGAGAAAGACCATCCAGCTATCGCCCCATCTCACTCATAAACGCAGATCTTAAAATCATCTGCAAAGCCTTAGCAAGGAGACTGGAAAAAATCACCCCCTTCATAATTCACCCAGATCAAACAGGATTCATTAAGGATAGACATTCAACTAATAATACACGTAGATTAGTAAATATAATAGACTACTGCACAATCAATAAATTTAGAGCAGCAGTGGTTTCACTAGATGCAGAAAAAGCATTTGATAGAGTAAACTGGAAATTCCTACTTGCCAAAATGGAAAAATTTGGATTCGGAGAAGAACTCATCTCCTGGATCAAAATTGTATACAGTTCACCCAGTGCCTCTGTCAGAACAAATGATCAAACTTCTCCAGGCTTCACTCTCCAGAGAGGAACCAGACAAGGCTGTCCACTCTCCCCATCACTATTTGCCATCTTTATTGAACCACTCGCAGCGGCTATTCGCACAAACAAAAATATCAAAGGTATTCAAACAACAAAACTACATCACAAAATAAGCCTCTATGCTGATGATGTATTACTTTTCCTCCAAAACTCACAAAGCTCTCTTTCTGAGACTATTGCACTTCTTAATAAATTCTCAGCCATATCAGATTACTCGATAAACTGGGCAAAATCGATCATCCTGGAACTTCCAAACTTCCACAACTACTTTCTTGCAAATAGGCTTCACTATGTCCAAAAATGGTTTCAACCCAAACCACTGGACAGTCTGTGGCTAGACATTGAACAAACACTCTGTAATGAAATTAAAATCTCCGATCTACCATTTATAAGCAAAACCATCAAACGGCATCAGTGCTTTAAAAGCATAAATATAAATACCTCCTTGTCAGCCTGGTGGGAATTTATCAAACTCACTGGGTCCTCGCATATCCCATGTAAATATACCCCAATCTGGAATAATCCAGACATACTTCGGAATAAAACAACACTAAAACTCAAATCATGGCAAGAAAAAGGTATAAGGCACCTGGAACAAATTATTCAAGATAACAAATTCATTCCATTTCAGAACTTAGTGGAACAATATGGCATTAACAGCAACACGTCCTTTGATTATCTAGAAATAAAATCTGTAATCCAGACGAGGTTTAAAACCAGTAAATTGGATCTAGAACTACCTCCAATGATCAAACAATTTCTAAACCTTATGTCTCCCAAAATGGTGTCTAAAACACATGCACTATTGACTAAAAACAATTGTATAATCTCTTTACCAACCACAAAATGGGAGGCGGACCTATCCATCAGACTAGATGAAAATTTCTGGTTACAGATATCATCTAACACATTCAAATTGATAATGACCTACAACTAATACAATACAAAATCTTACACAGAACACACTACACAGGACAAAGGATGTTTAGAATAGGGCTCTCACAATCAAATATCTGCACAAACTGCAACGAAAACACAGCAGATAGCTACATGCATGCTATATGGCTATGCACACCGGTGTATAACTTCTGGTGTAGGGTATGCGAGGACCTCTCAGCATGTCTCGAATACACCATACCACCTTCCCCCATGCTATGTATACTGGGTGATTTAAACGGAATACATATATTCGCTGGGTGGCAGTGAAGGTCGGGGATCTCGACGTACTGGACCTGGGCGGCAGAAGCTGGTTCTGGGGACATGGAACGTCACCTCGCTGTGGGGGAAAGAGCCGGAGCTTGTGCGGGAGATGGAGCGCTACAAATTAGATCTGGTGGGGCTTACCTCCACGCACAGCCTTGGCTCTGGAACCACACTCCTGGATAGGGGTTGGAAGTTATTCTTCTCTGGAGTTTCCCAGGGTGTAAGGCGCCGGGCGGGTGTGGGGATTCTCACAAGCCCCCGGCTGAGCGCCGCTGTGTTGGAGTTTACCCCGGTGGATGAGAGGGTCGCCTCCCTGCGCCTTAGGGTTGCGGGGGGGAAAGCCCTGACTGCTGTTTGTGCTTATGCACCGAACAGCAGCTCGGAGTACCCGGCCTTCTTGGAGGCCCTAGATGGAGTCCTGCAAGGGGCTCCGTCGGGGGACTCCATAGTTCTGCTGGGAGATTTCAACGCGCACATGGGCGGCGATGGGGAAACCTGGAGAGGCGTGATTGGGAAGAACGGCCTACCTGATCTAAATCAGAGTGGTCGTTTGTTATTGGATTTCTGTGCTTGGATTTCAAGTCATGGACTATCCATAACAAACACCATGTTCGAGCATAAGGACGTTCATAAGTGTACTTGGTACCAGAGTGTCCTTGGCCGAAGGTCGATGATCGATTTTGTGATCGTTTCATCTGATCTAAGAACGCATGTTCTGGACACTCGGGTGAAGAGAGGGGCAGAGCTGTCAACTGATCACCATCTGGTGGTGAGTTGGGTCAGAGGATGGGGGAGGACTCTGGATAGACCTGGTAAACACAAACGTGTAGTGCGGATGAACTGGGAACGTCTGGAGGATGCCCCTGTCCGAGAGGCCTTCAACTCTCACCTCCGGCGGAGCTTTTCCTGTATCCCTGTGGAGGCTGGGGACATTGAACCTGAATGGGCAGTGTTCAAAGACTCTATTGTGAAAGCTGTAGTGGAGAGCTGTGGCTCCAGGGCTTTAGGTGCCTCAAGGGGCGGTAACCCTCGAACATCGTGTTGGACACCGGTGGTCAGGGAAGCTGTCCGACTGAAGAAGGAGTGTTTCCGGGATATGTTATCCCGGAGGACTCCTGAGGCAGTTGCAAGGTATCGACAGGCCCGAAGGGCGGCAGCCTCTGCTGTGGCAGACGCAAAGCAGCGGGTATGGGAGAAGTTCGGAGAGGCCATGGAGAAGGACTATCGGTCGGCACCAAGGTGTTTCTGGAAAACCATTCGGGGCCTCAGGAGGGGAAAGCGGGGGACCATCCAAGCTGTGTACAGTAAAGATGGGACACTGTTGACCTCCACTGAGGAGGTAACCGGACGGTGGAAGGAACACTTTGAGGAACTCCTGAATCCGACATCTGCACCCTCTGTGGTGGAGGCAGAGAGGGAGGCTGATGGGGGATCATCGTCAATCTCCCTGAGGGAGGTCACTGAGGTGGTTAAACAACTCCGCAGTGGCAAGGCCCCAGGGGTTGATGAGATCCGCCCAGAAATGCTGAAGGCTCTGGGTGTGAAGGGGCTGTCTTGGATGACACGTTTCTTCAACATTGCGTGGAGGTCGGGGTCAGTGCTGTAGGAGTGGCAAACTGGGGTGGTGGCCCCCCTTTTCAAAAAGGGGGACCTGAGAGTGTGTGCCAATTACCGGGGCATCCCACTTCTCAGCCTCCCTGGTAAGGTTTACTCCAAGGTACTGGAAAGGAGGGTTCGACCGGTAGTCGAACCTCGGATTCAAGAGGAACAATGCGGATTCCGTCCTGGTCGTGGAACAACGGACCAGCTCTTTACTCTTGCAGGGATCCTGGAGGGGGCCTGGGAGTACGCCCATCCGGTCTACATGTGTTTTGTGGACCTGGAGAAGGCGTATGATCGGGTTCCCAGGGAGATATTGTGGGAGGTGCTGCGGGAGTATGGGGTGAGGGGGGCACTACTTAGGGCCATCCAATCCCTATACGCCCAAAGTATGAGCTGTGTCAGGGTTCTCGGCACTAAATCAGGCCTGTTTCCTGTGGGTGTTGGCCTTCGCCAGGGCTACGCTTTATCACCAATCCTGTTTGAATCTGATTTTCATGGACAGGATATCGAGGCGTAGTCGTGGGGGAGAGGGGTTGTGGTTTGGCGGGCTTGAGATCACGTCACTGCTTTTTGCAGATGATGTGGTCCTCATGGCTTCGTCGGCCTGTGACCTTCAGCGCTCACTGGATCGGTTCGTGGCCGAGTGTGAAGCGGTCGGGATGAGGATCAGCACCTCTAAGTCTGAGGCCATGGCTCTTAGCAGAAAACTGGTGGATTGCCTTCTCCGGGTAGGGAATGACTCCTTGCCCCAGGTGAAGGAGTTCAAGTATCTCGGGGTCTTGTTCACGAGTGAGGGGACGAGGGAGCCAGAGATGGGCCGGAGAATCGGAGCGGCTGGTGCGGTACTGCATTCGCTTTACCGCACGGTTGTGACGAAAAGGGAGCTGAGCCGGAAGGCAAAGCTCTCGATCTACCGGTCAGTCTTCGTTCCTATCCTCACCTATGGTCATGAAGGTTGGGTCATGACCGAAAGAACGAGATCGCGGGTACAAGCGGCCGAAATGGGATTCCTCAGGAGAGTGGCTGGCTTTTCCCTTAGAGATAGGGTGAGAAGCTCGGTCATCCGGGGGGAGCTCGGAGTAGAACCGCTGCTCCTTCACGTTGAAAGGAGCCAGTTGAGGTGGTTCGGGCATCTGGTGAGGATGCCTCCTGGGCGCCTCCCGAGGGAGGTATATCAGGCATGTCCAGCTGGGAGGAGGCCTCGGGGTAGACCTAAGACAAGGTGGAGAGATTACATATCCACTCTGGCCTGGGAACGCCTCGGG
The DNA here is from genome assembly GCF_958295425.1 of Solea solea. Taxonomy (NCBI): domain Eukaryota; kingdom Metazoa; phylum Chordata; class Actinopteri; order Pleuronectiformes; family Soleidae; genus Solea; species Solea solea. The sequence continues at coordinate 8,334,980 of NC_081138.1, forward strand.
ATCCCTCAGTCGGAGCTGGTCAATGCGGCTCAGGAAAAGGAAGTTTGGGGTCCCTTGCTGAAACTGCTGCCCCCGCGACCCGGTCCCGAATAAGCGGAGGATGATGATGATGATGATGACATATAAACATGGAAAAATCACATATATTAATCAATTGCCTAAGCATCGCCAAGAAAACTATCCTCCTGAATTGGATAAATAAGAAAAACTTAAGTTTAAACCAATACAGAAATTTAATTTTAGATCACATCTCTAAAGAAACAATTACCAATATTTGATTTGACCTGGACACCTCTAATTGATTACATTTCCTAGGGCGGGTTGGTGACTGTGTCTTCCCTGGTCGGTCTGTGGTGCTGCGGGCTGTGCATCTGGGGTGCTGGGGATGTCTGGTGGTCTGTGTGGGTTGGTGGCCCTGGGTCTACCATCCCTCGGTGGCTGTGGGTCTGCCCTACGGGGGTCTGGGTGAATTTGTGGGGGGGCCCGTGGAGGTTGGGGGGGTTGGACCGTGGGCTCGGGCTGGGCTGGCGCCGCACTGCGGCCCCCCTGGGATCTGGCGGTGCATGCTGCTGTGCCCCTGCTGCACTCTGGGGCGGACTTGTGCGTCCTCCGTCCCTTGGGGGGGCATGGTGGGAGGCACACGGGGGGCCGCCTTGCTTTGGGGACCCTTGGGGTGGGAGATGGGGTGGGGCAAGGGGCTGGTCTGGACTGTTCCTGGGCTGTGGGCGGGGCCGGGGTCTGGGGATTGCTGCCGTTAGTAAGGCCGTGGTGGCCTGGGTGTGGGTCCGGCCTCGTCGGGAGTGGTGTGCTCACTCGGGTGTGGGGGTTTCTGGTCCTCCGCCCCGGCGGCGCTCATGGGGTGCCATGGCGTGTCCCTGGACTGGACGGGTTGCTCCCTTCTTGGCCGGGGGTGGGTGGTATTGGGGCATATGGCCCTGCCAGTCAGGAAGCTGGCACCCTACTTGGGGGGGCACTCTTGCCCACCCCCTACGCCCCCCCCACCGCAGATGATACATCTACACACACACATCTAGGGCACCGGGGGGGGTGTGGCTGAGCTGATGGGGGGTCGGGGGGTGGGACCATCACATGGTGGGGCTGCTCTCCGTTCCCCCCGATGATCTGCCACTCTTCCCCTAATTTTATCGCATGTTAGACATTAGGGCCTGGTGGGCGAGAGACACGTCGACGGCTTCACTGTCTGCCAACAGTGGGACACCCATGCCACATTTCCCTCCGCCATTTTAACTGCACATCAGATACCAACATACATCGTATCACACACCACACACACGCACACACCTCCAAATCACTCACCAGTGGGCTGGGGTGGGGGGTGGTGGTCATGGGTGCGCTCCTGAGCGCCCGGTTCCTGCTCACCCCCCGGCCGTGTTGGGACTGGCAGTCTGGGTGAGGGCGGCAGCGGTGGCCAGGAGGCGTCGCTGGACGTGGGGAGTCTCGGGAGTCTGCCTCTCTTCCGTCTCTGGGGGCCCCCTTGGCTGGTGGCCCTACATGGGCCTCCGCCTGTCCCTCCCTGGGCTAGGGGGCGTGCGGTTGGCTTCTGGGGGGCGGTGGGGGTGGCTGTGGTGGGTATCTGGCCGTGCCTCCCCGGTGGGCGGTCTGTGGGGGGCTCTGCTCCCCCCCGGTGGTGGGCTGGCCCCTGCCCTTGGGCGCTGGCGGCTGTTCACACTAATGGTATTTATGCAAACTTGTCCTAGAGCTTTTGTGTGATCACCTTCAAACTTGGTGAGGTCACTGTGGACAAGTTGACAAGCATAAGTTATTTAAAGTTTTTTTTAAATGTCGCAAGGCTCACAAGATAGGGGTGCCAAAGTTGCCAATAATTCAGATTTTTCACAACATACAATGAAACTCTTGCTATGATTGATGATGGGTAGTTGCTGAAAATGGTACATTTTGAAAACAGCGCCTCCTGGTGGTGGCAGAAATACTAAAAAAATAAACTGTTACAACTTTGCCAATCTGGTCTGCCAAACTGGTCTGATCGCAACCAAACTTGCTAGGATTGATGATAGGCCATTTCTCAATATCCATACTTGTGCGTACTTGCGTACTCCCGTACTTGTGAAAACGTCATCAGCCTCAGTCCAAGTGCTGTTCCAATTCTCAAGTAAGCGAACAGCGAGGATGGTTCTCAAACCCGGAAGTGTTCTCGCTCCGCCCATTTTTACCAAGTATGCATCGGAGGTGACTTAAGCGTACTTGGAATGGCCATGTATCCCAGAATACATTACGGCGGAGCATAGCAACAGATAATAGAAATATAAATCTCAAAAACATATTTTTCTGTGTCCCGGATCGCAGTTTTAACATAATTTGAGGCGAGAAATTAGTCATTTAGAATTTAAACATGTGGTTTATGTATTAAGATCTGAAGTATTTATAGTTTGGCAGCGACGTTTGTCGGAGGTGATCAGCTCCGCCTCTGCGGACGCTCGGTGCTCACTGTGCCCGGCACAGAGCAGCGTTACCTCGGCCTGTCCTGATGAAATGATCCACTGGCTCAGACGTCGCTATCATTAGATGCTTGGTGTGATCCGTAGATTTGTTGTTGACGTGTTATTTTGTTTTTAATGGAAAAGTTTTGACCTGACAGTTTGAAAGTTTGTATATTATTAATGTTGTTTATTTATTTTAACCTGGAATTTTAGATTTATATTAGTCACACGGTCATTGTATCTGTATTTAAATGTAAAATGTAAATATTAGATGTATTTGTACACATTATATATTTATAGAGTAGTATATATGTATATATATATGTATATATACTACTCTACAATGCTGTAATATATCTATTTTCCACATTGTATTATTTGTATTGTATATTTTAATAGAAATAAATTAATAAATGAAGTTAAATATTTAAAAAGTGAAAATAATAACAATATATATGTATTTATTAAAAGTATTTCATATGTTCATTTATCAACACCGTAGGTGGCGGTAATGAGGCTGCAGCACTTGAGGCCAGCCACCATTCAAACAGCAGAACAATACATACATACTTGCTTACTTGAGTATTGAGAAACAGCCACATACTTGTGTACTCCTGTACTTGTCAAGTATATACTCCCATATACATATATATATATATATATATATATATATATATATATATATATATGACTTGTACAAAGTCATACACAGATTCCATTTTCTCTGCATCCGACACAAACACAACCATAATCTATTCCCCACAGTTCCATAGCGAGGGTGGACACTCGTTAGAGACGCTGATGTTTATATATATATGACTTGTACAAATATATACTACTCTACATATCTAATATGTACATATTATATTTAAATACAGATACAATGACCGTGCGACTTTAATATAAATCTAACATTCAAAGTTAAAATAAGAAAACATTAATAATATACAAACTTAAAATGTCTATCATTATTATTATTATTATTACTCATCTTATTTATTTATTTTCTTGTTTGTAGATGTGCCTTGTGTGTGTTTTGTTGCCTTTTGTTAAATTAAGAAAATCTTCAATAAATACTTGTTTAAAAAAAAATAATATACAAACTTTCAAACTGTCAGGTCAAAATGTTTGGATATTGAGAAACGGCCAGGGATTGTTGTATCCAAATAAAACTTGGTATGTGGGACCCCAGACCCATCCTGAACATGTCTGAAAAAGATGACCTCCCTACAGGAAGTGGAACGCCCGGAAAAGGAAGTAAAGTCTCACGTTGTCTGATCGACACAAAACTCGATATGTGAGTCAAGGGAACTTCCCTGAACATATTTACGGACAAGGCTTCGATCGAACAGGAAATCGGCCATTTTAAACAGGAAGTGCCCTCTAACTTTGCTGTACATTGACCGATCTGCACAAAACATTACATGTGAGACCAAGAACCTGTCCTGTACATAAGATAACCTCCCAACAGGAAGTTGAACGCCCAAAACAGGAAGTGAGTTCTAACATTGTCCGATTGGCACGAAACTTGACGTGAGACAAGGAAACTTCCCTGAACACAATTTTTTGTGACCGCATCGATCCTGGTGAAAAATTACGTGTGAAAGTCGTTTGGTGAAAAAGCGTCGAAAATTGGAAATGGGTGGGGCAAATAACTGCTCCACCCCGAAAAAAATTGTTAGCCTGAGCAGCAGATTTAACGTACATGAATGAAACTTGGTACACGCATTACTTAGGTAGGGACGGTCAAAAATATAGTGAGGCCACCATCTTGGATTGAAGGTTGACTAATTGGCAATTTTGGTGATTTTGCACCAATGGTATTTGACCGAACTTGTCCTGGAGTAAAAATATTCACATTTAAGAAGATGAAAAGTGAACAAAAGTAGAAAATATTCACATTAAGAAGTTGAAAAATGTGAGAAAGTAGAAAGTATTCACATTTAAAAACCTGAACAATTACAAAAAGTAGAAAATATTCACATTTAAGAAGCTGAAAAATGAAAGAAAGCTGAAAATATTCACATTTAAGAAGCTGATAAATCAAAGAAAGTTCAAAATATTCACATTTAAGAAGATGAAAAATGACAGAAAGTTCAAAATATTCACATTTAAGAAGCTGGAAAATGTCAGAAAGTAGAAAATAGTCACACTTCAGAAGCTGAAAATGTCAGAAAGCAGAAAATATTCAAATTTAAGAGGCTGAAAAATGAAAGAAAGTAGAAAATATTCACATTTAAGAAGCTGAACATGACACATAGTAGAACATTATCACATTTAAGAAGATGAAAAATGACAGAAAGCAGCAAATATTCACATTAAAGAAGCTGAAAATTACACAGAGTAGAAAATGTTCAAATTTAAGAAGCTGCAAAATCAAAGAAAGTTGAACATTTTCACATTTAAGAAGCTGAAAATGTCACAAAGTAGAACATATTCACCTTTAAGAAGCTGAAAACATTTCACAAAATAGAATATATTTAGATTTAAGTAGCTGAAAAATGTGACAAAGTAGAAAATATTCACATTAAAGAAGCTGAAAATGACACATAGTAGAAAATGTTCACATTTAAGAAGCTGTTTAAGAATATTATATGTTATTATTTAAGAATAATCATTGGTTTCTTTTCAGCACTGTAGCCAGGCTGATACAGAGCCACAGCTCCACTGAACCATCTATTCCTTTAATACTGAGCAGTGATGGCTTTATGAACTTTTTTGTGAATAAAATAACATCAATTAGAGAAAAAATTGATCATCTCCTCCCTCATATTGGGACTGACTCATCTTTTAACACAATAGCTTTAGAAGCACCAGGTGCACAGTTAGACAGTTTCTCCCCTATAGATCTCCCTGAGTTAACATCATTAGTTTCATCATCGAAACCATCAACCTCTCAGTTAGATCCTATCCCCACCAAACTGTTTAAAATGTGTTTCCTTTAATTAACAGCTCTATATTAACTCAAATTAATCTATCCTTATTAACTGGATATGTGCCCCAAACGTTTAAAATAGCAGTTATTAAACCCCTTTTCAAAAAAGCGACCCTTGACCCGGATATTTTGGCTAACTACCGACCTATAACTAATCTTCCCTTTGTTTCTAAAATCTTAGAAAAGGCGGTTGCTAATCCATTATGTGAATATCTTCGCATTAATGACCTGTTTGAAGATTTTCAGTCAGGTTTTAGATTAAACCATAGCACAGAAACAGCACTAGCTAAAGTTAGTAACGACCTTCTCTTGGCTTCAGATAATGTGTCACGATCCCACTCTCCTCCACCAGCACGTAGTTTTCCTCCGTGCTTCTCTCTCTCTCTCTCTCTCTGAGTGAATGTTGGGAGTGAGCGTGACTGAGAGCGTGGTCAGGGTGAGTGTTATTCTAACTTTTCTGACTTATTCTATACTCTTCCCATTTTGCTGCTTGGTGGTTTTTTGTTGACATTTAATTTTTCTTTTGTGACCACTGATTTTGAGTTGTTTATAGTTTATAGTTTTATAGTTATTTGTGTTTGACGGTGGCTGCCGCCGGCGCTGCAGCAGCCGGGCAGGTAATGGCAGCACCTGGAGTCTCCGGGCTGGAGAAGCTGACTCGCCGACACGCCGTTAGACTGTGTCCGGATGTCGGCGTGTGGCCTCGCTGTGGGTGCAGTTGTGGGCTACAGCAGAGTCAAATTCGCCTCTAGGATGAGCAGTGCTGTCGTCATTTTTTTGGACAGCACTGAAAAAGTTAACGAACTGGTTGAGAGCGGTGTGGTGGTGGAAGGATCTCTGGTGCAGGCGTTACCAGAGGTAAAACCTGCTAAAAAGATCATTATTTCAAACACACCGCCGTTTTTAACAACCAATTAACAACCTTGTGTCCTCCATGCTGTGGCACCGGCTGATGTGTCTGGACCCGCCAGAGAGGCTGCTGGCCAGGGTGCAGGCCGCTATGGTGGACTTCTTCTGGGACCATCTCCACTGGGTCCCCCAGAGCGTCCTCTTTCTCCCCAAAGAGCAGCGTTCATACTCCAGCACATCCGGCGCTTTTTAACTGGACCCTCCGACTTGGTCTGGAGGCCGGTGGCTCGCGCTATACAGAAGCGGTGTTGTGGACCGGGTCTGGCAGACTCTCTGTTTTTAATGGATTTACTTGGACTTAACCTGGATAATTTCCCCACCTTTTATAGAGGACTCTTCAAAGTGTGGGGACTCTTCTGTAAGGAAAGAGGGCGCTGCGACTCTCTTTTCTGGCTCCTAAAAGAACCAGTGACTCATGGGACACGGCTCCACTGCGTCGCAGGACCATCCCTACTTCAGAAACTGCGCGATGCCAGGGTCCTGACCCTGGGCCGTGTGGTTCAGGTGTGCGGACCTCGCCTGGACAATGCTGCTGCTCTGGCCGAGTGTCTGGGGACCAGGGTGAGTGGGGTCAGGGTGAGTGGTCTCCTGCTGAAAGACTGGAAACAGCAGCTGACTGACTCTGAACTGACTCTTTTAACGAACTATTGTGACGGCTCAGCTCAGCCTGAGCCCACTGACTCTTTCCCCAACATTACTCCTGTTTTTGAAAGTGACTCTGGTTTTTATTTGAAAGTGAATGATTTTATTGATTATGGTTTGTGGAACATGACGGGAAAGACAATGTATTACTTGGTTTTAAAAGCATTACTGCAGAGCAAGCTCAGGAACAGAGTGGACACTCCTTGGAGGACCCACCTGTCCCTCACAACAGCTCAGAAGCCTGAGTGGAAGGCTCTGTATAAGCCACCGCTAACCAAGAAAGCCGGAGACCTACAGTGGAGGCTTCTCCATGGTGCGGTGGCTGTAAATGCTTTTATCTCTGTTGTAAATCCAAATGTCACTGATTCATGTCCTTTCTGTTCACTGAGAGAAACTGTCTTTCACTGTTTTTTACAGTGTGTTAGATTAAGTCCTCTGTTTTACTTTCTGTTTCATGTTTTTTCTTTGTTTAACGAAACGTTTTCTCACTCTGTTTTTATTCTTGGTTACAAGTACGACAGGAAAAAGAAAAATCACTGTCAGCTATTTAATTTTTTAATCGGCCAATCAAAGATGGCCATCTATATAATCAGGAGAAACAGAGTGGAGAACAGTGTGGACGTGAATCCAAAACTGATGTTTGTGCGAATGCTGAAGACCAGACTGAAAACGGATTTTACTTTTTATCGAATAACAAATAATTTGGTGGATTTTTTGCAAGTGTGGGGGGAGAAGGGAGTTTTATGTTCTGTGAAAAATGATGATTTAGTTTTCGGTCAAATCCTGAGTTGATTATTGTTGAATTTCTTCCTCCGTTTTTTTTCTCCCCCAGAGCCAAAATGTAATGGATAACATGCTCTGAAGCAATTAAAGGAGACTTAAAAATCAAATCCGTGCTTCTCTCTCGCTCTCTCTCTCTCTCTCTCTCTCTCTGAGTGAATGTTGGGAGTGAGCGTGGCTGAGAGCGTGGTCAGGGTGAGTGATTTTCTAACTTTTCTGACTTATTCTATACTCTTCTTTTTTGCTGCTTGGTGGTTTTTTGTTGATATTTAATTTTTCTTTTGTGACCACTGATTTTGAGGTGTTTTGAGTTTATAGTTTTAGAGTTATTTGTGTTTGACGGTAGCTGCCGCCGGCGCTGCAGCAGCCGGGCAGGTAATGGCAGCACCTGTAGTCTCCGGGCTGGAGAAGCTGACTCGCTGACATGCCGTAAGACTGTGTCCTGATGGCGTGTGGCCTGGATGTGGGCGCAGTAGTGGGCTACAGCAGAGTAAAATCCGCCTCAAGGATGAACAGTGCTGTCGTAATTTTTTTGGACAGCACTGATAAAGTTAATGTGCTGGTTGAGAGTGGCATGGTGGTGGACGGCTCTCAGGTAGACAAGGGACGGCTTTTTAGCAGGTGTTACCTCTGGTAACACCTGCTAAAAAAGTTTATTATTTCAAACGCACCGCCGTTTTTGAGCAATGAGTCTCTAATGAAGGAACTGTCGCGGCACGGGAAACTCGTGTCCGCGATAAAGATGATTCCACTGGGCTGTAAATCTGCTCTCCTGAAGCACGTCGTTACTTTCAGGAGACAGGTTTTCATGATACTCAAGGACAACAGATCCGAGTTAAATCTGGCTCTGAAGTTCAGAGTAGATGATTATGATTACACAGTTCATGTCACGTCAGATTCTCTCCGGTGCTTTGGTTGCGGGGCAGAGGGACACTTGGTCCGCTCATGCCCGAGAAGAGCAGGTGATCGCCGGCCTGACACACACCACAGACGCAGACACACACAACACAGACACCACACACACAGACACAGACACTGCACACACACACAGAGTGTGGACAGAGTGTCCAGACTGAGTCCTCTGCAGTCAGAGGACAGACAGTCACCAGAGTAGCAGAGGCTGCTCTGGACTATAACGATGACATTGTTGACGACTCAATGGGTGAAATGATGAAATGTTCAATCAAACGGAAAAACCCTGAAACTAAAGTAACCACCACAAAAAACAAGAAAATGTCAAAAGTTAATTCACAGGTGTCCTCTGAGGGGTCAGAGGACAACACACAGGAAGACACAGTGGGTGACACATTTGAGGACACACAGGAAGACACAGTGGGTGACACACAGGAAGATACACTAGAGCAGTGGTCCCCAACCTTTTTATCACCAAGGACCGGTCAACGCTTGACAATTTTACCGCGGCCCGGGGGGGGGGGGGGGGGTGATTATATTGTAATATATATATTATTTATTATTAAACAGCTGAAATAAAGTTTGAAGCGTCAGATCACGCTTCTGCATGTCTGTGTGCCCGCTTAGACTCACAAGCTCTCCTCTTCTCGACCACTGCTCTAACGCTCTCTAACTCTAGTTGCTATGGTAACGTTTAAACATGCCTGCAAAATAAGATACCGATACGCCACAAAAACGAATATAAAGTGCATGAAAATTTTAACTCACCATAACGCCAAATCAATGGGAGCCCTGAGCTTGTTTCTCTGTAATGAGACGGTCCCATCTGGGAGTGATGGTAGACAATGACACCCGAAGTGTGTTGCTTATGTCCAGTCTACTCCGTTGTTTTGTTTTGGTTGCTGTCACTGCAGAAAATACATATTTTATTATTATACATATTTCAAGTAGCTCTCCTGGTATTGTCTGTTAAAAGCTTTCTTTTTCTTGGAAGTCGTAGCCTCTTCTTCTGTCTCTTCACTGGGCCTTTTCCCCTTCGCAAAGAAACTTTCCAAAGACGTCTGTTTCTTACTCATTTTGCTAGCTTGTGGGTTAAATTTTGGCGCACAGATGTAACCGAGAGGTTTTTCAAAATAAAAGATTGCTCCTACTTGGATAATAAATAAAACGGAAATTATTAATTATTTCTTGTGCGGCCCGGTACCAATTGATCCACGGACCGGTACCGGTCCGTGGCCCGGTGGTTGGGGACCACTGCACTAGAGGACACACTGAAGAAGACACTGAGGTGATTAGTGAATACTCGTTCTCTCGTGTCAGGAAGTTTCTGGCCGACACTAAACGAGAGAAGGGAGGTGGTTGAAGAGTTCTTCCCTGACCTAAAAACTCTTCCATCAGTCGGTCAGAACTCTGATGAAAAACAAAGGAGATCTTGGTCAACCAGCTTTTATGGACACTGAGATTTTTAGATTAAAAAAGATTTTAAGTAAAATACCAATCCAGTTAGAGAAAGAGAAGAATGAATGAGTGAGTTTGTTTTTTCTTTCTTTACTTTGCTGAGTGTGTTTTTGTCTGGATGCAGCTTTTATAGAAGGATGTGTGAGTTAAAGCTGGGATCTTTAAATATTAACGGTGCACGTGAAGACGTGAAGAGAGCTTCACTATTCACGCTCATCCAGACCAAGAAGCTCAACGTTATTTTCCTCCAAGAAACGCACAGCACCTCAGACAATGAGTGTGACTGGAGGAGGGAGTGGAATAGGAGGTGGTCTTAAGCCACAAGGACAGCAACAGTGGGGGGGTCAGGATTCTCTTTTCTAGAGATTTCACCCCCTCTTCTTACTCTGCAGATGAAATCGTCCCTGGACGACTTTTAAAAATCACAGCAGAGTTCGAGAGAACTAAAATGGTTTTTATGAATGTGTATGCTCCACAGGAGATCGAGAACAGTTCAGAGTTCTCAAAGAAAAACGATCAGCTCTGTCAGACCTGCTGGGCGTCCACGCTCAAGGTGCTCTCGTGCGGTCTCGCTTCAACAAAGTTGCCAGGATGGCCGCTCCGTCCCACTTTTTCTTTAGGTTGGAGCGTAAGAGTGGACAGAGGAGGCTGATGCACTCGATGAGATCTGCTGACGGACAACTGCTGCAGGAGGACGGGGAGATTCGACAGTGCGCCTCCTCCTTCTACCAGGATCTCTACAAGACAGAGCTCCTGGAGGATCCGGAGGTGGCGCTGTCTTTTCTGGAGAACTTGCCCAGAGTGTTCGAAGGAGACAAGGAGCAGCTAGAGGCACAGCTCTCTGCACAAGAACTGCAGGAGGTGCTGCAGAGTCTACAGAGCGGGAAGGCCGCCGGCATATGCAGAATTTTATAAGACTTTCTGGACTATACTCGGGGAGGACGTACTGTGTGTCCTACAGGACAGCCTGGACAAGGGACAGCTGCCTCTGAGCTGCAGGAGGGCTGTCCTCACCCTCCTCCCAAAGAAAGGAGACCTGCAGGAAGTGAAGAACTGACGTCCTGTGTCACTACTGTGTGCCGACTACAAACTGCTGTCAAAAGTCCTGGCAACGAGGCTCCGGAGAGTGATGGACCAGTGTGCCCCGGCAGGCTGATATCTGATAATATCACCTTAATCCGGGATGTTCTGGACCTCTCTGGTTCATTAGGCTCAAAGCTTGGTCTGATTTCTCTAGACCAAGAAAAAGCTTTTGACAGAGTTGAACACCTTTACCTGTGGCAGACGCTGCAGGCTTTTGGCTTCAGCTCAGGTTTCATAGCTAAGATCAGGGTCTTGTACAATGACATTGAGAGTGTGCTGAAGGTTAACGGTGGTTTGGGAGCTCTTTTTAAAGTTCACAGAGGTTTCAGACAGGGCTTCTCCCTGTCAGGCATGCTCTATTCTCTGGCTTTAGAACCTTTTTTACAGAAACTGAGATCTCGCTTGTCTGGTTTTTATTTCCCTGGTTGTGATCATTGTTTTAAACTCTCTGCTTATGCCGATGATGTCATTGTTTTTATAAATAACCAACAGGACATCGAGGTTCTGAGCAAAGCTGCTCATGACTTCCGGAAAGTCTCCTCTGCTAAGGTCAACTGGGAGAAGAGCGAGGCCTTGGCAGTTGGAGATGGACCTGAGAGAGAGCTGCTTTTGCCAGGAGGACTAACGTGGAAGAGAGGAGGTTTTAAATACCTTGGGGTTCACCTCGGTGACGTCACCAACACCTCCAAGAACTGGGAGAATTTTATCGAAAGGGTCGAGGGTCGTTTTAACAGGTGGAGATGGATTCGTCCAAAAATGTCTTTTAAAGGTTGGATTCTTGTTATCAACAACCTGGTTTCCTCCATGCTGTGGCACCGCCTGATGTGTTTGGACCCCCCTGAGGATGTGCTCTCCAGAGTACAGGCCGCTCTGGTGGATTTCGTCTGGGATCGTCTTCACTGGGTCCCACAGAGCGTCCTCTTCCTACCCAAAGAAGAGGGGGGTCACAACCTAGTCCATGTGGCGAGTCGGAGAGCTGCCTTCAGACTCCAACACATCCAGCGGTTTTGAACAGGACCCACGGACTTAGTCTGGAGACCGGTGGCTCGCACCCTACTGGAGCGGTGCAGTGGACTGGGCCTGGCTGAGACCCTGTTTTTAATGGATCTAATAAACCTTGTTAAATCGTCTGTCTCCTCTGCATTGTCGGGTCCTCTTTGTAGTCAAACCGCTCTCATTAGAGAGCGTAACATAATGGTCTAGTTAAATTAAATTAAATTTTATTTGTATAGCACCAAATCATAACATACATTATCTAAAGGCACTGTACATAGACAACATAAAGGAGAGCAGAGAACCCTAACAGTTCACACATTGAACAAGCACTAGGCATCAGTGGAGAGAAAACCCTCTTAACAGGAAGAAATCTCTGACAGAACCAGGCTCAGATGTGCGGTCATCTGCCTCGAACGGTTGGGGTGAAAGGAAAATGGGGGACAAAGGAGAGGTGGGGGACAGAAAGGACAAGAGGGAGATGAGGTAGAGACAGAAGAGAGGGAGAGAGGCAGGAGCAGATACACAACAACTGTATCAAGTTTATACAGTCAATGATATCGACTTTTAATTATAGCACAGTAATAATGGTGATATGTATGATATGGATAGCCTCGAAAACTGGATCTTGATCCTGCAACCTGCACGATGACAATACAGAGAGAGAGGGAAGAAAGGAAAGACACAAACTAGGGAGAGAAAGAGACAAGGTTAATGACATATAAAAAGTCATATTCATATTCTGAGTGTGAGAGAGTGAATGTGCGTGCACCACAGGAAAATCCCCCAGCAGTCTAGGTCTATAGCAGCATAACTAAGAGATGGTCCAGGTTTCCCTAAACCAGCTCTAACTATAAGCTTTATCAAAAAGGAAAGTTTTAAGTCTAACTTTAAATACAGAGAGAGGCTCCACCTCCCGAACTGTCATTAGAAGCTGGTTCCACAGGAGAGGAGCCTGGTAACTGAAGGCTCTGCCTTCCATTCTGCTCTTACTGACTCTGGGAACCACAAGTAAACCTGTATTTTGTGACTTAAGTGGTCTGTTAGGGGGATAAGGTAAGACTAGGATTTGCAGGTCTAGGTCTAGTGTCTTTACTTGTCCTTTTAGATCTTAGTGCCGCATCTGACACCATTGATCATAATATTCTACTGCAGAGATTGGAGCAGACTCTTGGGATCACAGGTGCTGCCCTCTGCTGGTTTAAATCATACTTATCTGATAGATTCCAGTTTGTTCATGTTAATGATAAAGCCTCACTACAAACAAAAGTTAATTGTGGAGTTCCACAAGGCTCAGTGCTTGGGCCTATACTTTTTAGCTTTATATATGCTTCCTCTAGAGAACATTATTAGAAAGCACAACATACACTTTCGTTGTTATGCAGATGACACACAGCTATATTTATCAATGAGGCCGGATGAAATAAATCAGGTTGTTCAACTCCAGGAATGTCTCAGAGACATTAAGTCCTGGATGACCTGTAACTTTCTACTTTTAAACTCAGAAAAAAACTGAGGTCATTATACTCAGCCCTCAGAGAAAAACTTTCTGATCACATTGTCACTTTAGATGACATCACCATGGCTTCCAGTTCCACTGTGAGGAACCTTGGAGTTACTTTTGACTAGGAAATGTCATTTGATTCATACATAAAACTCATTTCCAGAACAGCCTTCTTCCACCTGCGGAACATTATGAAAATTAGAAACATTCTGTCCTTACAGGACGCTGAAAAACTAGTTCATGCTTTTGTTACGTCTAGATTAGATTACTGTAACTCCTTATCAGGATGTTCCAACAAGTCTGTTAGAACCCTTCAGTTAGTTCAAAATGCTGCAGCACGAGTTCTGACAGAAACTAGAAAAAGAGACCATATAACTCCAGTGTTAGCTTCTCTACACTGGCTCCCCATACAGTTTAGAATGAAATTTAAAATCCTCCTCCTCACGTACAAAGCACTTAATGGTCAGGCCCCTTCATACCTGAAAGACCTAGTCTTACCTTATCACCCTAACAGACCACGTGGGTCACAAAATACAGGTTTACTTGTGGTTCCCAGAGTCTGTAAGAGCAGAATTGTGACAACCAGTGGGAGTAAGTACCAGGACACAGACTTAGAGCTGAGCAACAAACAGGTTTATTTGGTGGAAAAGTTTGGCAGGAGGGGGGCTGAAGATGGCAGGTGGAGGGTAGCGGTTAGGTAGCTGGGAGAGGAGTGGGTCCAGGGAGGCAGCAAGCAGGTTGGAGGATCTTCTGAAAAAAGTAGAAAAACACGATAATCAGTTCACAGAAGCACAGGGAAGAATCAGTTTGAAAACTTCAGAGATCGGCCTGACGTAGTTCACCACTCATGAGCGGTAACAATCTGGCAGCGAGCAGCTTGAAAGCTTGAGTATTTGAGCAGGGCCTTGATGAGGTGATTGGCGCCAGATGTGAGCTGCAGCTGCCTGAGCCTGGGACCTGCTCCTAGTGAGAGAGTGACACCACAGGAATGGAGGGGGAAATGCAGGAAAAAAGGAGACTACCAGGCATGGATGTGACAAGAATTGGAGGCAGAGCCTTCAGTTACCTGGCTCCTCTCCTGTGGAACCAGTTTCCAATGACAGTATGGGAGGTGGAGCTTCTCTCTGTATTTAAAGTTAGACTTAAAACTTTCCTTTTTGATAAAGCTTACAGTTAGAGCTGGTTCAGGGAAACCTGGACCATCTCTTAGTTATGCTGCTATAGTCTTAGACTGCTGGGGGATTTTCCTGTGGTGCACGCACATTCACTCTGTCACACACAGGGTATGAATATGACTTTTTATATGTCATTAACCTTATCTCTTTGTGTGGTTCTGAACGTGTTCGAGCCGACCCGCACGAGTCGCCGTGTGCCACAGCTCTCACCCATTCATTCACCGCGCGGTACCAGTTATTTTCAGTACTAGTTATTTTCAGCGGCGTCCCTGTGCATGTCGATCCAAATTTCAGGGGGATCGGGCAAAGTTATAGGGTACTTCCTGTTTAAAATGGCCGACTTCCTGTTTGGTCAAATGCGTGTCTGTAAAGGTGTTCAGGGAAGTTCCCTTTACATAACAAGTTTTGTGCAGATCGGACAATCTTAGAGGGCACTTCCTGTTTAAAATGGCCGACTTCCTGTTCGGTCAAATGCGTGTCTGTAAACGTGTTCAGGGAAGTTCCCTTTACATAACAAGTTTTGTGCAGATCGGACAATCTTTGAGGGCACTTCCTGTTTAAAATGGCCGACTTCCTGTTCAGTCAATGGCGTCTCCGTACACATATTCAGGGAAGGTCCCTTAACTCACGTATAAGGTTTTGTGCAAATCGGACAACGTACGGCAAAGTTAGAGGGCACTTCCTGTTTAAAATGGCCGACTTCCTTCGGTCAAGGGCGTATCCGTAAACATATTCAGGGAAGATCCCTTAACTCACATATAAGGTTTCGTGCAAATCGGACAACGTACGGCAAGGTTAGAAGGCACTTCCTGTTTAAAGTGGCCGACTTCCTGTTCGGTCAACGGCGTCTCCGTAAACATGTTCAGGGAAGGTCCCGTAACTCACATATCTAGTTTCGTGTCAATCGGACAATGTGAGACTTTATTCTTGTTTCGGGCGTTCCACTTCCTTTAGGGAGGTGACCTTTTACGGACATGTTGAGGAAGGGTCTGGGGTCCCACATACTAAGTTTTAGTTGGATAGAACAATCCCTGTTGGAGCAGCATCAAAAACTATAGATGTAATTCTGTCTGCTGTCACCAGGGGGCGCTGTATTTGAAAATTAATATTTTCATATAGACTTGTTCAGGGCCAGACTATCATCAATCCTAGCAAGTTTGGTTCAGATCGTAGCAGGATTGGCAAAGTTGTAACAGTTTGTTTTTTTAGAATTTTCTACCACCACCAGGAGGCGCTGTTTTCAAAATCTACTGTTTCAGCAACATAGTCATCTTCAGCAACTAACCATCATCAACTACAGCAAGTTTGGTTGGGATCAAACCTTCCATCGCGAAGTTATAAGAGTTTCATTGTCTGTTGTGAAAATTTGAAATTATCTCCAACTTGGCGCCCCCTATCTCGTTTGCCATACAACATTTTAAAAAGCTTTTAAAAACTTTAGATGATCAACTTGTCCACAATGATCTCACCAAGTTTGAAGGTGATCGCACAAAAGCCCTAGGACAAGTTAATTGAAATACCAGCTGTTATATTGTCTGCTGTCACCAGGGGGCGCTGTTTTCGAAATTAAATATTTTCATATAGACGTCTTTAGGGCCGGACTATCATCAATCCCAGCAAGTTTGGTTCAGATCGGACCAGGATTCAGGAAGTTGTAGCAGTATGTTTTTTTGTCGCAAACATCCGACTTTGCATTGTTGCCATGGCAACACCGTAAAGCGATTTTTCGTCATATTCATCACGCATCATCTACCACGTGTTTTAATTGTTTTCACCAATTTTGAGTACGATACGATGATGTGTGTAAAAGTTATTCCCAAAATCGTAAAAAAAATTGTGTATTATCTTTCACCACAAGGAGGCCCTGTTTTCAAACTGCATAGACGTCTTCAGCCATGGCCCATCATCAATCATAGCAAGTTTGGTTCGGATCGGACCTTCCATCGCAAAGTTATAAGAGTTTTGTTTTTCTGATGCGAAACATCAGAATCATCAGGAACTTTGCCGCCCGCTATCTTGTGCGCCATGCGACATTTTAAAAAAATTTTGATAACTCGAGCTCCTCAACTGGTTGAGGAGACAGACAACGCTTCTTTGACTCTGTTACTGTGGCGTCCCCTGCTGGCTGCACTAAAACATTCAACTTTGACACAAACTGACGAGAAGAAAGTTTCAGTAAAAATGAAACTGAAACACAGGTGAAGTGCTGAATAATTTACTTCAAATTAGAGGTGAGTTAAAGGACCAGTGTGTGACATTTAAGAGGGTTTATTGGCAGAATTTGCACAAACAAATCCATAAATATGACTTTTATTAAAAGGCAATAAATCCATAACTTAGAAAGCAAGAGAGAACGACTCACACAGGTTAACCAGATCCAGTCCGGTCATTACATTATGTGTCATTTAGCAGACGCTTTTATCCAAAGCGACTTACAATAACTGCATTTTAAACATTTGGGTACAGACAAGAGCTAGAAGTAAGTAAGTGTTTCAAGTAAGCCAAACTATAAAGTGCTAGTCAAAAGTGCTTTTTTTTTGTCGTCGTCGTCTTAGTCGAGGTAGAGTCTAAAGAAGTCGGTGGCGGAAGATGTGGAGGCTTTCTGCTGTCCGGATGTCAATGTCGATGTCAATGTCGTTCCACCATTTGGGAGCTAGGACAGCGAACAGTCTCGAGTTCTGTGAATGCCTCTGCGATCCTCTCAGTGAGGGAACTGTTTGTAGCATGGAGCTAGAGTCTTGAAGCGGATGTGAGCAGCTACAAGAAGCCAGTGAAGCCAGTGAAGGGAGCGGAGGAGCGGTGTAGTAAGAGAGATCTTTTGTAAGATCTCTCTCTTTAAGAGAAAGTAACTTTCCTAAGGGTTACACAAAATATTATTTACTAAAAATGCAATTTAACCCATGATACTTGTAACGTTTAACCCATTTACCCATTTGTAACCACACGCTGTTCTACTTTTAAATCGATGTAGAAAGTGTAATTATAAAATGTCATGCCTT
Source organism: Solea solea (assembly GCF_958295425.1). NCBI lineage: Eukaryota > Metazoa > Chordata > Actinopteri > Pleuronectiformes > Soleidae > Solea > Solea solea. The sequence goes on from NC_081138.1 coordinate 8,352,829, forward strand.
GACAAAAACTAACATCGTCAGGCTTCCCCAGATGATGTAGGCACAGTAACAATATATCTGCTGACTGGATGGTAACAACAGCTACAGTTAGCACATACAGTATATGTAGTATTATTATTATTATTATGTAGAATTTCTCCAAATGCTCTAATTTTCTGTAATGGGCGTACAGTAACTACTAGCAATGTGTTATTGAACCACTGTCTACATACCACTGGAAATTCAGGTGTCTTTTCTCTAGTACTATTCCCCTCCATCACGTCTTCATCGTCAGCATGGTTTTCACCTTCATTACTGGCAGAATCAGTCAAGTCCTCTTCAGAATGTGACAGGGCTTCCTCATTCTACAGGTTGACAAGGGAAAAAGATTACTTAAATAATTAATTAAACAAGTAGACATTTATATAACAAAAAACATATATAAACTACCACATAGAATGGTGCATTTACCTCTGAAATTTCCACATCCAATTGGCTTGTGGTAGGGTTCTCAGTGTTGAGTTCATTATCTTCATCTTCACTGTTGGAAGTGTTACTCCAGTGTTCCTCTGTGTTGATTTGGTTATCTTTATAATCATTCTACATGTGAACAAAGGCAAGAGAATGAAAAATGTAGTTAATAAATCAATGATTGAAATTGTGCAGGTGGTTTGCTGTAGCCTTTTGCTGACAGTGTTGTCATTCATGTACACTTGGGGTAGGCTAGAGGATAGCTCAAAATGTACCACCATTAATCTAAAATTTCCGTTGAATGCACTCAACTATTACAGCAAACTACATGTACTGTAAAATATGTGCACTGTAGACACTTTGATTAGGGTGTCACTGGAAGCCCTCTGATGAGTATTACTATAGCCCCTTTTACACAGAGACCCTGCGTCAGCGCCGCACTGAAGGCTCACCAATAACACGCTTCAGTCGGGCATTTTATACAGCGAGCCGGCATTGCGGATTTTAACAGCATCAGCATCACTTCCTCCTCTGTTAAGAAAAATACCCGAAATTCAGAGTCATTAAATCCATCTAGTATAGAGCTACTTCTGTTGATTTCCTCAAAACTTAAAATACCTGATATGCGCCACAATCGTGTGTAAAGTCGTGTGTGCAAAAATCTCTTGGTTACAGAGTTTTCAGAGATCAGCAGGCTGCTGTCTGAACGAGACTTTTACTTTTTTTAAACTTTTTCTTTTACTTGCGGACTCGACACTTGCGTTTCATTTTTCCTAAACGTTTATGCTATGATGTCCAAAGGCGGGTCAGTGCGGTGCAACTCGGACCCCCCAGCCCGCATCAGTGCTGTTTAAACAGACCAGCAAGGCGCATCAGGGCGCATCAAACCCACCCTGAACAGGCTGTTAAAAGGGGCTTATGCTAACAAAGTTGGCCTAGTGTATTCCACCCCCACCACAAAACATGCCAATGAGGCTAAACTTTTTATTTCAAGTGTACCTCTTGATTGTCCATATCCAACTGGTCGCTGGTTGTCGAAGAGTTCTCATTACTGAGTTTATCTTCACTGCTGGAATTATTGAGTTCTTCTTCTCCATTGGTTGAAGTGTTACTCATATGACTATCTGTGTTGATGTCATCATCATGATTGGCATTCTACACATTAACAAGAGAAAGACAATGAACAATTGAATGCATTAACTCCCTATATGTGAAGTCCAATCACCAAATCTTAAACAGAGTAGGTGTACACTTTCATTTTTAGACAACTTAAAAGTGCTTCAGACCTCAAGTGCTTGTAGTGTTATTGGAGAAAAATAAATCAGTGACGTGGCATATGACATGTGCTCATGATTATACCTACTTGGGGAGCTGATAGCACAGTTTAGGGAGGGGGGGGGGGCATAATATTTAATGCCTGTAATAACTTGGACATCAAACAATTCCACTTAGACTAAAACTATGTCATTGCGTATTACCTGTTGAAAGGCAGTATCCAAAAGCTTAATTGTGGAGGATCTCCTACTGTTGACATCATCTCTAACTTCTCTAACTAAACTCATGGGATCTTGTGTGTTATCCTGTAGTTCTGGCGTGTCATGGAAAGGTGGGTTAAATGTCAAATATAAATGTCAGTTATTAGACAGACAGACGACTTTATTGATCCCTTTGGGAGGTTCCCTCGGGGAAATTAACAGCTCCAACATCAACACACAGCACTGTTAAGATTAGAGTCACACTTTACAGGAGACTGGAAAGAGAAACACCCCAGGTACCAAACACCATAAAATATAGAATAGAATAAAATAAGCTAAAAATAAAGATAAAATTAAAATTAAAATTAAAATTAAAAAAGTATAAAAATACAAACGTAAATGACCCATGCTATATATATATCTATCTATGTATGTATGTATGTATACATACATACATACAAACAACACATATACATATATATATATATATATATATATATATACATACATACATACACACACATCTACAGTTACCCCGTATTGCCCAGGGTTTTATTGCACATGTCTTTAAGGTTTACTACTATTACTCAAGTCATTTCATTCTCCATGGGCCCACAGCTCCAGCGCCTCACTCGGACTGACAACTGCTGCTACTGCTGTCAGGGGCAGGAGGCTACACAGTTGAGAGCCCGAGAGGAGGGGCCCAGTTTAAAAATATTTAAAAATATTTAATTCATTATCTGTTACTTACTTTTACTTTCCATCTGTGCTTGGTAGTCCTTGGAATCTCTGCTGTGTTATCCTCCAAATATCTTTTATATGGTCCACGACGTTTCGCCATGTTAGCCCTGATGAGCTAACTCAGAGCGCTTCTTCTCAGCTCACGCTGCGCTGTCACAGTGTCGCGCACAGACTGTATGGTCGCGCACTTCCCGGCCATAACCCCGCCTCCCTACCTGGCTGCCAATGGGAGCCCAATTTGAAATTGGCGCCCACGTAACGTAGTTAACGGTCTTGTACTCCAAAAAAAAAAAGGTCCGTCGTGTTCTCAAGGAAAGGAGAAGAAGGGAACCTTCCTAAAATTTTATTTTTTTTTAGCATTGCGATACCACAATGGCATTTGCCATTTATTATTTCAAAGACAAGACTGTGGAAGTTGGGAAGATTTCATGGATGAGTCCTGATGACCAGCAACAATGTCCAAAATGAATCACCCAGTGCCCTAATCTAGAAGATGGAGATGGATGGATGGAGGTAAAGTGGGACGTTAAAGGCAGAAAAAAGTCAGACGGTCCAGCCTTTTTCCCAGCAAAAGTTTTAATGTTTGGTGGTAAGTTGTTGAATTTTATTGCTTCCCAGTTAGCTTGATAGCATTGATTTAATCTGTCACTTTGTCATAGCCCAGATGTTCTAAAGTGGGGCCTGGAGATATACTGTACATCTATACCTATATATATATATATATATATATATATATATATATATACATATATATATATATATATATATATATATATATTTATTTATTTGAAAAAAGCTAATCTACAAGCCCACAACACATGGCAATGCTTCATGCACGTTTGACTCTCTCTCTACTCTTTTAAGTAGTAAGTAATTTAGCATATAAGTAAATTTAATTTAGCACTTAAATCCCATTTCAATTGACCTACATGCTTAGCCTGTGGTAGTTTCTCTCCAGGTTTTTCCATATTTTAATAGGCTTTTATGTGGTTTGAATGTATACATATATATATATATACCCACTTAATGATTTAAGTGGGTATTTGTAAATATGTTGTATGTATTGAATATGTTAAGTTTTAAAAATATATCAAACTTGTTTTCAACATCCTGTTTTGTGATTTTGTAAATACATTGCAATCCAGTGTATGTACAGTATGAGTTAACTTTAAGAAGTATATAAATAGTATGCTACAAGTAATATGCTAAGCAAACTTACAAGTATACTTAAAGTATAACAATAAGTAAACTAATAAAAAAATTCTAAGTTTATTAAAGTATACATCAATAAACTAAAATGTGGACTAGAAGTATATACCTAGTACACTAGTGATATATAGATGAGTATACTTGTTGTATACTTGAAAGTGTACTTTTGTAAACTTAAAATAATACTTAAAGTATAATTCAATAAACTAAAATGTGGACTAGAAGTATATACCTAGTGTACTTCTTGTATACTTGAAAGTGTACTTTTGTAAACTTAAAATAATACTTAAAGTATAATTCAATAAACTAAAATGTGGACTAGAAGTATATACCTAGTGTACTTCTTGTATACTTGAAAGTATACTTTTGTAAACTTAAAATGATACTTAAAGTATAATTTAATAAACTAAAATGTGGACTAGAAGTATATACCTAGTGCACTTCTTGTATACTTGAACGTATACTTTTGTAAACTTAAAATGATACTTAAAGTATAATTCAGTGGACTAGAAGTATATACCTAGTGTACTTGTTGTATACTTGTAAGTGTACTTTTGTAAACTTAAAGTGATACTTAAAGTATACTATAATAAACTAAAAATGTTCCAATTTAGTCCGAAGAAGTATTAAATTAGTACACTTTCTAGTACACTACAAGTACATGGTCCATAGTATACTTGATACACTTATACTTATACTCAAGCATACTTAATAAAATAAACTTCAGGTATACTACTTTTTGCTAAAGGTAGCTTCTTTATTAACTGGCTGCAGGTAAAAACACACCGCTAACAACAGACTCAGCTTCTTCTACACTACCCCTCAAGAGCCCTGTGTGGTCTGTAAGCACCCCCTATAGGCATGAACAGGTTGCAGCACCCTGTGAACATCAGTGGCAACACAATACAAAAGTACCTTCTTCACACTGTACTTTTAAACACCACACAAACCAGGGTTAAGTAAGTTGCCAAATATGTGTTTTAGGTTCACTGTAGTGCACACTGTTTGAATCTTGTTATTGTTGACACTGTAAAAAAAATGTCCCAGAAGCTGCATGTTTTTTCAATTTGCTGGAAAGACTGTATACACTCATGTCAGGCTCATGTGTTCACAATAAGCGGATGGGTGTTCAGCAAGAAATGTTCAGTGGGGCACCACGGGAACTACCAAGACATATGGTGCATTTCCACCGGCTCTACTCGCTCGATTAGGTTGCATCTCCACTACAAAAAAGTACCTACTTAAAGTGGGCGGAGTCATCACTGCACGGCTGCGTGAAACTGCGGTGACTTGTTTTATGCGGTGACTTCATTTTATACGCAACTTACACCACACTTTTGTAGTTGTTGAGATTAACCCACGTTTTTAGGATTGTTATGTAGTTAATTTATCTACAATTTTGTAGCAAAAACGGTCAAGTTTGAAAACAGCGCCTCCTTGTGGTGAAAGAAAATACACAAAAGAAATGTTTATTTACTATTTGGGGCATAACTTTTACACAAATCATCGTATCGAACTTAAAATTGGTGAAAACGCTCAAAACACAAGGTAGAGAATGCGTGATGAACATGACGAGAAATCGTTTAACGGTGTTGCCATGGCAACGATGCAAATTCAGATTTTTGCAACAAAAAAACAAACTACTACAACTTCGCAAATCCTGGTCTGATCTGAACAAAACTTGCTAGGATTGTGAAAATGTAAAAATATTCAATTTCGAAAACAGCACCCCCTGATGACAGCAGATAATATGACGGCCGGTCTTTCAGTTAACTCGTCCTAGAGCTTTTGTGCGATCACCTTCAAACTTGGTGAGGTCACTGTGGACAAGTTGAGGAGCTTAAGTTATGGAAAGTTTTTTTTAAATGTTGCATGGTGTACGAGATAGGGGGCCCCAAAGTTGGCGATAATTGCTATTTTTCACAACAGACAGCAAAACTCAAACTGTTACAACTTTGCCAGTCCTGGTCCGGTCTGAACCAAACTTGCTAGGGTTGATGATAGTCCGGCCCTGAACACATCTATATAAAAATATTCATTTTCGAAAACAGCGGCCCCTGGTGACAGCAGACAGAATTACATTTATAGTTGTTTTTTTTTTAATGTCTTTATTCATTTTTCTCATAAACAAACAAACATACAGAGGACAGGATCAAACAAAACAACAACAACCACAAGCTGGGAATAGCAACACAAAAACCAAAAACCCAAACAGGGTGATCAGTTCCAGGCAGATGTGACAGGTACATTATGCAATACAGAGTGAAATACAGTGGGAGCTGAATAAAGAAAGAAAACAGAAATAAATAATACCGTTTTTTATACAAATGCTCTTGTCAGTATAGCAGAAATATTTACAATAATATAGTCAAGAAATGGTTTCCAAATTCTTTCAAAGGTATCAGTTTTAGAATGCAGAAGACAGGTGAGAAAGTCCAGAGGAATGTACTCCATTATTGTTCTATGCCATCCCACCACTGAGGGAGCCTTATCTAAGATCCAGTGCGGAAGAATATTTTTTCGAGCACAAAATGTCATAACATTATACAGTTTTTTCTGATCAGTTACACGATCACTGGGAAGACCCAGAAGGAGGGAGACCGGGTTGAGCTCAAGCTCCTTCTTCAGAACCTTTTGTATTTCAAACAAGACATCGCTCCAATATTTTTGTATTTTCACACAAGACCAGAAACAGTGAGTAAGATCACCAATTTCCGTCTTACATTTAAGACAAAATGGAGAAACATCCCTTCTGTATTTAGAGAGACGGTTTGGAGCAACATGCGCCCTATGCAGTATTTTAAGTTGCATCGTTCTTGTCCGGTTACAAACATTTATTTTCCTTGCATTATCCCAGATGTCCTCCCACATCTCCTCAGTTATCTCAACACCCAGCTCCCTCTCCCAGATCACTCCCAGCGTCCGAGCACAGATATTTGAGCAATCCCTCAGACCAGCATTAAAGGCTCTAATGGAAGCATTGCCCTGAGAAAGAGGTACTTGTTTCTCTATCCGTGTAACATTCGTATCAGCAAGCAAAGATGTATCTTTTATAATAAAATCTCTGACCTGAAAATAACGAAAAAGATCATTTCTTGATATGCCATACTTCTCCATAACTTGATTAAAAGTCATGAGGGTAGGACCCACAAAAAGATCACCCAGGGAAGCGATTCCCTTAGCTGTCCAGCATTTGAAAGCCCTGTCCAAGGTCCCTGGGAGAAAGTGATCGGGGTGAAAACCGACGTAAGCCCTGCTCTGCCTTCCAAATGCTGGGTAGACCTCCATGCTCTAACAGTATTAATTGTAACTGGGTTGTTGCAAAGCGTCTTAATACATTTCAGTTTATCAATAAAAAGCAGATGTTTTAGAGGACAATTGGAAAGGGACTTCTCGATATCAAGCCAGATAGACGAAGCATCTTTTATCCAATCAGCTATGTATCTTAGATGGGCACTCAATTGATACCTCTTAATATCTGGAAGATCCAGCCCACCCATAGCACTTGGTAACTGTAACACTGACATCTTGATCCGTGGTCTACGTTTACACCAGATAAAAGAACTAAACCAACCATTCAGTTTTTTCACAATTTTATGATTTAATAAGATGGGAATCATTTGAATCGGATAAAGCAGACGTGGACGAACATTCATTTTCAGAAGTGAAATTCGGCCCAACCATGATAACCCTAACCCTAACCCATAGGAAGATTATTCCATCTCTCCAAGTCTTGTTTGATTTTATCAAATAGTGGGTTAAAGTTGGCTTGAAACACCTGATTGAATTTAGGTGTAATATATATGCCTAAGTATATGAAACCTTTAGCGGACCACTTGAATGGGAAAGGATCGGGATTATCTGGTGGTTGTCGTAAATTACCCAGGGGCATTGCCTCTGATTTCGAAAAATTTACTTTATATCCAGAAAAGGCAGCAAACTGGTCAATAATCTGAATAAGACGAGGGACTGAAACGGAGGGGTTTAACAGGAACAACAACACGTCATCTGCATATAATGTAGTTTTATGTGTTTTTTCACCCACATCCAATCCAGCCACTAAAGGGTCTCGCCTGATAGCTTCCGCTAGAGGTTCAATAGCTACTGCAAACAAAAGTGGCGACAAAGGACAGCCCTGCCTGCTACCCCTCTGGACCATAACATTTGTGGACCTAAGTCCATTGGTTACGACTGCAGCCATTGGTTGGGTATACAGGACCTTCAAAACAAAACAAAACTATCACCTAAGCCAAACCGATCAAGTGTAAAAAACAAATAAGACCATTCGACGCGGTCAAAAGCTTTCTCCGCATCTAGGGAAATCACAAGACCATCTATTTCCTGCTGTTCAGTTAGCTGGATAATATTTAGCAATCTTCTAATGTTTTTATAGGAATTACGGCCCTTAATGAAGCCAGTTTGATCCCCCTTCACTATGATTGGCAAAAGTCCTTCTAAACGTCTTGCTAATACCTTGGAAAGAATTTTCAAATCCACATTCAACAGCAAGATCGGCCTATACGAGGCACAATCCTCAGGGCATTTCCCCTTCTTCAGAATCAGTAAAATATTGGCTTCCCATAATGATGGTGGAAGGGTGCCACATTCAAAAGAGTGGTTAAACATTTTCAACATAGGCTCTAATAAAAGACTCTGAAATTCCTTATAAAACTCGCTACCGAGACCATCACTGCCTGGAGCTTTGCCTGTTTGAAGGAGTTGAATGGCCTCACGCAGCTCAGCCGCTGAGATCGGGGCATTTAATTTAGATTTCTGAGCTTGCGATATAGTGGGAAGATCAAGTTAAGAGAAACAAGCTTCCATCAATGTTTCAGCATTGTCAGCTGGTTCTGACTGATATAATTTTGTATAGAAATTTCTAAAGGTGTCCCCAATTACCCCAGAATCAGATGAGCAAGTCCCAGACACATCCAAAATTGACTCAATAATTTGAGAGGCCCTTCGCCTTTTGTTTAATTGGCTAGATATCTTCCCGGTTTGTCTCCATGTTCAAATAGTCTTTGTTTTGCATAACCTAATTTTACCCCTGCCTTTTTTGTGAGCAAAGAGTCTAATGTGGAGCGAATAGCAGTAATTTCCTTCAATTTAGCTGCTGTAGGTTTCTTGACATATTCCCTCTCCGATATACTTAACCTTTTTTCTAATAAGGCTTGTTGTTCCATATTTTTACGTCTTTTGGTAGCAGTATAGGATATAATCAACCCCCTGGCATAGGCCTTCGAGGTCTCCCAGAGCAGAGATGAATTATTAACAGAGGGGGAGTTAATGGCGAGGAAATGCCTAAATTCTGTAGTGAAATATGATATGAATTTATGATCTTTTAGAATTGAGGTGTCCATTCTCCAACTCATGGGTTTCTTGGAAAGCTTTTTAAATTTAACATTCATATATACTGCTGCATGGTCTGATATTATAATGTTTCCAATTGAGCAGGAGACAACCGCTTCTATAAGCTGTTTTGGGGCAAAAAAGTAATCAAGTCTTGTGTAACAACTGTGAGTATTAGAAAAAAAGGTGAATTCTTTATCTGCAGGATGAAGTGTCCTCCAAACGTCCACATATCCAAAGTCCTCACAGAGACCAATGATATGTTTGGACTGTTTTGATAGAGATGAAGCACCTAAAGGAAACCTGTCCATCAAAGGATTCACAAGGCAATTAAAGTCACCTCCTACAATAGTACTTTCCACCGCAAGATCAGATAATTTGGCAAATGCCTCCACCAAAAAATTAAGGGGATGACATGGAGGACAGTAGACATTTAAGAGAGCAAACTCCTCCCCAAATAAGGAGGCTGAAATAAGTACAAACCGTCCATGTTTATCTTTAATGCATTTTGATACTTTAACAGGTAAATTTTTCCTAATGAGTATAGCCACCCCTCTGCTTTTGGTGGTGAAAGATGAGAAATAGACCTGATCAAAGCCGCACTGTTGCAGCTTTAAATGCTCCTCATCATTCAAGTGTGTTTCTTGCAACATGGCAATATCAATTTTCTCCTTTTTTAAAGATAGCAATATTTTTTTTCGTTTGATGGGTGAGTGACTTCCCTTAATATTCCAAGTGCACAGCCTCAATGTGTCCCATGTCATAACATTTTCTTACTGAAAAGATTTAAGCTCCCAGATGTATTATGATCTCCATTTTGTACCTGATTGTAACCCAGCTGACAAACACAAAAAAAAAAACCAGGGGATTACCAAAACTTTCTCCTAACCCAATGAACTTCTCCTACAGCTCCAAGCTCAAATAACACCACATGAATAACATTAATATCCACCCTAGAACAAGGACGTAATATTAGTTTACACATCATGTTAACAGTCACCCATGAACACCATAAACACATGACAGTAAGGCAAAGGTTGTCATTTGACATTGTTCAGGTTTAGCCTCGTGAACCATCATCATTATTCACATAGATATATAATCGGCCCATAAACAAACTAAGTTCAAAGCAACGTATTAATCCAGATAAGTAACCTGTCCATTGATGAACATAAACAGACCAGCTGGTGACTCACGTGTGGCTCATCTGAGAGTGTCAACAAAAGTCATGGCTTTAGCAGGGGAGTCTTCCCCGCCGTGATTTATTTTCAGCGTAGCCGGGTAAAGCATCATGTATTTAGCCCCAATGTCCCGCAGACGTTTCTTCACATCCCCAAATCCCTTTCGTTTGCGTACAACCGCGGCCGACAAATCCTGAAAAAACATGATGCTGGACTCCTGGTATTTCACAGACCCGCTGCGCCTTGCGGTGTCCAACACCCTCTGTTTGTCAGCGAAGTTGTGAAACCTGATTAGAACGGGTCGTGGACGCTGATTCGGTCCCGGCTTCGGAGCGAGGGTGCGATGAGCTCTTTCAATCTTGACGCGGCCGGCTTTCGTCTCCAGCGCGAGCAGATCGGGTATCCAGCTCTCGCAAAACTTTGTTGGATTACTTCCCTCCACGTCTTCAGGTAAACCAATGACCGGTATATTCTTTCTCCTGCCTCTGTTCTCAAGATCATCGATATGCTGGGCCATGCTTTGTATTTGGTTTTCAAGCACTGGAACCCGCGTCTCCACTGTCTCAGAGGAGTGTTCAGCCGCAGCTATCCTGTTCTCAGCCTCGGTTGTTCGCTCCTCGATCTTTTTCAGCTGCTGGGCATGAGCATGTATAGTTTTGGGATAATGGGCCCAGCTTTGTCAGCTTATGTTTGCCGTTATTTCTTGAATAGTTTGGCGAAAAGCTGGGTCAAGGGCGTCCACGGTGTTAGCTAGCAGCGGCTGTAGCTCCTCCACCACTGGGGGAAGGTCAGGCCAAGGATGATAGGAAGCCCTCTGAGCACCTGTGTCCGGATCGCAGTTGGCTCTGTAGTCTTATGGGAATTAAACACAGTAACACAAGTTAGATAGCTAAAATGAAAAACAAATAATGATCTATAAGAAAGCTTAAACAAACCAAGCAATGTTTGGATTCAATTATACAACTAATAGAGTAGCATTGTGATATGATGTTTTTCAAAACCTGTGAAAAACAATGCCAAGTACAAGATGTGTATGGACCTACATTGGTCTGTTGTGAAATCTGTGTCAACAACTGTCCAACATTCCCTCTTTGGGATCGAAATAACTCCAGGAGATGAGGACTGTGCCGATCAATGTTCTCATAAAATTCCTGCTTGAGGTTCTTGCCCACGATCCTGCTGAATTCCATGAACACCTGATAAATAAAGAGGACAACAAAACATTAACTTAGATCAACTGAACTATATAAGGCAGCTAAGCCATCTGCAAAGAAGTGCTGAAAAACATCCATGAATGTCCTTTTTAAAAATGACAATTTTTTCCTTAAAGAGTACAAGAGAAATATACATCTAGACACATTATAATATAATAAAAAGGTAGTTATTTGTTATCTTCTCTTCCTTAAACATACTTGATCTTCAGTGAAAAGGGCAGGCCAGCGTTTCACCATTGTGCTTATGGTGGGTTCCAACTCCACTACCTCTTTTCTTCTCAGAGCAAATGTCTGATCCATATTCTGTTTCACAAGAGGTCCATTTGGTGATCAAATCCATCTGGAAAGTTGGGCAAGTAGTTGATTTCACCTTTTTTTGCCTTCTTGATGCGCTTGTTAGCTGGTTGTCCTGCTGAATGCCTTACCTGCATTTACTGCAACATCAAGGCATCCTGATTGCCTACGCTTTGTTCGATAATTAGCCATTTTATGCTTTAGACTATTTTTCCAACCACAACAGCAAGTGGTTGAGCCTCGCTCCTGGAGACAAGGGTGCTTGTTTATCAGTGCTGCTGCAACACTTTCGAACTGCGCAGCATTCTTCAGTATCTGTTAGACTGTTTGTTTATTATTGAAGTCAGGGTCTTGGTATTGGAGAGTGAAGTTATAATGAAGTCGCAGTGATTCTTTAAGCTTGCTCATCAAATCTTCGACTGTAGAGGGCCTTGCAGTTAGGATGTCTTTTCTTATACCCGCCTCTGTTAGAATGACCCTCAAGGTCATCTTCTGGTTTCCAGTTATCTTGGGAATAGAAACAATAAATGGTCATTAGAATTGTTCAATTGTTGAGCCATTTCTATGAGGATCACAAAAATAGTAATAAATAGTTTTACACTCTATGTAATAAGAGAGCTGCAATGATGAATAGATTAAGATACTAATCTCAATCATGATTGAGTGATGATTTCAAGTCAATATATTTGAGAATGTTACACTGGGCTTTGATAAACACTGATCACCCTTTTATGAACCTTTTATGAGTATTATTCTGAGAAAAATAAATTTGGAATTCTCAAAAATCACACTAACAAATGTATGTCCTGTGAGAATAAAGTAGTAAATCCATTAAAAGCTGGGTGGGTCTGTGTTGTGTGTGCTTTATGTGTTGCTGTTGGCCGTGTCTGTGTTGTGCATTGAATGTGTTACAGATTGATGTGTTACAAGAGAAAAAGGTGACTGTCCCCTGAGATTAAAGTGGTGAATCCAATAAAAGAAAATTCAAATTAACAAGAAATTCCCAGCTCAAATGTACAAGAAAAACATTTACAAAAAAGTCACAAATTTAGGAAAAAAAGAAAACAAATTATCAGAGACTGTATCATTATAAATTTCAACCTGAGCTCTAAAATAATCTACAAAATGTTCCATTACAGCCTACATTGATTGCAGAAATCACAGAATTAACACAGAATATAACGCCTGAGGGTCACTACTAAATTATCACCACATATGTACGCCGAAAGAGGGAAAACATCATTCAGCTCGTTCTGCTGCACCACACACAGAGAGGGGTTACTGCTGTCACAGATGAGTTCAAAAGATCTCAAATGCTCATGGTACCATGCCGTCATCTCATTGCAAACAAACAGGATCTCAGTGATCTCAAGTGCCACTATCTGTTTGATCCGTCTAAATGAAGGGAGGCCAGCACATGAACCATCAGAGACTATCATGTCAGCACAATATCTAATTCCATTTACATAGACTGATGATGCAACAAGAACTGATGTAACCTGAGGTACTCTCTGGCATAGAACCTGTTGGACATTCTCAGGATAAGATGTGATCGATACTGTAGTGACCTTGTCCATTTCAATTAAAGGCTTGAAAAATGAACTTGTGTCCAAATAGTAAGCTTCTTTTTTTTTTGATGCTTAAAAGCCAATGTAAGAGCTACATTTTTTAAGTTGTGGGCATTACGAATGACCCGTTTGAGGAATTTGTGCTTTCCCTCAAAGCGCATTGTCCAAACATCTGAAAGGGGACCAAATGCTTTGATCATCTCAGGGTAATGTTCAATGTAGTGGTGTTTTGGCCATAATCTAAAATCTGGGAATGTTGTTTGCAACAAAGATTCTTCAGTGTGCTTTGTTGCGACAGCCAACTCAACAATGTCTTTTAGGAGCAGCAGAATGTTCCATGCATTGTTTCCTTCAGGGACTTTATGGCCAATGGTAAGTGGGAGCAGCCTGAGTAGGGCCCAGTTCTCATGGCCATTGCCACCTATGGTCCCTTTGGTAGAGAAGCCATGGGCAATTGGCTGAGGCTGGTCAGTTTTGTCATGAAAAGCATATTTAAAGGTTTTCATGGCATGGTTCAGTGTTTATATGGTGAAATATTTCTTAGAAATCGTGTCTGAAATGCAGAGGGATAGCTCAACAGGAACAATGCCTTCTAAAAGTTCATGGAGGATGTCAGGGGGGTATCCACGAAAAACATGATAGTGCTGCAGACCGTCAGTCAATACACACTCTCTTTTCACACCATACAGTTTTGCCACAGTGGAATCCTGCTTTACCTCCTGCTCCTGCTTGTCGTGAGTGTCTTTAGTGCAGGGTTCAAATGCACCTGAATTTACCTCCTTGGCTTGCCTCTCGCTTCTCGTCGCCTTACAGAACCTGCAGAGTCTGTCCACGACAAAGCTTTCGAAGAATCCTGCCAGAGAATGAGCAGCCAGGTTATCAGCAGCCACATATAAAACTGTACCTTTGACACATTCTCCCAACTTCTCAACATATACACCATGTTTCTCCAAAGAAGCCAGATCGTGAATGAGAGGGTGGAGAATTTTACCGTAGCCAAATTCTTTTACATTAGTGGTTTTACACAAAGCGGCCAGCTGAATGGAGTGGTGTGGATCTGTATTTTGATGGCACATTAGCTATCACCCAATAGACTGCACTCATTTTGTGTTTCTTTCTAGATGTTCCTAAAGGATTGGACACTTCAAAATCATCTGTATAAAGTCCAACAGCAATTTTGAATTCCTCCTCTTTAAGGAGGTCATTGTTATTACAGTATGAGCCATCTCTGTATGAACTGTACTCATGTTGCACATGCTTATGGACAAGAAGAAGAGCTTTGTCCAAAAAATCTGCCCTATTCAACATCTTTTGTAGCATTGGATGCAAAGGAACATATACAGCACTAGATTTTTTTCCTCTTTCAATAATGTACTCCACTGGTTTAAACCTCTGTGAAGTTTTTATTCACATATTCACTTTTTGTTGTTGATAAGGGGCCATCCTTGCCACAGAATTTCATGATCACATTGCTCTTTTTGGCAGCCCTGACTAACTCTTCCACAACTGAATCATCTACATCTGTATGTTTCAGAATGTCTGAGCGCATTATGCAGCAGTGGCTGGGATAGTTCACACATCTGTAACAGCTGTTGTATGACTTCTTGTACCGTACTTTCTGGAATGTGTAAGACCGTTTGCATCTTTAAAAAAAGAGCTGCTAGGTTGTGCTCCAGCTGTTTTTCTAGATCATAAATATCTTCATTGGTAGAATCCTCATTTGGAGGCTCATGTTCTTCTTGGGCCATTTCATTAGTTACACTACTGGAGACTATTTCTGGCCTGAACATCTTCCAGTCAGTTCTGTGCTCCTTACTTCTGTGTGCATTAAATGTAGAATACACATGTGTGTGAAAGTTACAGCCATTATATGGACACTGGACTCTGTGATTTACCTTTAAATGTGTACTGTGCATGTGAGTGAGAAAGATTGCTTCTGTGCAGGGTGCAGAAAAATCACATGACCGACAGTGAAAGGTTACTTGAGCAGTTTCACTCAGTTGTGCATCCTGGGTTTTCTGGTGAATCTTAGCTAAGTGGACCTTTAGTGCATTAATGGAATTGAATGTGCACACACATTATTGGTATAAGCAGGGAACTGGGACAGTTCTATCATAGATTCCGTGTTTTAAACGATAATGTTTTAAAAGCATCCAAAGCATCCTCACACCACAGGCATCTGTAAAAATAGAAAACGAGAAAACGTTTAGTTCAACAACTCAGCTCAATAATGTCACTGTTAAATACAATAAGGTATTAGAAGCGAAACCATGCCGATGTTACAGAGATAACTGACTTGTTAACAAGCGTGAGTGAGAGGGAAAAACAGCGGCCAAGGACGGGTCAAACGGATCAACTCGCTGCAAGCAGCTTGCGGTGTAAGCGATGGCTTTTCTATTGCATAAAATCACGGTAATAGAAATGATACAGTCGCGCACACTCGCCTGTATGTGAGCCGTCCTCAGACTGAGAACACTAAGCGAACATTAACATTCAGCTGACACTTCTTTGAGTTAACATTAGCTAGTGTTAGCAATAAGTACATATTAACACGATGCACACGTTCAAAAAAAAAAAAAAAAGCTGCGCCAACAAATTATCCACAAGCTTTGGATTATTAAAAATTCCCACAAAGATAACTAGGCTACAACAATTACTTATCATACTAACCGTTCCACTTGGAGTCGAGTTGCTTCCAAGTTAGGGTACCGTCTGCTGCCGATGCCTGCTCGTCCCGCCAGGTGTAGAGCCCCAAGGACGCAAGTTACACGACGCTGGTCTTGTCACTTGACCAGGCAGGTTTTTGAATTAGCCCCCTCCAATTTCTTATAAAAGTAAACATACCAAGTTATCTCTGCTAAACCTGATTAGTGCAATTAATATTTCAGCTAAATAGTACAAAAAACTAATGTTATTTCATAATGATAGCAGGTTTTTACTAAACATCAAAGAATAAGTAATGATCACTCGGAAGTTTAATTAGAAACAAAATCTGGGTTTGTATCATTGCATGGCAGAAATTGTTGTAATAAAACCATTACAGATTAATATCTGCTGGATGAAACTCAAGACTCTGATGAAGGGAAAAAGTACACTGGAACTCTACTCAAAGTCGGAGTCCTTACCTGTGAACTCAGCATGAATCCATCTACCCCTACTTCACAGAGAATCAGTTTCCTTACTGACCTGAATGACGGTGGTCTAATAATGACCACCGTAGGCATGAATGATTGTAAAATTGATTACAGTCAAAATAATATAAGATGTAGCTACTTGTTTGAATGACATACAGCACAATATTTTCTATGGGGGTTAATTCAATTATTTACCAATAAGAGTGACAGCTGACCAAATGGAAGCATCAGCAGGATTAATCTTCTATTGGCTCCCACCCTGGTCTGGCAGAGCTTCATTTATCTTATTTTGAGCAAAAGAGTCCAGGATACCAGCGATATCCCATCTTAATCCATTCTGTGCATGGCCCTCTGATATGTTCAAGCCCCAACTTGCCAGCTCCATGTTTATTTTTATTATATCAGAAAGTATGAGTGTGTGGATGAGCTAACTCTGCTTTTGAAGCATGGTCACAACAGCGGATCATCTTCCAGATAGAGATTAGATAGAGATTAGATAGAAAATAAAAACTCTAAACTCTAAACTCTAGACTTTTGCGAGAACAGGTGAATGTCACCTAGTGCACCCTGAGAAATTATTGATCTGGACCATAATCATGAATTGGACTGATAATCTCAAGAGATTACCGGCATCTTGTGAAAAGTGCCAGTACACAAATAAAAGTGCCGGTACTGTACAAGACCACTTCAAGCACTAGTTAATAATTGTACAGTAATGACATTATGGTATTTTCTGTATACTTAATGTCTCTTATGTTATCTTATTCTTCAACAAACAAGTGGACAATAAAATTCACTGTGAATTTAAAACAGCACATTGCAATTTCTACAATTATTATCAAAGTATTGATCAGTAATACAGTGAAAATGAGAGGAAATGTGAATATTTTCTTTGCAAGTCAATTTAAGGTGTGCGCCCCTAAATGTTCTGCTTGCTCTCCTAAAAGGTTCAATTAGTGGCTACTGTGCTCCGAGTAAGAAGTTAGTTCCTCTTAATTCATCTTCAGTAGAGCAGCATGTCCACAATGTAAATGTATTTTCACATTTAAAGTCAAATAGATCAGAATACACAGCATGTGCTGGAGGGCATTGACAGCTCTGCATTTTACAGTTGCATAGTTGCAGTTATAGGTTGATGTGTAGTGGACAAGCTTTCAGGCTCCACCTCTTCTCTTCTAACTATGGTGCTGCCCAAAATACTACCCATTACCCCTCAGTGACAACCCAGTTAGTTGACACTTCCCAACCTCATGAGAACCTGCCTCCCAAAATGTGTGTGTGTGTGAGAGAGAGAGAGAGACCATGTGTGTGTGTGTGAGAGCGAGAGAGAGAGAGAGAGACTGTGTGTGTGTGTTTCTGTGAGAGAGTGTGTGTGAGACTGTGTGTGAGAGAGAGAGAACGTGTGTGTGAGACTGTGTGTGTGTGTGCGAGAGAGAGAGAGAGAGAGAGAGTGTGTGAGACTGTGTGTGTTTCTGTGAGAGAGAGAGAGAGAGAGAGAGTGTGTGTGAGACTGTGTGTGTGTGTCTGTGTGTGTCTGTGTGAGTGTGAGAGAGAGAGAGAACGTGTGTTAGACTGTGGCCGTTTCTCAATATCCATACTTGAGCGTACTTGTGCGTACTTGCGTACTCCCGTACTTGTGAAAACAATCAGCCTCAGTCCAAGTGCTGTTCCAATTCTCAAGTAAGCGAACAGCGAGGACGGTTCTCAAACCCGGAAGTGTTCTCGCTCCGCCCATTTTTACCAAGTATGCATCGGAGGTGACTTAAGCGTACTTGGGATGGCCATGTATCCCAGAATACATTTCAGCGGAGCATAGCAGCAGATAATAGAAATATAAATCTGAAATAAATATTTTTCTGTGTCCCGGAACAAAGTTTTAACATCATTTGAGGCGAGAAATTAGTCATTTTGAATTTAAACATGTGGTTTGTGTATTAAGATTTGACGTATTTGTAGTTTGGCAGCGACGTTTGTCGGAGGTGATCAGCTCCGCCTCTGTGGACGCTCGGTGCTCACTGTGCCCGGCACAGAGCAGCGTTACCTCGGCCTGTCCTGATGAAATGATCCGCTGGCTCAGACGTCGCTGTCATTCGATGCTTGGTGTGATCCATAGATTTGTTGTTGACGTGTTATTTTGTTTTTAATGGAAACGTTTGGACCTGACAGTTTGAAACTTTGTATATTATTAATGTTTTTTTTATTTTAACTTTGAATGTTAGATTTATATTAAAGTCGCACGGTCATTGTATCTGTATTTAAATATAATATGTAAGTATAAGATATGTAGAGTAATATATATTTGTACATGTCATATATATATATATATATATATATACATATATATATATATATATACTACTCTACAATGCTGTAATATATCTATTTTCCACATTTATTATTTGTATTGTATATTTTAATAGAAATAAATTAATAAATGATGAAAACATTTTTCAAGAGTGGTTATTTATTTTTCCATCACTTAAGTTTCTCATATCGTCAGTGCCTTCTGACAATGTCGCTCTCACATACAGTATATAGAAATGAAGCCTTCACGTAAAAAGGGTGCTGACAATGTAAAGGAAAGTAAGACTTCTCGAAGTGCATGTAAAAGAAAGAACATAAAACAGATCATAAAAGATAAGCATTATAATCTATACATTTGAAATTATATGCACATACATATGGATTAGAACATATACAACAATAACTTAACAATGTGTCATTGAAAAAAAACCCGCCAAAAGATAATCCTTTGACAAACAAATGTTCACCTGGTTGAAATGAAGGCAGATATGTCTGAACATTCAAGTCAACTACAGTGCATGTTTTTTTATGTGTGGAAAAAGAGGTCTATCTGCCTCTGGTAAAAATGAGCTTAATTACCTACAAATGGATAATGGTCCTCGCACAGCAGACCCTTCCAGGCTTATTTAAGTCCAATGTGTGGTGAAAATGAATCAATGTGGACTTAAAGAAAGTGCAGTTGCTTTATGATTTGGTGGCACTTTTTCTTTTTTTAAAGTTTCAGTAAACAAGCGAGGTGTTGACCTCGGCACAGGCACCATGTTACCTCGTTAACAGGTACAACAGGCAGCATTTCTTATCTTTCAATAAGAGCAGTGTTTCCAGTCAACCTGAAGGTGCCAAACACTTGTGTGTGGAAGTGCTGTGATATCAGTGGCTCCCACTCACCTACAGACAGAAAGGAAAACAAGCTGATGTTCATAAATATGTCGCTTTTTTTTATTATTTCTCCTTTATTTAGCCAGATAAAAGACCCATTGAGATCAAGATCTCTTTCACTAGGGTGACCTGGCCAAGAAAGGCAGCAGCACACATCATAGTTAAATAAAAACAGGAAGGCAGCAACTACAATACAAACATTGAAATATAAAAGTACAACTAGACAAACATAAAGTGCAAGAGTTGTCACAGTAACAATTTAAGAACACAGGCACTGTTCAATGGATTTCTGTTGTCTGTCTTTTAAGATGGAGTTTTATCTGGGATTTTTAAAAAATTAAAAATAATTCTCAGTTACATTTTAAAACTTGATTAAAATGTAATGGGTTGTTGGATTGTTGGTGGTATAAGATAGGGGCGTAAATGTCTTTTTTTGTACTATAGGAGTGTGAATGTCACTCCATACTATCTAACAGGGGACTTGTGTCTAACAAAGAGGGGACTTGCAGCATTTCAATCTGTACAATGTCCAACTCCACTTTTAAACTGTGCATAAACCCAATGTAAAGAAAGGTGTTGCATTTAGTCTCTTAATTAATCATAGAGTGTGTTCTCCCATTCCCCTTACAAGCTAGGTGCACTGGCACTTTGTTTGCGACATCATGGTCGCAATGGTCGCAAGTTCGACTCCACCCCTGGCTGACTGTACTCAATTACATTGTAAGTCGCTTTGGATAAAAGTATCATGTAATAATAATAACCAACAAAATATCATTTACATTACTACTTTAAGGGACACATTTCTTCAAAGAGTTTGATTTAAGTTTTCAGGTTAATATTAAGACATAAGTAATATTCTCATGGTGGCCATGCAAGCCTTTCTGTCTTCCAATTGTCCACATCAGCCACAGATGCTTATGCTACAGCAACTTATTGGTCTGATTAAATGTTTCAGTTCAGTCTCTAACTTTTCCACTACTTGTTCTTGTAACAATCTCAGTAAATTGAAGAATTTTCAGCGTCTCTGTCTCGTCTGCCAGATACTCATGCACAGGAAACTGTCATATGTCTGGCCAGATAACGGCCATATAAGAGCTTAGAGCACCATGTCTGACCTGCTCTGATGCACCGTTCATTTACATGGAGGAAGCTTCACAATTCCATGGCCAGAGAACATTTGTTCTAGGACTGAACATTGTTTACAAAGCAAGCCTTTTCTTAATTCAAACTCAAAGCACAGAAAGTGATCATGCATATATGATCATTAAGATACTGTTTTTCATGATATGTGGTAACAGTCGCAACATTTATGAAGCCTTTGCTCGTAAATACATATATACAAAAGCTAAATATGAATGAATGTAAGTCTAATCTATTTAACAACCTGTTTTCAGGTTTTGGTGTGTTTGCCACCACAATTATTGAGCCAGGAGAATTCTTGCTCGAGTACATCAGAAGATTTATCTCCGGCTCAGAAGGAAAGGCCCTGTTCAAAGAGTAATCAGATGCAGCATTTTTGTATTTCTACTCTTTTCAGGAACAGACTTTCTGGTAAGATCAATTGTAATAATATTCTAATTTCTTGATATTATTCAGCTATGTTTTACAATGTTTCTAAACTGAAAAAAAAAGTTTCACTATGCAGTGTAGATGGCAGCAAGGAAACAGTAAGACTTGTTGTATAGTCACCATGTTTATTTATCATGTGTTTCAATTATACCATATACATTACTATACTGAACAGTATAAGTATTATTTCAAATTAACACAGAATGTGATTGATTCTTGTCTGTGTCTATGTAACCATCAAATTATTGATGAATAGAAAAGCCCACATCTCTGTGCATTTGCAATCACAAAAGTAAACGCAGGAGAAGAAATCATGTACGGCCTACGGATATCCCAACTGTCCATGGAGATGTATTTATATTTATATTTACACATTTTCTTCCGCTATATTTCAGGAGTTTCATCATTTAACTAGTGACCAATATTGTAGCTTTGCATACTCCTTTGAAACTTTGCAAGCTTCCATAAATCCTTTTTAGCATATTGTGACTAACTCTACCCTTGAAGAAGAATTGAACTCTGAGAATTGTGAGATTACTAATCTAACCAATCTTAGTCAAGTTTTACACTTGATGCAGCTAGGATTAATATAGCCCATATTATATGTAAAGACAATGTAATGTTCAAATACTTTTAATTACTTGTATGCTTAAAATTAGTAATTCATTGCTGTCAGTGTAATTTTTTTTTAGAAAAAGTACAAGCAGTCCAGGAACAAACTGACCAAGGAGATCAGGGTAAGCTAAACAATAGCTTCCAGCTAACCAACAACAGTCTGGTGAGGCTTTCAGCATAATACCAACTACAGGAGCCCATCCCCCCAGCGGGTTTTAAAAGCAGCACTTCTCAGCTGGATCCTGTTCATGGACTTCAGCTCGGCCTCCAACACCATCATCCCAGCCATCCTCCACCAGCCAGCACGCTGTACCTGCCCCCACCTGTTAGTGGATCACCAGCTTCCTGACAGACAGGCAGCAGCAGGTTAGGCTAGGGAGCTTTACATCATCGCCAACATCCATCAGCACCTGTGCCCCACAGGGGTGTGTTCTCTCCCCACTGCTCTTCTCCCTCTACACAAAGGACTGCCCTCAGGAGATCCATCTGTTAAACTCCTGAAATTCACCTGGAGCTGAACTCGGTCAAGACAGTGGAGAAACACCCCCTCACCGCCTCACCATCTTCAACAACACAGTGTCAAAAGTAGAGTCCCACAGAGTCCTAGAACCCACCCTCTCACGGGATCTGAGGTGGTCCTCACATGCTGACACTGTCAGAAAGAAGGCCTAGCAGAGACTGTACTTCCTGCAGCAACTCAGGAAGTTAAACCATGCCACAGGAGCTGCTGGTCATCTTTTACACTGCCATTGTTCAGTCTGTCCTGTGCACATCCATCACTGTGTGGTTTGGCTCAGCCCCAAAATAGGACAGTACCAGACTGCAACGGACAATCAGATCTGCACAGAAGATCATCGGTGCTGACCTTCCCTCCAACCAAGACCTGTACAGGTCCACGGAAATGGGCAGCAAACTCTGCAGACCCCTCACACCCGTGACACAAACTGTTTAAACTGCTGCCATCTGTCAACTAAACACATTGTGACTGAACACTTTATTACGTGTAAACATTTATATTTATGTGATTTCA